>NC_137340.1:2304833-2796126 GCF_965287045.1 Carcharhinus amblyrhynchos | reverse complement strand
CCCCTTCCCCAGTCCCCTCACTGTCCCCTTCCCCAGTCCCCCTCACTGTCCCATTTCCCCAGTCCCCTCACTGTTCCATTTCCCCAGTCCCCTCACTGTCCCCTTCCCCAGTCCCCTCACTGTCCACTTCCCCAGTCCCCTCACTGTCCACTTCCCCAGTCCCTCACTGTCCACTTCCCCAGTCCCCTCACTGTCCACTTCCCCAGTCCCCTCACTGTCCATTTCCCCAGTCCCCTCACTGTCCACTTCCCCAGTCCCCTCACTGTCCACTTCCCCAGTCCCCCTCACTGTCCATTCCCCAGTCCCCTCACTGTCCACTTCCCCAGTCCCCTCACTGTCCCCTTCCCCAGTCCCCTCACTGTCCACTTCCCCAGTCCCCTCACTGTCCACTTCCCCAGTCCCCTCACTGTCCATTTCCCCAGTCCCCTCACTGTCCCCTTCCCCAGTCCCCTCACTGTCCCCTTCCCCAGTCCCCTCACTGTCCATTCCCCAGTCCCCTCACTGTCCACTTCCCCAGTCCCCTCACTGTCCACTTCCCCAGTCCCCTCACTGTCCACTTCCCCAGTCCCCCTCACTGTCCCTACTGTCACTTCCCCAGTCCCCTCACTGTCCATTTCCCCAGTCCCCTCACTGTCCACTTCCCCAGTCCCCTCACTGTCCCCTTCCCCAGTCCCCTCACTGTCCACTTCCCCAGTCCCCTCACTGTCCCATTCCCCCAGTCCCCTCACTGTCCATTTCCCCAGTCCCCTCACTGTCCACTTCCCCAGTCCCCTCACTGTCCATTTCCCCAGTCCCCTCACTGTCCCCTTCCCCAGTCCCCTCACTGTCCACTTCCCCAGTCCCCTCACTGTCCACTTCCCCAGTCCCCTCACTGTCCATTTCCCCAGTCCCCTCACTGTCCACTTCCCCAGTCCCCTCACTGTCCCCTTCCCCAGTCCCCTCACTGTCCATTTCCCCAGTCCCCTCACTGTCCACTTCCCCAGTCCCCTCACTGTCCATTCCCCAGTCCCCTCACTGTCCACTTCCCCAGTCCCCTCACTGTCCACTTCCCCAGTCCCCTCACTGTCCACTTCCCCAGTCCCCTCACTGTCCATTTCCCCAGTCCCCTCACTGTCCACTTCCCCAGTCCCCTCACTGTCCACTTCCCCAGTCCCCTCACTGTCCCCTTCCCCAGTCCCCTCACTGTCCATTCCCCAGTCCCCTCACTGTCCACTTCCCCAGTCCCCTCACTGTCCCCTTCCCCAGTCCCCTCACTGTCCCCTTCCCCAGTCCCCTCACTGTCCATTTCCCCAGTCCCCTCACTGTCCATTCCCCAGTCCCCTCACTGTCCACTTCCCCAGTCCCCTCACTGTCCACTTCCCCAGTCCCCTCACTGTCCCCTTCCCCAGTCCCCTCACTGTCCACTTCCCCAGTCCCCTCACTGTCCATTTCCCCAGTCCCCTCACTGTCCCTTCCCCAGTCCCCTCACTGTCCATTTCCCCAGTCCCCTCACTGTCCACTTCCCCAGTCCCTCACTGTCCATTTCCCCAGTCCCCTCACTGTCCACTTCCCCAGTCCCCTCACTGTCCACTTCCCCAGTCCCCTCACTGTCCAGTTCCCCAGTCCCCTCACTGTCCCCTTCCCCAGTCCCCTCACTGTCCACTTCCCCAGTCCCCTCACTGTCCCCTTCCCCAGTCCCCTCACTGTCCCTTCCCCAGTCCCCTCACTGTCCCCTTCCCCAGTCCCCTCACTGTCCCATTCCCCAGTCCCCTCACTGTCCACTTCCCCAGTCCCCTCACTGTCCACTTCCCCAGTCCCCTCACTGTCCATTCCCCAGTCCCCTCACTGTCCACTTCCCCAGTCCCCTCACTGTCCATTTCCCCAGTCCCCTCACTGTCCACTTCCCCAGTCCCCTCACTGTCCACTTCCCCTGTCCCCTCACTGTCCATTTCCCCAGTCCCTCACTGTCCACTTCCCCAGTCCCCTCACTGTCCATTCCCCAGTCCCCTCACTGTCCACTTCCCCAGTCCCCTCACTGTCCACTTCCCCAGTCCCCTCACTGTCCATTTCCCCAGTCCCCTCACTGTCCACTTCCCCAGTCCCCTCACTGTCCATTTCCCCAGTCCCCTCACTGTCCACTTCCCCAGTCCCCTCACTGTCCACTTCCCCAGTCCCCTCACTGTCCATTTCCCCAGTCCCCTCACTGTCCACTTCCCCAGTCCCCTCACTGTCCACTTCCCCAGTCCCCTCACTGTCCATTCCCCAGTCCCCTCACTGTCCACTTCCCCAGTCCCCTCACTGTCCATTTCCCCAGTCCCCTCACTGTCCACTTCCCCAGTCCCCTCACTGTCCACTTCCCCAGTCCCCTCACTGTCCATTTCACCAGTCCCCTCACTGTCCATTCCTCAGTCCCCTCACTGTCCATTTCCCCAGTCCCCTCACTGTCCACTTCCCCAGTCCCCTCACTGTCCGTTTCCTCAGTCCCCCTCACTGTCCCATTTCCCCAGTCCCCTCACTGTCCCCTTCCCCAGTCCCCTCACTGTCCACTTCCCCAGTCCCCTCACTGTCCATTTCCCCAGTCCCTTCACTGTCCATTTCCCCAGTCCCCTCACTGTCCCCTTCCCCAGTCCCCTCACTGTCCCCTTCCCCAGTCCCCTCACTGTCCACTTCCCCAGTCCCCTCACTGGGTCCATTTCCCCTTCCCCAGTCCCCTCACTGTCCCCTTCCCCAGTCCCCTCACTGTCCCCTTCCCCAGTCCCCTCACTGTCCACTTCCCCAGTCCCCCTCACTGTCCATTCCCCAGTCCCCTCACTGTCCCCTTCCCCAGTCCCCTCACTGTCCCCTTCCCCAGTCCCCTCACTGTCCATTTCCCCAGTCCCCTCACTGTCCACTTCCCCAGTCCCCTCACTGTCCCCTTCCCCAGTCCCCTCACTGTCCATTTCCCCAGTCCCCTCACTGTCCATTTCCCCAGTCCCCTCACTGTCCCCTTCCCCAGTCCCCTCACTGTCCCCTTCCCCAGTCCCCTCACTGTCCCCTTCCCCAGTCCCCTCACTGTCCATTTCCCCAGTCCCCTCACTGTCCACTTCCCCAGTCCCCTCACTGTCCATTTCCCCAGTCCCCTCACTGTCCATTTCCCCAGTCCCCTCACTGTCCATTTCCCCAGTCCCCTCACTGTCCATTTCCCCAGTCCCCTCACTGTCCCCTTCCCCAGTCCCCTCACTGTCCATTTCCCCAGTCCCCTCACTGTCCCCTTCCCCAGTCCCCTCACTGTCCATTTCCCCAGTCCCCTCACTGTGCATTTCCCCAGTCCCCTCACTGTCCATTTCCCCAGTCCCCTCACTGTCCCCTTCCCCAGTCCCCTCACTGTCCATTTCCCCAGTCCCCTCACTGTCCACTTCCCCAGTCCCCTCACTGTCCCCTTCCCCAGTCCCCTCACTGTCCATTTCCCCAGTCCCCTCACTGTCCATTTCCCCAGTCCCCTCACTGTCCATTTCCCCAGTCCCCTCACTGTCCACTTCCCCAGTCCCCTCACTGTCCATTTCCCCAGTCCCCTCACTGTCCCCTTCCCCAGTCCCCTCACTGTCCATTTCCCCAGTCCCCTCACTGTCCCCTTCCCCAGTCCCCTCACTGACCCCTTCCCCAGTCCCCTCACTGTCCCCTTCCCCAGTCCCCTCACTGTCCATTTCCCCAGTCCCCTCACTGTCCATTTCCCCAGTCCCCTCACTGTCCCCTTCCCCAGTCCCCTCACTGTCCCCTTCCCCAGTCCCCTCACTGTCCATTTCCCCAGTCCCCTCACTGTCCATTCCCCAGTCCCCTCACTGTCCCCTTCCCCAGTCCCCTCACTGTCCACTTCCCCAGTCCCCTCACTGTCCCCTTCCCCAGTCCCCTCACTGTCCCCTTCCCCAGTCCCCTCACTGTCCCCTTCCCCAGTCCCCTCACTGTCCATTCCCCAGTCCCCTCACTGTCCATTCCCAGTCCCCTCACTGTCCATTTCCCCAGTCCCCTCACTGTCCATTTCCCCAGTCCCCTCACTGTCCCCTTCCCCAGTCCCCTCACTGTCCATTTCCCCAGTCCCCTCACTGTCCATTTCCCCAGTCCCCTCACTGTCCATTTCCCCAGTCCCCTCACTGTCCCCTTCCCCAGTCCCCTCACTGTCCACTTCCCCAGTCCCCTCACTGTCCCCTTCCCCAGTCCCCTCACTGTCCCCTTCCCCAGTCCCCTCACTGTCCATTTCCCCAGTCCCCTCACTGTCCATTTCCCCAGTCCCCTCACTGTCCACTTCCCCAGTCCCCTCACTGTCCCCTTCCCCAGTCCCCTCACTGTCCCCTTCCCCAGTCCCCTCACTGTCCATTTCCCCAGTCCCCTCACTGTCCACTTCCCCAGTCCCCTCACTGTCCCCTTCCCCAGTCCCCTCACTGTCCATTTCCCCAGTCCCCTCACTGTCCATTTCCCCAGTCCCCTCACTGTCCACTTCCCCAGTCCCCTCACTGTCCCCTTCCCCAGTCCCCTCACTGTCCCCTTCCCCAGTCCCCTCACTGTCCATTTCCCCAGTCCCCCTCACTGTCCATTTCCCCAGTCCCCTCACTGTCCACTTCCCCAGTCCCCTCACTGTCCCCTTCCCCAGTCCCCTCACTGTCCCCTTCCCCAGTCCCCTCACTGTCCATTTCCCCAGTCCCCTCACTGTCCATTTCCCCAGTCCCCTCACTGTCCCCTTCCCCAGTCCCCTCACTGTCCACTTCCCCAGTCCCCTCACTGTCCATTTCCCCAGTCCCCTCACTGTCCATTTCCCCAGTCCCCTCACTGTCCACTTCCCCAGTCCCCTCACTGTCCCCTTCCCCAGTCCCCTCACTGTCCCCTTCCCCAGTCCCCTCACTGTCCATTTCCCCAGTCCCCTCACTGTCCATTTCCCCAGTCCCCTCACTGTCCACTTCCCCAGTCCCCTCACTGTCCCCTTCCCCAGTCCCCTCACTGTCCCCTTCCCCAGTCCCCTCACTGTCCATTTCCCCAGTCCCCTCACTGTCCATTTCCCCAGTCCCCTCACTGTCCACTTCCCCAGTCCCCTCACTGTCCACTTCCCCAGTCCCCTCACTGTCCATTCCCCAGTCCCCTCACTGTCCACTTCCCCAGTCCCCTCACTGTCCACTTCCCCAGTCCCCTCACTGTCCCCTTCCCCAGTCCCCTCACTGTCCATTTCCCCAGTCCCCTCACTGTCCCCTTCCCCAGTCCCCTCACTGTCCCCTTCCCCAGTCCCCTCACTGTCCCCTTCCCCAGTCCCCTCACTGTCCATTCCCCAGTCCCCTCACTGTCCACTTCCCCAGTCCCCTCACTGTCCCCTTCCCCAGTACCCTCACTGTCCACTTCCCCAGTCCCCTCACTGTCCACTTCCCCAGTCCCCTCACTGTCCCCTTCCCCAGTCCCCCTCACTGTCCATTTCCCCAGTCCCCTCACTGTCCCCTTCCCCAGTCCCCTCACTGTCCCCTTCCCCAGTCCCCTCACTGTCCCCTTCCCCAGTCCCCTCACTGTCCATTTCCCCAGTCCCCTCACTGTCCACTTCCCCAGTCCCCTCACTGTCCCCTTCCCCAGTCCCCTCACTGTCCACTTCCCCAGTCCCCTCACTGTCCCCTTCCCCAGTCCCCTCACTGTCCACTTCCTCAGTCCCCTCACTGTCCATTTCCCCAGTCCCCTCACTGTCCCCTTCCCCAGTCCCCTCACTGTCCATTTCCCCAGTCCCCTCACTGTCCACTTCCCCAGTCCCCTCACTGTCCATTTCCCCAGTCCCCTCACTGTCCCCTTCCCCAGTCCCCTCACTGTCCACTTCCCCAGTCCCCTCACTGTCCCCTTCCCCAGTCCCTCACTGTCCATTTCCCCAGTCCCCTCACTGTCCACTTCCCCAGTCCCCTCACTGTCCCCTTCCCCAGTCCCCTCACTGTCCCCTTCCCCAGTCCCCTCACTGTCCCCTTCCCCAGTCCCCTCACTGTCCATTTCCCCAGTCCCCTCACTGTCCACTTCCCCAGTCCCCTCACTGTCCCCTTCCCCAGTCCCCTCACTGTCCATTTCCCCAGTCCCCTCACTGTCCATTTCCCCAGTCCCCTCACTGTCCATTTCCCCAGTCCCCTCACTGTCCACTTCCCCAGTCCCCTCACTGTCCACTTCCCCAGTCCCTTCACTGTCCATTTCCCCAGTCCCCTCACTGTCCATTTCCCCAGTCCCCTCACTGTCCCCTTCCCCAGTCCCTTCACTGTCCACTTCCCCAGTCCCCTCACTGTCCACTTCCCCAGTCCCCTCACTGTCCACTTCCCCAGTCCCCTCACTGTCCACTTCCCCAGTCCCCTCACTGTCCATTTCCCCAGTCCCCTCACTGTCCACTTCCCCAGTCCCTTCACTGTCCATTTCCCCAGTCCCCTCACTGTCCCCTTCCCCAGTCCCCTCACTGTCCACTTCCCCAGTCCCCTCACTGTCCACTTCCCCAGTCCCCTCACTGTCCACTTCCCCAGTCCCCTCACTGTCCACTTCCCCAGTCCCCTCACTGTCCATTTCCCCAGTCCCCTCACTGTCCACTTCCCCAATCCCCTCACTGTCCACTTCCCCAGTCCCCTCACTGTCCCCTTCCCCAGTCCCCTCACTGTCCACTTCCCCAGTCCCCTCACTGTCCACTTCCCCAGTCCCCTCACTGTCCACTTCCCCAGTCCCCTCACTGTCCATTTCCCCAGTCCCCTCACTGTCCACTTCCCCAGTCCCCTCACTGTCCATTTCCCCAGTCCCCTCACTGTCCACTTCCCCAGTCCCCTCACTGTCCACTTCCCCAGTCCCCTCACTGTCCATTTCACCAGTCCCCTCACTGTCCATTTCCTCAGTCCCCTCACTGTCCACTTCCCCAGTCCCCTCACTGTCCCCTTCCCCAGTCCCCTCACTGTCCACTTCCCCAGTCCCCTCACTGTCCACTTCCCCAGTCCCCTCACTGTCCACTTCCCCAGTCCCCTCACTGTCCATTTCCCCAGTCCCCTCACTGTCCACTTCCCCAGTCCCCTCACTGTCCATTTCCCCAGTCCCCTCACTGTCCACTTCCCCAGTCCCCTCACTGTCCACTTCCCCAGTCCCCTCACTGTCCATTTCACCAGTCCCCTCACTGTCCATTTCCTCAGTCCCCTCACTGTCCATTTCCCCAGTCCCCTCACTGTCCACTTCCCCAGTCCCCTCACTGTCCATTTCCCCAGTCCCCTCACTGTCCATTTCCCCAGTCCCCTCACTGTCCATTTCCCCAGTCCCCTCACTGTCCATTTCCCCAGTCCCCTCACTGTCCATTTCACCAGTCCCCTCACTGTCCATTTCCTCAGTCCCCTCACTGTCCACTTCCTGCGACATTTTTGGCCAACTCCCAAATAAAAAAGTGCAGCGCAGGAACAGGGCCCTTCAGCCCGTCCAACCCTGTGCTGTTCATGATGCCAGCCTAAACTAAAACCGTTATACTGAATGTTGGGGTGCGTACTGCCCCTTCAAGAGTGCAGGTCAGGTGACCCAGTGTGGGGCCCAGTTGGACAGCGTGAGACCTGTTTGTGAAAGAGTGAACTCCTTCAATAAACAGTAAGATCCCAGCCTACCTGGTCATTCTTTATTCACCCTTAGTTCCGAGAGGCGTACGCTTATGGAGAATGCACCTCCACTCCCGTCCTATTCATGGATTCACCCAGTTGCCCCTTAACCTTTGCTATTGTACCTGTCCCCTGGGCAACACATTCACCAAGTCCTACGGACCATTCAAAATGAAGTCACGGCCATCGGAACACCCCCTACCCGGTAATCGGGGCGGGGGAGGTGGGTTGAGCTGCGGTTCCTTTCCAGCACCGTCCCACAGAGTCCCACGATGATGCCCATTGCCCTCCCCCGGAGCAGAATGGCAGCAGGATGTGTAGGCCGTGAAGAGCCTCAGTGTTAGTTGTCATGTATGCCCCTCGGGGAGGAGGGGGGTCTTTCGGGTATGTATGCCCCTTGGGGGTGGGGTGTCTTTCGGGTATGTTTGCCCCTCGGGGAGGAGGGGGGTCTTTCGGGTATGTATGCCCCTCGGGGAGTGGGGCAGCGGGGGGTCTTTCGGGTATGTATGCCCCTTGGGGGGGGGTCTTTCAGGTATGTATGCCCCTCGGGATTAAGGGTGAGTAAGGAATCACGAGATAGGCCTGAATATGACAATACTGGGAACTGTTTATTGAAGATGTTCATTCACTCATCAGGTCTAAGATGGCCCACCAGGGTCCCACACTGAGAGGAGGGCCCCCCAACTCCGAGTCCTGCACTCTTAAAGGGGCAGTCCGCACCCCAAAGCTCACCATTCAATATATACAGATATATCACATAATTGTGAACCTTTCACTCTTTGTTTTCAGGCCTCTTGAGAGATTTCTTGTACTCGGTACGGTTGTACTCGGGGTAGCACTGCTGCTTCACAGCTCCAGGGACCTGGGTTCGATTCCCGGCTCGGGGTCACTGTGTGTGTGGAGTTTGCACATTCTCCTCGTGTCTGCGTGGGTTTACTCCGGTTTCCTCCCACAGTCTAAAGATGTGCGGGTTAGGTTGATTGGCCGTGCTAAGAAATTGCCCCTTAGTGTCCAGGGATGTGTAGGTTAGAGGGATTAGTGGGTAGGGATACGGGGGTAGGGCCTGGGTGGGATTGTGGTCAGTGCAGACTCGATGGGCCGAAGGGTCTCTTTCTACACTGTAGGGTTCTATGTTCTAGATATTCCTGAGGGCCCAGAAACTGGGGAAGCACCGAGGCCCAGGATCCTTCTCCTGTTCCTGCTCCGGGGATACTGGAAAGGGAGGAGACAAGACTTGAGAAAAGGAAACCATTTAGAATGGTGCTTGGATGGAGGTCGGGAAAGGAAGTGACATTCTCGGTACCTTAGTAAGAATAGAGAAGAAGGAGATTTTGAGATGAGCTTGCAGAGGGTGTGAGATCGGAGAAGAACTGCAGAAAGCTGCCAGCTCGGCACTCGGGAAGGCGGGAGACTTGGAGAACTGATGAGGATTCGGCAAAGGCAGTTGAATAGATGGTTTCAATCTCAGGGTGGGATTTTTCAGACCTCCTGCCATTTGTTTTCCAGCAGGGAGGTGGCTATCTTCCAGTCCCGCTGATATCCTGCTACCAGGGAACCCATCACAGGGATGGGGGGTCACCTTTGGCATAAGAACATAAGAAATAGAAGCAGGAGTAGGCCATCTAGCCCTTCGAGCCTGCCCCGCCATTCAATAAGATCATGGCTGATCTGTCGTGGCTCAGTTCCACATTCCCGCTTTCTCCCCATAACCCTTAATCCCCTCTCTTATCAAAAACCCATCAACCCGCGTCTTAAAAATATTTAGCGAGGCAGCCTCCACCACTTCAACGGGCAGAGAATTCCAGAGATTCACCACCCTTTGAGTGAAGAAGTTCCTCTTCAACTCTGTTCTAAACCGCCCCCCCTTTATCTTGAGGCTGTGCCCCCTAGTCCTACTGTCTTTTTTGAGCGGGAAGAGTCTCTCCACCTCTATCCTATCCATCCCATTCATCATCTTATACGTCTCAATGAGATCTCCCCTCATTCTTCTAAACTCTAACGAGTACAAGCCCAGTTTATTCAGCCTCTCCTCATAGTTGAACCCCCTCAACTCCGGTATCAGCCTAGTAAACCTCCTCTGCACTCCCTCCAAGGCCAAAATATCCTTGCGTAAGTGCGGCGACCAAAACTGCACACAGTACTCCAGCTGCGGCCTCACCAGTGGCAGGACAGGAAGATCCCGTTGGGGGGACGAGCTGGAAAATCATACCCGTAGCATGAAAAATTCACAAGTTTCCTGGGTACTGCTGATAAAAAAGGTACATGGGAGAAAGACTTAAGGCAACTGTCACTTGGTGTTAAAGCAAAGAATCCTCCCTTTGTAAGGCTTCACCGATTGTTCAGAGAATGACATAAACTCTGTATGTTTGACGTTGTTTATTAGCGCCAGTGGTGAGGCCTGGCCATAGATTACTGTCTCTTCAGTTTAGCAAGACTCAAGATGAGGAGGAGAAAATATCTCTGTGAGAAGTGGTTCAGGCAGTTGACCTCTATGGCCAGTTTTCAGTGTGTAGCTTCAGGAAGGTTTGTTTTTAACAGCCTGATACTTATTCTGTTGTTGTCAGCAAGGCATTAGAACCATAGAAAATTTACAGCTCAGAAACAGTCCTTTTGGCCCCTGTGCCGAACCATTTTTTGCCTAGTCCCACTGACCTGCACTCGAACCATATCCCTCCACACCCCTCTCATCCATGAACCCGTCCAAGATTTTCTTAAATGTTAAAAGTGACCCCGCATTTATCCGGCAGCTCATTCCACACTCCCACCACTCTCTGTGTGAAGAAGCCCCCCTAATATTTCCTTTAAACTTTTCCCCTTTCACTCTTAACCCATGCCCTCTGGTTTTTTTCTCCTCTAGCCTCAGTGGAAAAAGCCTGCTTGCATTCATTCTATCTATACCCATCAAAATCTTGTACACCTCTATCAAATCTCATAAGAACATAAGAAATAGGAGCAGGAGTAGGCCATCTAGCCCTTCGAGCCTGCCCCGCCATTCAATAAGATCATGGCTGATCTGTCGTGGCTCAGTTCCACATTCCCGCCCTCTCCCCATAACCCTTAATCCCCTCTCTTATCAAAAACCCATCAACCCGCGTCTTAAAAATATTTAGCGAGGCAGCCTCCACCACTTCAACGGGCAGAGAATTCCAGAGATTCACCACCCTTTGAGTGTCCCCTCATTCTCCAGGGAATAAAGTCCTAACCTATTCAATCTCTCTCTGTAACTCAGCTTCTCAAGTCCCGGCAACATCCTCGTGAACCTTCTCTGCACTCTCCCAACCTTATTTACATCCTTCCTGTAACTAGGTGGCCAAAACTGTACACAATACTCTAAATTCAGCCTCACCAATGCCTTATACAACCTCACCATAACACTCCAATTTTTATACTCGATACTCTGATTTATAAAGGCCAATTGTTTCATTGTCTCTCCTGTTTGGTCAGCTTCTGCAGGTACACACCATCTGTTCATCTCTTTTCAATTTTTCTATAGGCTGAATTAAAGTTGATCTGTTCACAATAATTAATCTTGGCTTCAGATTGCAGTTTTGACTTTACACACAACTATTGAGGTCATGTATTTCTGTATTACTCCAACATAGAAGCAACAGGATTGTGTGTGTGCCTTTCCAAGCAACGCTGTCCATTGTAATCTGATGTGTAATGAATGTCTCTCTGCAGGAAGGCGATATGGACGCACACTTTCTCTTTAGGTTTCCAAACCTCCTTTCGTTACGAGCGAAATTAAGAATGATGGTGCTGTTTGATCGTAAAATGCTATAAAGGGTGCATTTGTACATGGTCACTCTGCAGTACTGTTAATTTTCTATCTCTGACACACACGTGCAATAATTTAACATTTAATGCCCAACATTTGTACTTTAATAAAAGGGAATTAGCCTGTGATTCCTGCGTCAAATGCAACATCAAATATTTGGAAACCGTGTCCTCAGTGTCACTGAAATTCTTTACTGGTTTCGAACAAAAACGAGTGATGAATATCTGACACATCAGGACAGAAGGTGTGTCTGATAAAGCGATCTTCCTTTTGGAAAAGGATTGCAGTATTTTTAAGTCTGACATTTCCTAAGCAGATGAATGCAGTAATGTGATGAGACATTGTGTGATCTGATTGATTCCTGTCACCCTGCCTTGAACTTTGATTTATTTTGTTTGCTGCTTTCAAAATCTCCATCTGGTCCTGGCTGGTTTCCTGTTTAACCCCCAAGTTTCCCTTCATCCTGGTTTCAAACACCCACCACCAATTAACAGGATTGTCCGTCTCATTTTCCTTAGTCCTCATCGCACTAACATTTTCCTTTCCTCATAGATGGACAAAGTACTGAATAACTTGACTCCTGTTTGGCACGATAAACTTTCCAAAGGCCAACTTTTGGCCTTCATAGCGAGGGGGATTGAATATAAAAGTAGGGAGGTCTTGCTGCAACTGTACAGGGCACTGGTGAGGCCGCAGCTGGAGTACTGTGTGCAGTTTTGGTCGCCGCACTTACGCAAGGATATATTGGCCTTGGAGAGAGTGCAGAGGAGGTTCACTAGGCTGATACCGGAGATGAGGGGGTTGGATTATGAAGAGAGACTAAATAGACTGGGTCTGTACTCGTTGGAGTTTAGAAGGATGAGGGGGGATCTTATAGAGACGTATAAGATAATGAAGGGGATGGATAGGGTAGAGGTAGAGAGATTCTTCCTGCTTAGAAAGGACAGTAGGACTAGGGGGCACAGCCTCAAGATAAGGGGGGGACAGTTTAGATCGGAGTTGAGGAGGAACTTCTTCACTCAAAGGGTGGTGAATCTCTGGAATTCTCTGCCCGTTGAAGTGGTGGAGGCTGCCTCGCTGAATATATTTAAGACGCAGGTAGATAGGTTTTTGGTAGGCAAGGGGATTAAGGGTTATGGGGAGAAAGTGGGAAAGTGGAACTGATCCACTTCAGATCAGCCATGATCTTATTGAATGGCGGGGCAGGCTCGAAGGGCTAGATGGCCGACTCCTGCTCCTATTTCTTATGTTCAAATCAGACTAATAGAAAATAGTGTTCTATTTCCTCAAATCACAGAATTTCAACATGTATTCCAGCTGAAACTGCAAAATAACACGGCTGCTGCCAACACGCACACTCCTTCCCTGTGAGGAGTTTAATGAGCTTTAATTTTTGATACGTCACATCTTTTCATTATTATAAAACAAATCATAAAATTGAATTGGCTAGTTTAAACACAGTTTGAACTTTAATCTTCACACTTTCCAACCAGAATCTACATGAACAATTATTTTACAGCGTTCAAAAACGGACTTTTATTGAACTGTGACACAAATGAGTGAGAACAACTCCAGGTTGTTTATGGGATCTTGCTGTGTATTGATTGCTTCCCTTCAAAACAGTGACCGCATTTCAAAAGTACTCTGGGCGGGGTACGTTTGGATGATTCTCAGAAATCTGAGGAGGTGCTACATAAGAACATAAGAAATAGGAGCAGGAGTCGGCCATCTAGCCCTTCGAGCCTGCCCCGCCATTCAATAAGATCATGGCTGATCTGAAGTGGATCAGTTCCACTTTCCCACTTTCTCCCCATAACCCTTAATTCCCTTGTCTATCAGAAACCTATCTACCCGTGACTTAAATATATTTAGCGAGGCAGCCTCCACCACTTCAACGGGCAGAGAATTCCAGAGATTCACCACCCTTTGAGTGAAGAAGTTCCTCCTCAACTCCGTTCTAAACCACCCCCACTTATCTTGAGGCTGTGCCCTCTAGTCCTGCTATCCTTTCTGAGTGGGAAGAATCTCTCTACCTCTACCCTATCCATCCCCTTCATTATCTTATACGTCTCTATAAGATCCCCCCCTCATCCTTCTAAACTCCAACGAGTACAGACCCAGTCTATTCTATCTCTCATAGTCCAACCCCCTCATCTCCGGTATCAGCCAAGTGAACCTCCTCTGCACTCCCTCCAAGGCCAATATATCCTTGCGCAAGTGCGGCGACCAAAACTGCGCACAGTACTCCAGTCACTGTGTACAGTAACTGTATCTTTGGCCTTGGCTGCCCAGTGGGGAGTTCACAGGAACCGTGCCAGTGGGAGCCTAAAGTCCTGCCTTAGCATTTTTGAGCAGTTCCAATCTTTTAAATATCTACTTTTAATTCTATCCAATTTCTCTGTTATATGGACTGATGTCGCAGGCAGGATTCTTATATTAACTGATCTGGATATCGAGAAAGAGAAACTTATTCAATTACACGGCTTTGTTCGTACTTTATTCCCTGAAAATTAAAAGTCTTTATTTTCTGTTGGAGAAATCACTGGTAATTTCTATTTTCAACATTAGTAATCTTCTGGACTCTCCTCTTTTCTAGTGACCTATGGAATGACCAGTTCAAATGCCTATTACTACACTAAGGTCATGTCAAACCTCTTCCTATCGACCGCAGGAGATACAGGGGTCACCTTTCAGACTATCCATAGCATGGCTGACTTCTGGACTGTGAGTACAACTCAACGAACCCAGCACAGTACAGTTCTGTTATAACATTGCAATTTGCCCAGCATAATGGATGGGAGATTACAATATTACTTAATAAAGTCTAACGCACCAAAATATTCAGAATAGACATTTGGTGAGTTTGCAGAAGACTTTTCTCTCGTGTTTTAGTGAATAAGTTACCATGAAATGAACAATTTTAACATAAAATTTTCACAAAATTTTGAGGTTGAGGGAGCTCGGTCTTTTCCCCCTGGAGAGCCGAAGGATGAGAGGTGACCTGATAGAGGTGTGTAAGATGTTGAGAGGTATAGATCGAGTGGATTCTCAGAGGCTTTTCCCCAGGGCTGGAATGGTCGCTACGAGAGGACGCAGGTTGAGGGGAGCAGGTACAGAGGAGATGTCAGGGGTAAGTTTTTCACTCAGAGGGTGGTGAGTGAGTGGAATCGGCTGCCAGTGGTGGTGGAGGCAAATTCGATAGGGTCTTTTAAGAGTCTTCTGGATGAGTACATGGGATTTAGTACGATTGAGAGTTATAGATAGGCTAGTAGGTAGAGATATGGGCTGAAGGGCCTGTTTGTGCTGTAGTTTTTCTATGTTCTAAAATGTAAGTAAATGTTTGAATTCTTTGTACGGAGTAAATAAATCTCTACACAGACCATAAAAAGACTTAAACACGAGAGACTATCAATTGTTGGTATTCCACATAAAGTTGAAAAGCTTCAATCATCTTGTAATATTCGGCGAAGATATACTTTCACAGCCATCATTGGATTCAGAGCTCACATTACAGCAAATGGATGTTTTCTTTTTAAATACAATTCACAAGGGTTTTCATTCACAAAATGTGTACATTTGGGCTGCTGCGAAGGAGGCAGAGACATCAGTTCGACAACGCTGCCTCACCGTTCGAATGGAGTTGACCCGATGGGCTCTAGCTTCTGAGCTAAGCCCTGTGCCAGGTTGGTGGTGGACATCTCCGTGTTCCTCAGTATCAACGAGCCAAGGATTTCACCGTGCAATCCATCGGTGTTCTTCTGTAGGACGGCCCTCGCTGAGTCCTCTGCAGCAGGACCCAGGTGTGCCCTTGCCCCCCAGTGAGTTGGCACCTGTGCCATCCTTGTTCACTATCCCATGTTTCTTCAGAAGGCATTCTTCAAAGTGCAGCTAATGAAAATACAACAGAACTTAATCCAAATTATAAATCAAAGGAAGGGTTTAATGAGAGGACATCATTACTCCAAACACAGAGCCCACCAGGCCACTCCAAGCTCCCCATAATTCTACATAGTTCCTTATTTATAGTGAATCAGCTGGTCAGCTGACCATTACATCACTCTGTGATTGGTTCCATGGTTTACTGGGTCAGCTGACCCTTACATCTTGTTGCCATTGGTCACATTACACCCAATACAAAGTTGTCACCAGCTCCACTCTAACATCCTGGCTGCCGACCATTCCCCTGCTCATTCCTTACAGCAGTAAAGGCTAAAATCTATCCCCAGGATACACCAAGGAGCTGAGCTGAGTCTGTTCCTTCAATATTACTTTCTTTTCGGCCTTCCTCCACTGCCTGGCCAGGGTGAACGTGTTGGGTATCTGAGTTTGAAAAAAAAACACTAGCGTGACTCTGTAGTGAGGCAATCATTACAAAATATCAGCAGAAATAGGCCATTCGGCCCCTTGAACCTGCCTGCTATTCAATAATATCCTGGCTAATCTATTCGCGTTTAGAGTTCCACATCCCCGTCTACTTCCAATAACATTTAATTCCCTTTCCGAACAAGAATCTATCGACCTCCTTCTGAGTCAGAGCTCCAAAGCCTCACAACCCTCTGAGAGAAAACATTTCATCTCTGTGTGACGTGCCTTAACTTTAAAACAATGCCATTTCATTCTGGACTCACCCACAAGAGGAAATATCCTTCCTTCCCTCCGCGATCATTTCAGGATCTTGTATACTTGAATCAATCCACCCCTCACTCTTCTAAACTCCAGTGAAACAAGCCCAGTCTGTCCGACTTACCGATGTAAGACAACCCACTCATTGCAGGTATCAACCTAGTGAACCTCCTCTGAAACACTTTTACACATTTACACCCTTCCTTAAATGAAGAGACTAAAACTGCGCACAATTTTCAGGGTGTGGTTCCACCAACACCCAGTATAACTAAAATACATTCCTATTTTTAGACTCAATTTGTCTAGTAATAAATGATCAGCATTGCATTAGCCTTGTAATTACTTGCTGTATCCGCACATAAATTTCTTGTGACTCATGCATTTGAACACCCAGATCCCTCTCCACCTCAGAAGGACAGTTAGTGAGGTTTTGCAAGCCATTCAAGTCACGGGGGTTACAGATAGTGCAACATGAACCCAAGATCCCGGTTGAGACCATCCTCATGTGTGTGGAACTTGGCTATCAGTCTCTGTTCAGCGGCTCTGCGCTGTCGTGTGTCGTGAAGGCCGCCTTGGAGAACGCTTACCCGAAGATCAGAGGCTGAATGCCCGTGACCACTGAAGTGTTCACCAACAGGAAGGGAACAGTCTTGCCTGGTGATTGTCGAGTGATGTTCATTCATCTGCATGGTCTCCCCAGTGTACCATGCTTCGGGACATCCTTTCCTGCAGCGTATCAGGTAGACAATGTTGGCCGAGTTGCACGAGTATTTACCGTGTACCTGGTGGATGGTGTTCTCACGTGTGATGATGGTATCCATGTCGACGATCTGGCATGTCTTGCAGAGGTTGCTGTGACAGGGTTGTGTGGTATTGTGGTCACTGTTCTCCTGAAGGCTGGGTAGTTTGCTGCGAGCAACGGTCTGTTTGAGGTTGTGTGGTTGTTTGAAGGCAAGAAGTGGGGGTGTGGGGATGGCCTTGGCGAGATGTTCGTCTTCATCAATGACATGTTGAAGACTCCGGAGAAGATGTTGTAGCTTCTCCGCTCCGGGGAAGTACTGGAAGACGGAGGGTACTCTGTCCACTGTGTCCTGTGTTTGTCTTCTGAGGAGATCGGTGCAGTTTTTGGTTGTGGCGCATCGGAACTGTCGATCGATTGCAAAATCTCACTAACTGTCCTGTCTGGAGACAATACACATCTCTTTAACCTGTGCTTAATGCTATCTCCACTCATATTGTCTGCACCTTTAAGACTTGATTAGCTGTAAAGACTCACATTCTAATCAGTATTCTGTGAATTGAATGTGTGTCTTTATTTGCCCTGTTTGTGATCAGAACTCCCCACTCACCTGACGAAGGGTCAGAGGCCCGAAAGTTAATGGTGTTTGCTACCAAATAAACCCTGTTGGGCTTTAACCTGGTGTTGTGAGACTTCTTACTGTGTTTACCCCAGTCCAACACCAGCATCTCCACATCACCTCTCCTGCATCCAGAGGTGGCAGTCCCAAGTCCAATCCATCTTTTCTACTCTGTGTTAAAATGGTGTGGATTGGCACTGGCCTGGAGAAGGTGGGATCACAGCATCAGGACACAGCCTGAAGCATGATTCCCAGTCCGAGGTGAAAGGCTTGGCCACATCCCATCAGTAAGAAGTCTGACAACACCAGGTTAGAGTCCATCCAGTTTATTTGATAGTAAACCCACAAGCTTTTGGAAACTGTGTTCCTGTGTGTGGAAGGTTCTGATCAGAGAAGGGTATATAAAGACACACACAGTTTACAGAATACTGATTAGAATGCAAGTCTTTACAGCTAACCTGCTATTCAAGTCTTAAAGATGCAGACAATGTGAGTGGAGAGAGCATTAAGCACAGGTTAAAGAGATGTGTATTGTCTCCAGACAGGACAGTAAGTGAGGTTTTGCAAACCCAGGCAAGTCACGGGGGTTACAGATAGTGCGACATGAACCCAAGATCTCCGTTGAGACCGTCCTCATGTGTGCGGAACTTGGCTATCAGTCTCTGCTCAGTGACTCTGCGCTGTCGTGTGTCGTGAAGGCCGCCTTGGAGAATGCTTACCCGAAGGTCAGAGGCTGAATGCCCGTGAACGCTGAAGTGTTCGCCAACAGGAAGGGAACACTCCTGCCTGGTGATTGTCAAGTGAAGACAATCACAGGTTAGCTGTAAAGACTCGCATTCTAATCAGGATTCTGTAAACTGTGTGTGCCTTTATATACCCTTCTCTGATCAGAATTTTCCCCACACCTGATGAAGGGACACCATTTCTGAAAGCTTGAGGGTTTACTATCAAATAAACCTGTTGGACTTTAACCTGGTGTTGTGAGACTTCTTACTGTGTTTACCCCAGTCCAACACCGGCATCTCCACATCACAAATCCCACCATCCAGCTGTGTATCTTCTCCCTCACTGCCCCTGATGTCTGTGCCATTCTCCAGCTCTATGGTTCCATGCAGGGTGGGCACCCTCCGCTCAGGGAAAGTGGCTTCAGTGAAAAAGCCCAAATGTCTGTCCTATGGTCTGGACATTTACTGTATTGCTGTTTGTGAGAGCTTGTTCTATGCAGACTGTGATATTTGCCTCATTTCCTGCAGTGACTACACCTTGTTAAATACATTTCATTGACCAGTCATCTGTGAAAGATGTAATCTGAATGCAAGTTATTTTATTTCTTTGAAAAATTCAATATATTAATTGCTAACAATATGTAGCTAATTGAAAATCCAGATGTGCTAATTGCATTTCTGATCAGTAAATAATAAAAGTATAAATGACATGTCACTGGATAATGCAGTTTCAATGCACACATTCACACAGTTCATGAACATGTAATTGAATGATTATTAATAAAATGTTGAGACAAACAGCAGTGAGTGATTTTTGCTGAGTGATTAAACAGTGTAAACATCTCCATCTGAATGATGTTTTTACCCATACTGAGTGGTTTGGTTTTGGTCCCCTTATTTGCAAAAGGATATTTTGGCCTTGGAGGGAGTGCAGAGGAGGTTCACTAGGCTGATACCGGAGATGAGGGGGTTGAACTATGAGGAGAGATTGAATAGACTGGGTCTGCATTCGTTGGAGTTTAGAAGGATGAGGGGGGATCTTATAGGGATGTATAAGATAATGAAGGGGATGGATAGGGTAGAGGTAGAGAGATTCTTCCCGCTCAGAAAGGATAGCAGGACTAGAGGGCACAGCCTCAAGATAAGGGGGGGGGCAGTTTAGATCAGAGTTGAGGAGGAACTTCTTCACTCAAAAGGGTGGTGAATCTCTGGAATTCTCTGCCCGTTGAAGTGGTGGAGGCTGCCTCGCTGAATATATTTAAGTCACGGGTAGATAGGTTTCTGATAGACAGGGGAATTAAGGGGAGAAAGCGGGAAAGTGGAACTGATCCACTTCAGATCAGCCATGATCTTATTGAATGGCGGGGCAGGCTCGAAGGGCTAGATGGCCGACTCCTGCTCCTATTTCTTATGTTCTTATGTTTCAGTGAAAATGGCTATATGTGATTGGTTAAAATTAGGTAATTGCAGTACCATTACTGCACAAATCATTTCTGTAGAACAGTGAATTAACTTATATTTTGGAGCTTTTAGTTATTAATGCTAGAAAAATTCAAACTAGCATAAAACCATAAGATATAGCAGCAGAATTAGGCCATTCAGCCCATCGTGTCTGCTGTACCATTCAATCACGGCTGATGTGATTCTCATTCCCGTTCTCCTGCCTTCTCCCCGTAAGTCTTGATCCCCTTATTGATCACAAACCTACTTATCTCTTTTTTAAAGACACTTACTCAATGACCGGGTCTCCACAGCCCTCTGTGCCAATGATTTCACCACTCTCTAGCTGGAGAAATTCCTCCTCATCTCTGTTTAAAGGAGCGTCCCTTCACTCTGAGGTTGGGCCCTCGAGCAGTGCTGGATAATATCACCTAATTCCTGACAGCCTGTGTTTCGAATGTAGCAGAAGGAAATGTAAATGGAATTCTAAATTAATTTAATCCAATGTGGATTAAATGTGGACAGGAATGTCGGCGTGTTCTGTCACCCTGGCAGTACCTACTCCGTCCCCACTCCTCACCTGAGGTGGGTTACTCATGAGAACCAAAAATACCTCCAGTCAGAATGATTAGAATTACTCCTGGGGCACTGATAGTGAGCGAGAGATGCGATGGGCCTCACTCACTAACCCATTGGGATTCTTCCTGGATCAGGGAGAATTATAGAAACCCTACAGTGTAGAAAGAGGCCCTTCAGCCCATCGAGTCTGCACCGAACACAATCCCACCCAGGCCCTACTCCCATATCCCTACATATTATACCCACTAATCCCTCTAACCTACACATCCCTGGACACTAAGGGGCAATTTCTTAGCATCAACCTAACCCGCACATCTTTGGACTGTGGGAGGAAACCAGAGCACCCGGAGGAAACCCACGCAGACACGAGGAGAATGTGCAAACTCCACACAGACAGTGACCCGAGCCGGGAGTCGAACCCAGGACCCTGGAGCTGTGAAGCAGCAGTGCTAACTACTGTGCTACCACGCCGGTTATCGTTGCAGGATTTACTAAGTTGAGAGTTGGTTCCGATTCATAAACCTTCAACCAGAGCTTCCGTCTCTCGGGATTTTTCACAGCTGCGAAGTAGAGGATGTTTATTTGATAGCTTGTGTGTGAGCGAGAAAGAGAAAGCAGAGTCCAGTCAGCTCATGCTGAGCACTCAGCATTAGGTGGCAGTCACATCATAAGAACAGGTAATCATTATATCCTCTCCAGCGCGAGACTGCTCTTTCAGATTAGCAGAGATAGATTCCTTCATTTATACTTTCTGAAGACAATGCAATGGTGTCGTCTGAAAGAGCAGAAGGACAGCACGGTAGCACAGTGGGTTAGCACTGCTGCTTCACAGTTCCGGGGTCCTGGGATCGATTCCCGGCTCGGGTCACTGTCTGTGTGGAGTTTGCACATTCTCCTCGTGTCTGCGTGGGTTTCATCCGGGTGCTCCGGTTTCCTCCCACAGTCCAAAGATGTGCGGGTTAGGTTGATTGGCCATGCTAAAAAATTGCCCCTTAGTGTCCAGGGATGTGTAGGTTAGAGGGATTAGTGGGTATAATATGTAGGGATATGAGGGTAGGGGCTGGGTGGGATTGTGTTCGGTACAGACTCGATGGGCCGAAGGGCCTCTTTCTGCACTGTAGGTTCTATGATTCTAAGATAGTCCACTTGTTACCTATTGTGAAGCAGTGTGATTTGTCACATAATGGGTGGTGATGCCACCCGAGGCAGCTGGCAGGATGCTATCTCCCTTCCATGGGGAACACAGAATGTGGAGTGTTGGGAGGGAACGTGCTGTTAAAATGGGAACAGGCCACTGAGGCTGTGCTGGTTTCCCACTGCAGGCACCCAATCCACTGACAACCTGATCTTGTTTTCTGAGTAAGAAATGTTACAAAACCAGGTTAAAGTCCAACAGGTTTATTTGGTAGCAAAAAGCCACTAGCTTTCGGAACGCTTGCTGCCCCTTCATCAGGTGAGTGGGAGTTCTGTTCAGGGTATATAAAGACACAAACTCAATTTACACAATAATGGTTGGAATGCGAGTCTTTACAGGTAATCAAGTCTTAAAGGTACAGACAATGTGAGTGGAGAGAGGGTTAAGCACAGGTTAAAGAGATGTGTATTGTCTCCAGACAGGACAGTTAGTGAGATTTAGCAAGCCCAGGCAAGTCGTGGGGGTTAGTTTTCTGACACAGTAAGAAGTCTCACAACACCAGGTTAAAGCCCAAGAGATTTATTTGGAATCACGAGCGCTGTTCCTTCATCAGGTGAGTAACATTTGATACAGTTAATGAAGGAGCAGCGCTCCAAAAGCTCGTGATTCCAAATAAACCTCTTGTACTTTAGCCTGGTGTTGTGAGACTTCTTACTGTGCCCAACCCAGTCCAAAGCCGGCATCTCCACATTATTCATCTCCGACAGAAGCAGGTTCCCCTCAAGGCTCTTTCAACTCGAGCAAATTAACCGGGCAATACCACAGGAAGTTGATCAAAGGTTGCCCAATCTATCAAGTTGCCAATCCCCTCACTAGCTCAGAGTATTTGTGTCGTTAGGTGAGCCCATACTTCCCCTCTTATACTCCGAAATCTAAGATTTAATCTGAACCAGATCAGATGTAGAGAATGGTCACTGTTCACAGCTGTTCCTGGCTGGGTTCTCTTGGGTGCGTAGGCTACTGTTGGGGCCAATCTGTGTCCAGAAGGTTCTGCTGCAAACGGAACAGAACGCTGTCGACAGTTGAGTTCTGGACAAGCTGCAGGTTTGGGATTTCCTCTCCTTGTCTTTTCTCTCGGCCTCTGATCCGGGCTTGTGTTTGAAGAAGACCTTTTTAATTTGGTTGTGATCCTATCACCCCGTTATAAACTCCAATTGCCCACACAGGCATGCAATGTTTGTTGCTGAATAATATTGTTCATTCTGCTTCCCGTCAAAACAGGTTTACACCCCGAATTAGAAAATAACAGTATTCTGAAACTAGCATGAATGATATTACTTAATATAATTAGAACATAGAAAAACTACAGCACAAACAGGCCCTTCGGCCCACAAGTTGCGCCGAACATATCCATACCTACCAGGCTTACCTATAACCCTCAATCCTATTAAGTCCCATATACTCATTAATTATTGAGTCAAGGTCCAGGGAAAAACATATGCCTTACTATCAGACAAGTGGATTCGAACAAGGCCTGTCAGGCTAGATTTTTGACTTGTGGGTGTTGAGCCAGAGTTAAGGAGCTAACACACGTGACAGAGTGACCACTGGATCAACATGCCTGCTGGAAGATCCATGACATGTTCCCAACGTGATCTCCTAGCAGGCTAACTTTCACACAAGGCTATTTCATCATGTTCCGGATTTGAGCCGTGTTGGCGGTGACAAGTCAGTAAGTGAGCCTTTCTTGCCAAGATAATTTCCCCTCTTATTCTCACGGTGTTGAAAGAAATCTCTGGTTAATGGTGAAACCCCGAGATGCTGATAGTGACGGATTCAGCAATGCTGGTGCCCTGAGAGATCGTGGGGAGATTGCTGGACTATCTGCCTGTTTGTGTTTGAGTTTATTTATCTATACGGTGTGAATAGTATCTATCATTTGTCCACCAGGTTCTGCTGTTGGCCGTCACAGACTCCCTCCCTAATGGAGCAGTTAGGAATGGAACTGAACTCTAGAAATGTCAGCAAGTGGGAGGTCGCTGATGAAGTAACTGAAGGTGTTTTGAATTTGGATGGAAGGTGTTGAATGTCTAACCTTAAGGATGGCTTGTTAACTGAACCCCGGGTACTAGGTGTTGGAAGGAAGTGTCCATTGTCTACAATTCTCAATATTTTGTTTGATCAAAGGATGTTGTCCAGCATGAGTGCTCAACATGCTTCCTGCTACAAGACAAACTGCAGGAAAATCTCAGCAGGTCTGACAGCATCTGTGGAGAGAGAATAGAGCCAACGTTTTGGCTGACTCTCCCTCAGAGCTTGCTGCTAGTTTAATCCTTTTAGGGAATAAATATTGAACTATAGCAGGATTTTAGATTCATTGGATTCACTTCAGAATCTCTCAAGTAAAAGTATGCTTGTGTAATGATGATATTTCTTGCCTTAAGTGGTATAAACTTTGCTGGATTTTGTAGTTAGGTAGTTTTCTACTTGGGATTTAAGGAAATAGTACATTAACTATTAATAAATATCTTAACTTTCTCTCGGTAACATCAATAAGACTTGGATTCTCCAATAGAAACAAGATTATACTTTTCCTAGAACTATCAGTGTTGCGATTGAGTTGTTATCGTTAGTGAATGAATGATGGGGCGGTAGCACAGTGGGTTAGCACTGCTGCTTCACAGCTCCAGGGTCCTGGGTTCGATGCTCGGGTCACTGTCTGTGTGGAGTTTGCACATTCTCCTCGTGTCTGCGTGGGTTTCCTCCGGGTACTCTGGTTTCCTCCCACAGTCCAAAGACGTGTGGGTTAGGTTGATTGGCTGTGTAAAGAAATTGCCCCTTAGTGTCCAGGGATGTGTAGGTTAGAGGGATTAGTGGGTATAATATGGGGGTTGGGCCTGGGTGGGATTGTGTTTGGTGCAGACTCGATGGGCCTCTTACTGCAGTGTAGGGTTCTATGAAAGTGGACACCTCGATCTGAATGGAGACAGCGTTTCTGGTTCTATCAGGCCCTGCTCCAGCTGTGAGACAGCAAAGGCCACAAGTCCTGATTTTTTGTCCATAAAGTTTCCGAGAATCCGGAGAGAAAACCCGGCTGTATAGCTGGAAAGCTGCACTCCAATTTTCTCAGCCCAGCCAACAGTTTGTGCACTAAATTCCACCCTGGGTTCCTATTTTATCTATTATTTGATGTTATGGAATCACTCTAGGTTATAATCCACAAATTCAGGTGAGAATTTTGAAGTAGGAGTCTGTGTTCCAGTGACTCCATTGTGATTTAGTGATGTAAGGAAGATTTTGGAACTATAGCCAGTGTGTTGTCGCAGCAGGTTGTTTGGTATAACGCTTTGATTTCCTATTCAGTATGCACAGGGCCCACTGCTGAGTGGATTGTATTGGACCAAGTGGTACAATGGCGATTCATTCGCCCACGGTCCTCGGTCCTTTATTTACTATGAGAATATGCTCCTGGGCGTTCCCCGTATCCGGCAAATCAAAGTGATGAATAATTCCTGTGTGGTTCACAAGGACTTTCGGAAGGACATCAGTGGGTGTTATGACGTCTACACAGCAGACAATGAAAAGAAATCTTCAATCAGAAATGGGACAGCGTGAGTATTTATTAATCAGGGACAGGAGTGCGCTGCTGCATTGTCCGAGCTGTACTCTATCTAGTTATATTTCCTACCCCTCTCTTTTACCCCATAATGAGTTATATAGTCATTACTCCTGTTTCAGCTTGACAGGGTGTTTATCTGCAGGACACAGAATGGAAAGTTTCTTTAACTATTTTCCATCAAAATTGGAACCCTGGCTTATCTTTCCCTCCCTTACCCCAGGCACTATGACCAGCTGAAACGCTCGTACTATCATTCCAGGTGAGACCAGCTTAGTCAGTACAGTTCGGGGTCCCAGATCTCCCCAGATCATCTTAGAATAAGAATCCCTACAGGGCAGAAAGAGGCCATTCAGCCCAACAATCCCAGCTAGTCCCCATATAACACAATGTATTTATACTGCTAATCCCCTTGACACTAAGGGGTGATTCATAGAGGTTTACAGCATGGAAACAGGCCCTTCGGCCCAATACTATCCATTCCGCCCTTTTTTTTAACCCACTAAGCTAGTCCCAATTGCCCTTGTTTAGCCCATATCCCTCTATACCCATCTTACCCATATAACTGTCTAAATGCTTTTTAAAAGACAAAGTTGTACGCGCCTCTACGACTGCCTCTGGCAACTTGTTCCAGACACTCACCACCCTCTGTGTGAAAAAATTGCCCCTCTGGACACTTTTGTATCTCTCCCCTCTCACCTCAAACCTTGAGTTTTAGACTCTCCTACCTTTGGGAAAAGATATTGACTATCGAGCTGATCTGTGCCCCTCATTATTTTATAGATCTCTATAAGATCACCCCTCAGCCTCCAGAGAAAAAAGTCCCAGTCTATCCAACCTCTCCTTATAATTCAAACCATCGAGTCCCGGTAGCATCCTAGTAAATCTTTTCTGTGCTCTCTTTCTAGTTTAATAATAACCGTTTTTATAATAGGGTGACCTCACCCACACATCTTTGGACTGTGGGAAGAAACCAGAGCACCCGGAGGAAACCCAGGCAGACATGGGGAGAACATGCAGACTCTGCACATTGACCTGAGGCTGGAATTGAAGCCAGGTCCCTGGCCTTGTGAGGCAGCAGTTCTCACCATTGTGCCACCATGCTGCACATGTTTCATAATTTGGTCCATTCGCTAAGTAATAACAGACGAGCGAGCGTATTCCCATTGCAAAGGTGTGCTCTACATAAACAATCCGTCACTTCCTGGTGAAGGTAGGGGACTGGGGTTCTATTGTGTGACTGCTGACGTCCAGTGAGACGGAGGGCTATAATACCGATAGGGTTGACTCTCTCCTGCCCACTAGGAAGTCTCTACATGAGACATCTCACCTCACCAAATGATCCCTGTGGGTTATCAGTGAAATAACAGAATGGTGTAAAACAGTCAGGGCATTAAAATTAGCCTATACTTAATAAATCAGCTAATAAACAAGACATCTACGGGCAAATGATTAAAATTGTTGAGAAGGTGGGTTCAGGTTTGTCAAGGTTGGATTTAAGTTAAAGTAAATGAATCATTTTATTGTTAGCCTCAGGCCGACAATGTGACCAACTTATTAGTGAGTTCTGAGAAAGCCGGAAAGCTCTTTCTGACCAGATCTGCATCTCGTCCACATTTGAAAACCGAATCTCCAACAATCTTGTGGCTCAAGTTTCTTTACTCCACGATTAACGGCTGTGACTTAAGCTGCCGAGACCCTAAACTCTCAAACTCCCTCCCTAAACCACTCCTCCTTCAGATGCTCATTTAAACCTCCCTCTGAATTTTGAGTCACCCCTCTCCTTTGGTTCAGTGTCAATTTATATCCCGTCAAGTTCCTCGGAAATTTTACTGGATTAAAGATGCTTTGTAAATATGTTTTTTTCTGCTTACTGATTTTTCAATCTATTTCATCTTGTCTTCATCTACAAATTCCCCCAGAGCTTTCTCCCTCTCTAAACTTCATTAACCTATGACTATAAAGTCAGGTTGTAGCTTTATAGAACCTTATTTAGGCCGCTCTTGGAATATAGTGTTCAATTCTTATCGCCACACCACCAGGAGGATGTGGAGGCTTTGGAGAGGGTACAGAAAAGATTTACCAGGATGTTGCCCTGGTATGGAGGGCGTTAGCTATGAGGAGATGGTTGGAGAAACTTGGTTTGTTCTCACTGGAGTGACGGAGGGAGACCTGATAGAAGTCTACAAGGTTATGAGAGGCGCGGACAGAGTGGATAGTCAGAAGGGTCAATTATAGGGGGCACAGGTTTAAGGTGCGAGGGGCAAGATTTAAAGGAGATGTATGAGGCAGATTTTTTACACAGGGAGTAGTGGGTGCCTGGAACTCGTTGCCGGGGGAGGTAGTGGAAGCGGATACAGAGTGACTTTTAAGGGGCATCTTAACAAGTACATGAGATGGGATTAGAGGGATATGGTCCCTGGAAGGATAGGGGGTTTTAGTTCAGTCGGGGGCAGCATGGTCAGTGCAGGCTTGGAGGGCCGAAGGGCCTGTTCCTGTGCTGTAATTTTCCTTGTTCTTTGTTTTTTGAACCATCCTTAGTTCCCCTGCCTCTGGGCATTGCTCTATCAGTTGTTTAATGTAGGAATATAGTCAGAATCTTAGCTGACAGACACAGTTCTGGATTGAGGTTACCAGTCAGATGGGCAAAGTGTTGATCCTGGTTTACCCAGGGGCCAGTTGCTGTGTCCACGTTTGTCCTCACTTTGTATAATACTCCATGTGAGAGATTTTGGATTTGGGAATGGGAGGTATAACACTGGAATGAGACAAAAGTGAGGACTTTGATATCCAGTGAGGAAAACAGTAAAAAAATTTCAGGAAGGTGGGTTAGTGGATGGACAAGAAGGTGAGAGAGGCTGTGGGAAAGTCAGCTGTGGGATTAGTTTAGTTTGTAAGAGCAAAGATTATGAACGGTCATGTTTTGTTAAATAGTCTTTTTGTGTTGTGAGTTTCTACGGGTCTGTATAGCTCCCACTCTGTGGAACTCCCTTCCTAATCCCTGCCCATTTTACCCTCTGTCCTGCCTGAAGAACTTTTGAACATCGATTAATCCAAGTAGACCTTGCATTATTTCACAGGACTCTTCCTATGCATATTTCCTGTCATTTTCTGCGAAGATTCTTGATAAGATTTCTGTGTTGAGGGCATTATTTAAATCCAGATCTGTTTCATCTTGAATGTGATTTTTTTATGTCCAGGTGGATTTATTATTCTGAGTCAGAACTTGGAGGCTCCTCACACTGGGGTAAACTAACCGTCTACAGCGGTTCTGGCTATTATCAAGACCTCAGGATGAAAATGGATGAAAGTGCTGTGATTCTACAGGATCTGAAGGACAATCTGTGGCTGGATAGAGGCACCCGCGCCGTTTTCATTGATTTCTCAGTGTACAATGCTAATATTAATCTCTTCTGTGTTATAAGGTAGGTTATACAGAAATAAATCCCCCCCCCCAGAACAGAAATCTTACACTGGGATCGAAAAGCGTGCAGTTTATTTCAATTATTCAATCCCCTCACTCAAAGTCAACGATGACAAGACTTTCTGTTTTGCAAGCCAATATCCACATTGTGTCCATGTATCCACAGGCGATTTGGTCCACCTTGTTGTCCAACGAGGGGCATACACACAGTGGGTCATACGAGGGCTGCTCTTGGATGTTTCGAGAGTTGCCTAGTGCTTCACGTCGTTAGTGTGCGCTTAAACTGGACCAGATGCTGGGCAACACGACAGCTCAGTGACTATCACTGTTTGCTGTGCAGATACATGGATTTGGGCCGGTGTCCGTGGGAGTTTGCACATTCTCCCCGTGCTTGCGTGGGTTTTCTCCGGGTGCTCCGGTTTCCTCCCACACCCCAAAAAACGTGCTCTTAGGCTGATTGGTGTAACAAATTGTCCCTAAATTAGGCGTCCCTCAATCTGGTTATTGTGGAGTCCAATAGGCGTAGACAAAGGTCATAGGTAGACGAGGGAACTCACAATGTTAAAATGGGCGGTGTGGGCTCGTTGGGCCAAAGGGCCTGTTTCCCGCGCTGTGTTGTTCTTTGTTCTTTGTGTAGCAGTAGATAACTGCACGTATCGATAGTCACACCGTCCTTCGTTGGTGCCTGGCTAACTGCCCACTCTCCCCCCTCCCTCCCTCCCTTCTGTTGTTACTATGGTTTTCCTGTTATATTTAAAACTATCGTTCCCCTCAAGCAGCCAGAGTGGTGCAGAAGGATCTAGATAGGCTGGGCGAATGGGCCAGGAAATGGCAAATGGAATTTAATGTTGGCAAGTCTGAGGTGGTCCACTTTGGTAGGAAGAATGGTAGGAAGGACTATTACTTACGTGGCGAAAAACTGCAGCAGGCGACGGTGCAGAGGGACCTCGGGGTCCTTGTGCATGAGTCGCAAAAACCCAGCCTGCAGGTGCAGCAGGTGGTCAGGAAGGCGAATGGGATGCTGGCCTTCATAGCGAGGGGGATTGAATATAAAAGTAGGGAGGTCTTGCTGCAGCTGTATAGGGCATTGGTGAGGCCGCAGCTGGAGTACTGTGTGCAGTTTTGGGCGCCGCACCTGCGCAAGGATATTTTGGCCCTGGAGGGAGTGCAGAGGAGGTTTACTAGGCTGATACCGGAGTTGAGGGGATTGAGCTATGAGGAGAGGCTGAATAAACTAGGCTTGTACTCGTTAGAGTTTAGAAGAATGAGGGGAGATCTCATTGAGACGTATAAGATGATGAATGGGATGGATAGGATAGAGGTGGAGAGACTCTTCCCGCTCAAAAAAGACAGTAGGACTAGGGGGCACAGCCTCAAGATAAAGGGGAGGCGGTTTAGAACGGAGTTGAGGAGGAACTTCTTCACTCAAAGGGTGGTGAATCTCTGGAATTCTCTGCCCGTTGAAGTGGTGGAGGCTGCCTCGCTAAATATTTTTAAGAAGCGGGTTGATGGGTTTTTGATAAGAGAAGGGATTAAGGGTTATGGGGAGAGGGCGGGAATGTGGAACTGAGCCACGACAGATCAGCCATGATCTTATTGAATGGCGGGGCAGGCTCGAAGGGCTAGATGGCCTACTCCTGCTCCTATTTCTTATGTTCTTATGTTCTTATGTTTCGAGATGAACTTTCCTACAGCCGTCTGTGGGACCCTGAATGGCCATTCAGAGTGAAAAATTCAGAAATACAAAGGCGATCTTCGATTACAAGTAATTAGTATGTACCAATAACAGGAGTTGTCTCCATCCAACCATCAAAAGGTTACATCGTGTGAAAGTACAGCTTTTAAAACCAATCACCTTGTACTTGCTTAATTATAATATCCAACTGATGTGGGATTTTTACTTGCTTCAATTTTCCCTTATCTTCAGGCAGTCCAACTGTTCCTGGTGATTAGAACATGGATCATTCCCTATCCAATGGATATATCTGATGCAATGAACTATGCCCAAACTAATGACCTTGGTGTCTGTGATGGGTCTTATAAGAAGACCTTTGTTTATCATTGCACCTTGTACGATTATTAAACTTGTGTGACTATTAACCCTTTCATCTTCCTACATTGAAATTTGGATATTGAAAGGGGACTACAGGATGGAAAATCAGAAGGGAGTTTTGTTACTGGATTCTCTGTCTGCCTGGTCTGTTCTGGTCTCCCACCCTCACTGACAGATAAAAGATCATCTAAAAGGTGAAAGATTTCTATGTACGCTGTTCAAGAAAGGGAGAAGAAAACAGCAATACGGGCTTGTTAGTAATCACAGGAAAAATGCTTGAATCAGCTATTAGGATTGTGATATCAGACAAGTAGAAATATTTTTCTCAGTGGCACAAGGCATTGTGTCATTCATTGCTAATGGGATCTACTGTCAATGGGAATTCTCTAGGAAAACGCAGTAAGAAGTCTGACAACACCAGGTTAAAGTCCAACCAGTTTATTTGATAGTAAACCCACAAGCTTTCGGGGTTTGCCCCTTCCTCAGGTGAGTGGAGAGTTCTGGTCTCCATATAAAAGACACACACAGTTTACAGATTACTGATTAGAATGCGAGTCTTTACAGCTAACCTGCTATTCAAGTCTTAAAGATGCAGACAATGTGAGTGGAGATAGCATTAAGCACAGGTTAAAGAGATGTCTCCAGACAGGACAGTTAGTGAGATTTCACAAACCCAGGCAAGTCGTGGGGGTTACAGATAGAGTGACATGAATCCAAGATCCCAGTTGAGGCCGTCCTCGTGTGTGTGGAACTTGGCTATCAGTCTCTGCTCAGCGACTCTGCGCTGTGGTGTGTCGTGAAGGCTGCCTTGGAGAATGCTTACCCGAAGATAAGAGCCCGAATGCCCGTGACCACTGAAGTGTTCGCCAACAGGAAGGGAACAGTCTTGCCTGGTGATTGTCGAGTGGAGTTCATTCATCTGTTGTCGTAGCGTCTCCACATCAATTCTCTAGGAAGCCATACCACAGCTCTGGGCATGTGTCACCTGCGGAACCAGAGAACACGGCCAGTGTGAGCAGCTGGAGAATTCCAGCCTCTGTCTCTTTGTGTCCTCCTCGCAGCTTACTTTGTATTGCCAGAAAACGTAGCCTTTTTGTCTATAAATAGCTAAAGAGAGGAACGATCTTTTCAGCACTCTGCTAATTGTACCCTGCCAACTTGAAACTTTTCTGTAAATCTCCACTTCTGTTTTTGACCGATCCTCCATCCATGCTTATACGGTGGCACAGTGGGTTAGCAGTGCTGCTTCATAGCACCAGGGACCCAGAGGTTCAATCCCCAGCTCGGGTCACTGTCTGTGCGGAGTTTGCACATTCTCCCCGTGTCTGCGTGGGTTTGCTCCCACAGTGCAAAGATGTGCTGGTTAGTGTCAGGGGGACTAGCCAGGGTAAGTACATGGGATTACGGGGATAGGGCCAGGGAGGAATTGTGATTGGTACAGACTTGATGGGCCAAATGGCCTTCTGCTCTGTAGGGATTCTGAAAGCCATTTGGAATTCCCATCCTTAAAAAATGAATAAATTTGACAAAAACAACTTCCCTTTCACATTATTCACTTTGACACGAAGAATAGAATTGAGTTAAATAGTATATGGGTGTTCAGATATTGATATTTTCTCATGGTATATGGGTATTACTGGCAAGACCAGCATCTAATTGCCCCTGAACTGAGAGTCTCACTCAGACATTTCGCAGGGCAGTTAAGAGTACCCTTCGTTGTCCAGTACTTCCCCAGAGCGGAGAAGCTACGGCACCTTCTCTGGAGTCTTCAACATATCATCGATGAAGACGAACATCTCACCAAGTGCTGTGGATCTGGAGTCACGTGTAGGCCAGACCCAGTAAAGATGGAAGAACCCCCTTCCCTAAAGGGTATTAGTGAACCAGATGGGTTTTTAATGACAGTTGATGAAATTTATGGTCGCTACGATAGAGGTTAGGGCCAGTCCCCTCCGTCACTGCCAGTTCAGCCAATCGCAGCAGCGGGAATGGAGAACCCCAGCCGCGGGTGAGGTCAGAGAATTCCAGCCAAGCTTTTAATCCCAGATTTATTAGTCGATTTCAAGCTCTACCAGCTGCCATGGTGGGATTTGAACACTTGTCCCCAGAACATTATTAGGCCAGCAATATTATGCTACCATCTCTGCTGCTGTCTTGTACACAAATCTCAAAGTTAACATACGGGTGCAGCAAGTAACTAAGAAACCAAATGTATGATAGAACCATAGAACCCTACAGTGCAGAAAGAGGCCCATCGAGTCTGCACCGAACACAATCCCACCCAGGCCCTCCCCCCATATCCCTACATATTATACCCCCTAATCCCTCTAACCTACACATCCCTGGACACTAAGGGGCAATTTCTTAGCACGGCCAATCAACCTAACCCGCACATCTTTGGACTGTGGGAGGAAACCGGAGCACCCGGAGGAAACCCACGCAGACACGAGGAGAATGTGCAAACTCCACGCAGACAGTGACCCCGAGCCGGGAATCGAACCCAGGACCCTGGAGCTGTGAAGCAGCAGTGCTAACCCACTGTGCTACTGTGCCGCCCTGTGCAATAAGTGTTTGGAGGCAGAATTCTCTTCACCAAAATCCCTTTATTTACAAACTCCAATAGCAGTACACATAGTGCTATCAGACTATCTCCAGGGGTGTCGGGGGAACTGAACTTATTATGATATGTTAGCCTTTATTGGAGTGTGAAAGGAATATAATTGCAAATTACCTTTCTCCAATTGTATAATGGTCTTTCCATTGAAGGAAGGATATACTTGCCTTGGAATGGGCCGTAACAAGGGTTTACTGGATGAATAAATGTTGGTGTGGAGATGCCAGCGTTGGACTGGGGTAAGCACAGTAAGAAGTCTCACAACACCAGGTTAAAGCCCAACAGGTTTATTTAGCAGCACGAGCTTTCGGAGCCTCAAGCATGGTCATCTCAGCACTTCACTTTACCACAAGCCCACGGACAACCTCACAATGCTCCAGCTTCCATCCGAAACACGTTAAAGGAGACATCCCCTACGGACAAGCCCTCCGTATCTGCTCAGATGAGGAGGATCGCAACAGACGCCTACAGATGCTGCAAGATGTTCTCATAAGAACAGGATATGGTGCTCGACTCATCGATCGACAGTTCCGATGCGCCACAGCGAAAAATCGCACCGATCTCCTCAGAAGACAAACATGGGACGCGGTGGACAGAGTACCATTCAACGTCCAGTACTTCCCCAGAGCGGAGAAGCTACAACATCTTCTCCTGAGCCTTCAACAGGTCATTGATGAAGATGAACATCTCACCAAGGCCGTCCCCACACCCCTACTTCTTGCCTTCAAACAACCGCACAATCTCAAACAGACCATTATCCACAGCAAACTACCCAGCCTTCAGGAGAACAGTGACCACAATACCACACAACCCTGCCACAGCAACCTCTGCAAGACATGCCGGATCATCGACATGGATACCATCATCACACGTGAGAATACCATCCACCAGGTACACGGTAAATACTCTTGCAACTCGGCCAACGTTGTCTACCTGATACGTTGCAAGAAAGGATGTCCCCAGACATGGTACACTGGGGAGACCATGCAGACGCTATGACAACGGATGAATGAACATCGCTCGACAGTCACCAGGCAGGAGCGTTCTCTTCCAGGCGGGGAACTTTAGCAGTCACGGGCATTCAGCCTCTGATCTTCGGGTAAGCATTCTCCAAGGCGGCCTTCACAACACACGACAGCGCAGAGTCGCTGAGCAGAGACTGATAGCCAAGTTCCGCACACATGAGGACGGCCTCAACCGGGATCTTGGGTTCATGTCGCACTATCTGTAACCCCCGTGACTTGCCTGGGTTTGCAAAATCTCACTAACTGCCCTGTCTGGAGACAATACACATCTCTTTAACCTGTGCTTAACCCTCTCTCCACTCACATTATCTGTATCTTTAAGACTTGATTACCTGTAAAGACTCACATTCCAACCATTATCTTGTGAATTGAGTTTGTGACTATATATGCCCTGATTGTGAACACAACTCCCAATTACCTGAAGAAGGAACCTGAGACTCTGAAAGCTAGTGCTGCCAAATAAACCTGTTGGACTTTAACCTGGTGTTGTGAGACTTCTTATTGTGAATAAAGGTTCACTAAGTTAATATGGGCTCATTAGATTAATTACTAGGATAAAGAATAATTGGTTGACAAAGATAATTGGTTCCTTCACATCAGCCAGCTTTCCCTGTCGAGCTTTATTTTCAGAAGCTGAAGTGGACTTTTCCAGAACTACTGAAGGTGCCGATAGCTTATCCCCAGCCAAGGTAGACCCCTACCGAAAAATATCCACAACTTCAAAGGCCAAATTAGGAAAGACAGGATGGATTATTATTTAAAGGCGAAAAGCTGCAGCAGGCGACGGTGCAGAGGGACCTGGGCGTCCTTGTGCACGAGTCGCAAAAACCCAGCCTGCAGGTGGTCAGGAAGGCAAATGGGATGCTGGCCTTCATAGCGAGGGGGATTGAATATAAAAGTAGGGAGGTCTTGCTGCGGCTGTATAGGGCATTGGTGAGGCCGCAGCTGGAGTACTGTGTGCAGTTTTGGTCACCGCACTTGTGCAAGGATATATTGGCCTTGGAGGGAGTGCAGAGGAGGTTCACTAGGCTGATACCGGAGATGAGGGGGTTGGACTATGAGGAGAGACAGAATAGATTGGGTCTGTAATCGTTGGAGTTTAGGAGGCTGTGGGGGGATCTTATAGAGACATATAGGATAATGAAGGGGATGGATAGAGTAGAGGTAGAGAGATTCTTCCCGCTTAGAAAGGATAGCAGGACTAGAGGGCACAGCCTCAAAATAGGGGAAGGGGGTGTGCAGTTTAGATCGGAGTTGAGGAGGAACTTCTTCACTCAAAGGGTGGTGAATCTCTGGAATTCTCTGCCCGTTGAAGTGGTGGAGGCTACCTCGCTGAATATATTTAAGTCATGGGTAGATAGGTTTCTGATAGGCAAGGGGATTAAGGGTTATGGGGAGAGGGCGGGAAAGTGGAACTGATCCTCTTCAGATCAGCCATGATCTTATTGAATGGCGGGGCAGGCTCGAAGGGCTAGATGGCCTACTCCTGCTCCTATTTCTTACGTTCTTATGCAACAAGACCACTGACTAAATCACACTGTAAATTAACACTATATACAGAAACTGGTAAATAATTCACATTGGAACTCTGCACCAATGCACTCAGTGAACTATCTGCAGAGAGATTCACGTCACCCACAAACACCATTGACTGTGTTGCCCCTGTCTCTCGGAGATTAATATTAACATGCTCACAGTGTAGAGGTAACTGTTCACCTTTAATGTGCCTTGTGTAATATTTTGTCTGTAATTTCTGTGGAGGGATTACTGAAGATTACGGTGGTACAGTAGGTTAGCACTGCTGCTTCACAGCGTCCAGGGTCCTGGGTTCGATTCCTGGCTCGGGTCACTGTCTGTGTGGAGTTTGTACATTCTCCTCGTGTCTGCGTGGGTTTCCTCCGGGTGCTCCGGTTTCTTCCCACAGTCTAAAGATGTGCGGGTTAGGTTGATTGGCCGTGCTAAGAAATTGCCCCTTATTGTCCAGGGATGTGCAGCTGTATAGGGCATTGGTGATGCCGCAGCTGGAGTACTGTGTGCAGTTTTGGTCGCCGCACTTACGCAAGGATATTTTGGCCTTGGAGGGAGTGCAGAGGAGGTTTACTAGGCTGATACCAGAGTTGAGGGGGTTGAGCTATGAGGAGAGGCTGAATAAACTAGGCTTGTACTCGTTAGAGTTTAGAAGAATGAGGGGAGATCTCATTGAGACGTATAAGATGATGAATGGGATGGATAGGATAGAGGTGGAGAGACTCTTCCCACTCAGAAAGGACAGTAGGACTAGAGGGCACAGCCTCAAGATAAAGGGGGGGCGGTTTAGAACGGAGTTGAGGAGGAACTTCTTCACTCAAAGGGTGGTGAATCTCTGGAATTCTCTGCCCGTTGAAGTGGTGGAGGCTGCCTCGCTAAATATTTTTAAGATGCAGGTTGATGGGTTTTTGATAAGCGAGGGGATTAAGGGTTATGGGGAGAGGGCGGGAATGTGGAACTGAGCCACGACAGATCAGCCACGATCTTATTGAATGGCGGGGCAGGCTTGAAGGGCTAGATGCCCTACTCCGGCCCCTATTTCTTATGTTCTTATGTTCTCTTATGTTAGAGGGATTAGTGGGTATAATATGTAGGGATATGGGGGTAGGGCTTGGGTGGGATTGTGTTCGGTGCAGACTCGATGGGCCTCCTTCTGCACTGTAGGGTTTCTATTAATATTTATCTGTAGTCCTTCAATTATTATTATTTGATTTTTTTTTGTTGTTAAAAGGCTTGTTGTGGAATTCCCGGCAACAGGTGGGGCGATACCTTCCTCCCAGTTTCGCACCGTGAAACTCATCCGTTACGTCAACAACTGGGATTACTTTATCCTCGGCTGTGAAATAGTCTTCTGTGTCTTTATCCTGTACTATATTGTGGAAGAGATATTGGAACTGCGAATTCATAAACTGCAATACATCAAATGTATCTGGAACTGTTTGGACCTGGTGGTAATTTTGGTAAGTTCTAGGTTTTCAACAATCCCTTTAACCCTTCCCCATACCTTCACCTCTTCTACTTAGAAAACACTGAGGGAATTGTCCTCATGAAGTGCTGAGTAGGGTCTGTGCTTGAGTTTGGAACAAGGACCATCCTATCCCCTCTGGCCTCCACCCAGGTCAATTTGCCTGTACCCTGTCTCGCTACATCCTGATACTTTGCCCCCAGAATCTAACAGGTTTGAGTGACACGAGGACCTGGATTTTGCTGTAATAAAGGCTGTCGACTCTTGCCGCCCAGTTATAGATAGAAATCTAAAGTTCCTGCCAGAGATTTCTTGCGCTTGAGCAGCTGGTGTTATTTTTGCTAACAGATTTGACTCTGAATTCAGAGCAATGGCAGGAACCTGCTTACGGTATGTTAGCCTTTATAGGAAGGGGTATCACTGTTTGCTGTGCAGACACATGGATTTGGGCCGGTGTCTGTGGGAGTTTGCGCATTCTCCCCGTGCTTGCATGGGTTTTCTCCGGGTGCTCCGGTTTCCTCCCACACCCCAAAGATGTGCTCTTGGGCTGATTGGAGGTAATAAATTGCCTCTAAATTAGTCTTCCCTCAATGTGGAATGCCATAAGCATAGACAAGGGTCATGGGTGGAGGGGGGACTGGTAATGTTAAAATGGCGGCGTGGGCTCGTTGGGCCGAAGGGCCTGTTTCCCGGGCTGTTTTTTTGTTGTTCTTTTGTTTGTTATCTAGTTCCACACTAAAGGTGACTGTAAAAAAGGTTTAGGCCATCAGTAGAGATAATTATTGCCACAAACATTCCTTTTACAAGTATGGGATCTCATTCCCTCAGAAGAAGGATAATGGAGATTTGGAGGAAATTATGTATCATTTCATTTTTCTCCTTGTTTCTTTCAATTCTCTGATTCCCCTCAACATTTCTCACTCTTTGACTGTGTCCTCTTCTGGAGTGCATTTGCACTGACCAGGGCTGCCACTCCATCCCAGGCAGGAGTAGTTCCAGTTATAGCTTTAAATTAAGGGGTGGTAATTAAAGGACAGTAGGTTCTTTCCTCAGAGGGTAGTAAGGGTGTGGAATGCCCTGCCTGCAGCAGTTGTGGACTCGCCAACTTTAAGAGCGTTCGAATGGTCAGTGGATAGGCATATGGATAACATTGGAATAGTTTAGGTTAGAGGGTCATTAGATTGGTTCCACTGGTCGGCACAACATCGAGGGCCTGTACTGTGCTGTAATGTTCTATGTTCTAGTGATCTTGCTGGATGGCCGTCTCCTGGAGCAGGGGTCATCTGTGTTCCGATCTGCCCCACTCCATCGAGAGAGGATCCTCTCTGGAAAGGACAGTGCAGGCTTCTTGCCTGCCGTTGCCTGCAGTCAGCTTGCAGTGGTTAAGTCGCTGTGGGGCAGGTTAATCAGACAGAGCGTGTTGTAACTGTAACGAGAAATTCACGGATATAAAAATTACTAATGATGCATCGGATTCGCCTGAAAACACACCTTTGGTGGGAATCGCACCGTGTTGGCATCAGAACCAACACTTTGCCATGTTTTGGTAAGATTTCGTATGTTGGGAGACATAGAACGTCGAACCCTACAGTGCATAAAGAGGCCCTTCAGCCCATCGAGTCTGCACCGAACACAATCCCACCCAGGCCCTATCCCCATATCCCTACATATTCTACCCACTAATCCCTCTAACCTACACATCCCTGGACACTAAGGGGCAATTTCTTAGCATGGCCAATCAACCTAACCCCCACATCTTCGGACTGTGGGAGGAAACCGGAGTACCCGGAGGAAACCCACGCAGACACGAGGAGAATGTGCAAACTCCACACAGACAGTGATCCCAGCTGGGAATCGAGCCCAGGTCCCTGGAGCTGGGAAGCAGCAGTGCTAACCTCTGTGCTACCTATGCCGACCATAGACCATAAGATATTGGAGCAGAATTAGGCCATTCGGCCCATCGAGTCTGTACTGCCATTCAATCGTGGCTGATATTTTTCTCATCTCCATTCTCCTGCCTTTTCCCCATAACTCCTGATCCCCTTATTGGGCCGAAGGGCCTGTTTCCCATGCTGTGTTGTTCTTTATTCTTTGTTCTAATCAAGAACCTATCCACCTCTGTCTTAAAGAACTCAGTGACCTCCCCTCCACAGCCTTCTGCGGCAAAGAGTTCCACAGATTCCCCACTCTCTGGCTGAAGAAATTCCTCCTCATCTCTGTTTTAAAGGATCGTCCCTTTAGCCTGAGGCTGTGTCTCTGGTTCTAGTTTTTCCTACTAGTGGAAATATCCTCTCCACGTCCACTCTACCCAGGAGCCCAGAGCAATGGCAGGACTTGTACCTAGTTCCACACTAAAGCTGGCTGTAAAAAAGCAGCACCCAGTCGAAATGTCACTTTGAAATGCAAGTACTTTATAAAAGTAGAATTGTGCAGTTTACAAATATAACTGATGTATTAAATCTAACAGATGTATTAATGCAAAGATGCAGACAGTAAAAATTTAACCATGGTGTCAATGCATTAGTAGTATGTTATATGTTTTATCAATGTTATATCTCTGAAGTCAATTTAACTATTTACAGTACAGCAGATGTAAAGTGGATTAATGTGAAGGAAATTAGTAGTAAATGTACTGTTTGCCACTGTCATAGAAATAAACTGCCAATTATTTGGCACAGGGGCAGCATTTTACAGCCCCTGTCCCACTGGGGTAATCATAGAACCCCTACAGTGCCGAAAGAGGCCCATCGAGTCTGCACCGAACACAATCCCACCCAGGCCCTACCCCCATATCCCTACATATTATACCCGCTAATCCCTCTAACCTACACATCCCTGGACACTAAGGGGCAATTTTTTAGCACAGCCAATCAACCTAACCCACACATCTTTGGACTGTGGGAGGAAACCGGAGCACCCGGAGGAAACCCACGCAGACACGAGGAGAATGTGCAAACTCCAACACAGACAGTGACCCCGAGCCAGGAATCGAACCCAGGTCCCTGGAGCTGTGAAGTAGCAGTGCTAACCCACTGTGCTACCGGTAATGCAATGAGCTGTTTGACTTTAGCAAGTGTGAAAATCCCACCAGACAGTGGGGAGTGGGGGGCTGGGGGGTTATAAAGTCCCCTCGTTCCAGAATTTACATCAATTCTAAATATTATTTTCTGTTCAAGTTTGCCAGATGTTTGGATTGTCGTGAACAAAATGCCAATTTTCCCGGTTTCTCTTGCAGCTCTCCTTGCTGTCTATTGGCTTCCATGTTTTCCGTACGATTAAGGTGAACATACTGATGGGAGCATTGCTGACAGATCCCGAATCCTACGCTGACTTTGAGTTCTTGGCCTTTTGGCAAACGCAGTACAACAACATGAACGCTGTCAACTTGTTTTTCGCTTGGATCAAGGTAACAACCTCCTATTCGTAATTCATCAGAAACGAATAAGAAATAGTGCCTTTCAAATTTCACCCGGAATTTGTCAGGGGCGGCACGGTAGCACAGTGGGGTTAGCACTGCTGCTTCACAGCTCCAGGGTCCTGTGTTCGATTCCCGGCTCGGGGTCACTGTCTGTGTGGAGTTTGCACATTCTCCTCGTGTCTGCGTGGGTTTCCTCCCACAGTCCAAAGATGTGCGGGTTAGGTTGATTGGCCGTGCTAAGAAATTGTCCCTTAGTGTCCAGGGATGTGTAGGTTAGAGGGATTAGTGGGTATAATATGTAGGGAATTGGGGTAGGGCCTGAGTGGGATTGTGTTCGGAGCAGACTCGATGTCTTTCTACGCTGTAGGGTTCTATGATTTTACGTTCTATTTATTTCTGTTGAAACCGGGTCATTTTTCTGGGCAAATTCTGCCACTAACTCACGGCCAGCAAATTCTTCCAAACAGGACATGGATGACTAGACAGAATCGTGGATTTCCTGCTGGTTCCCTGTGGAGCAATCCACTCCATCCCGCTCCCTTGCTCAATCTCCACAGCTCTGAAAGTAGATATTATCCAAATGGCCTTCAAATTCCTCTTTGACATCATTGATTGCTTATCTTCCACCACTTCGATGGTGAGTGAGTCGCAGGTCATTGCTACTTGCTGCATAAGAGCGTTGTACCATAGAATCATAGAACCCTACAGTACATAGAAAGGCCATTCAGCCCATCGAGTCTGCCCCGCCATTCAATAAGATCATGGCTGATCTGCCGTGTCTCAGTTCCACATTCCCGCCCTCTCCCCATAACCCTTAATCCCCTCGCCTATCAAAAACCCATCAACCCATGTCTTAAAAATATTTAGCGAGGCAGCCTCCACCACTTCAACGGGCAGAGAATTCCAGGGATTCACCACCCTTTGAGTGAAGAAGTTCCTCCTCAACTCCGTTCTAAACCGCCCCCCCTTTATCTTGAGGCTGTGCCCCCTAGTCCTACTGTCCTTTCTGAGCGGGAAGAGTCTCTCCACCTCTATCCTATCCATCCCATTCATCATCTTATATGTCTCAATGAGATCTCCCCTCATTCCTCTAAACTCTAATGAGTACAAGCCTAGTTTATTCAGCCTCTCCTCATAGTTCAACCCCCTCAACTCCGGTATCAGCCTAGTAAACCACCTCTGCACTCCCTCCAAGGCCAAAATATCCTTGCGTAAGTGCAGCAACCAAAACTGCACACAGTACTCCAGCTGCGGCCTCACCAATGCCCTATACAGCCGCAGCAAGACCTCCCTACTTTTATATTCAATCCCCCTCGCTATGAAGGCCAGCATCCCACTTGCCTTCCTGAGCACCTGGTGCACCTGCAGGCTGGGTTTTTGTGACTCATGCACAAGGACGCCCAGGTCCCTCTGCACCGTCGCATGCTGGAAGAGATATGTTCAGCGCAACTTGTGGGCCGAAGGGCCTGTTTGTGCTGTAGTTTTTCCATGTTCTATATTCTCCTCCCTGGGGTAGTCCAATCTTGAGTTCTTCCAGCAGTGTGTGTCCACTGATCTGCTTCATTTCTGATACAGTTCTGGTCGCCGCATTATAAGAAAGATGTGGAGGCATTGGAACGGGTGTAGAGGAAGTTTACCAGGATGTTGCCTGGTATGGTGGGAAGGTCTTATGAGGAAAGGCTGAGGGACTTGAGGTTGTTTTCATTAGAGAGAAGAAGGTTAAGAGGTGACCTAATTGAGGCATACAAGATGATCAGAGGATTAGATAGGGTGGACAGTGAGAGCCTTTTTCCTCGGATGGTGATGGCTAACACGAGGGGACATAGCTTTAAATTGAGGGGGTGGTAATTATAGGACGGATGTCAGAGGTAGGTTCTTTACTCAGAGGGTAGTAAGGGTGTGGAATGCCCTGCCTGCAGCAGTTGTGGACTCGCCAACTTTAAGGGCGTTCAAATGGTCAGTGGATAGGCATATGGATAACATTGGAATAGTTTAGGTTAGAGGGTCATTAGATTGGTTCCACTGGTCAGCGCAACATCGAGGGCTGAAGGGCCTGTAATGTTCTATTAATTATTCCGTTATGAGGTTGTGCATGAATCTTTTCTTAATGTTTACTCTGTTCATGTTTCTCTTTTTTAACTCAGATCTTCAAATACATTAGCTTCAATAAGACAATGACCCAGTTATCTTCCACTTTGGCGCGATGTGCAAAAGACATCCTTGGCTTTGCGGTTATGTTCTTCATTGTTTTCTTTGCCTACGCTCAGTTGGGATATCTTCTGTTTGGAACCCAAGTGGCGAATTTTAGCACTTTCCTCAAATGCATGTGAGTCCGCTTAAATTTCTGTTCATTTGTACGATTAGAATGACAACTATTGTTACATAAATCAGAAATCACATCAGTCAGTTTATAGTTTCTGCTCTTTCTGTGCTGTCAGGCCAGTTCTCCCTGGGGAGGTGGCAAATGTTAAAGTTTTTACAGTTTATTTATTAGTCACAAAGAGGCTTACATTAACACAGCAATGAAGTTACTGCGAAAATCCCCTAGTCGCCACATTCCTGCATCTGTTCGGGTACACTGAGGGAGAATTTAGCACGGCCAATCCATCTAACCGGCACACCTTTTGGATTGTGGGAGGAAACCAGAGCACCTGGAGGAAACCCAAGCAGACATGGGGAGAACATGTAGAGTCCACACAGACCAAGCCAGGAATTGAACCTGGGTCCCTGGCACTGGGAGGCAGCAGTGCTAACCACTGTGCACCCTACTGTTGAGGAAGGGAAGGAGAGAGAAAATGGAGAACTGCAGAGCTGTTAGCTTGACGCCAGTTGTGGGGAAAATGTTAAAATCAGTGATAACAGGACACTTATAAAATACTGATAGGATTGGGCAGTGTCAAGGTGGATTTGGAGTATTTTGAGGATATAACTTTCGAAATAGATAAAAGGTGAACCAGTAGATGTGGCCTGTTTAGATTTTTAGAAATCTTTTGAGAAGATCCCACACAAGAGGTTTGAAAACAAAACTATAGCTCATAGGATTGAGGGAAAAATATACTGGTACAGATTGACAACTGATTAATGGTCAGAAAACAGAGAGTAGGAATAAATGGGCCATTTCCGTGTTGCCAGGCTGTGACTAATGGGGTACGGGATGTGTAGGTTAGAAGGATTAGCGGGGTAAATGTGTGTGTTTACTGGGATAGGGCCTGGGTGGGATTGTTGTTTGTGCAGACCTGATGGGCTGAATGGCTCCTTCTGCACTGTAGAGATTCTAGGATCAGTTCTTGGTGCCCAGCTTTTCACAATTTAAACCATTTGGACGTGGGGAGTCAATGTAATTTTTCCAGATTTGCACATGACCCAAAACTAGGCGAAAGAGAGAGTTTTCAGGAGAATGTAAAGACCCTTCAAAGGGTTTAGGATAGGCTGAGCGAGTAGGCAAAAATTGGTGAGATGGAATACCGTGTGGACAAATGTGAAGTATCCACTTTGGTAAGAGAAACAGAGATACAGAATATTTCTTAAACCATGAGACCAGCAAATGTTAAACTTTGAAAGCTTTTGGGTGCCTTTGTTCATGACTCCTGTACACAGTATGTACAGGAAGAAATTAAGACAAATTGTACATTAGTGTTTATTACAAGAGGATTTGGATACAGGAGTAAAGATATCTTACTGCAATTATACAGAGGCTCGGTGAGACTATACCTGGGGTGCTGTGTGCTGTTCTGGTCTCCGTAAAGAAAGATATACTTGTGATGGGGGCAGTTCAAAAAAGGTCGGCCAAACTAATTCCTGGAATAGAGGGATAGTCTGATAAGGAAAGATTAAATAGACGGGGATTTTATTCTCTGGAGTTTAGAAGAATGATCTCATTCAAATACAAATCTCTTCCAGGGTTTGACAGGGTAGATACGGAGTGAGGGGGGGAATGTTTCCCTGGCTGAGAGAACATAATCTAGAACATAATCTAGAACATAATCTAGAACATAATCTAGAACATAGTCTAGAACATAATCTAGAAATGGGGACACGTCCTCAGAATGAGGGGCGGGTGAGATGAGGAGGAATTTCTTTGCTCAGAGTGTGGTGGAATTCTCAGTCCCAGAGACCGTGGGGACTCAGTTATTGAGTATGTTCAAGAGTGAGATTGGTAGATTTCTACATACTAAAAACCTCAGGGATACAGGGTTAGTGCAGGAGAATGGTATTGAGATAGGTGACCAGTTACGCAGGCCTGTATCTATTCCTATTTCTTATGTTCCATTGTAGAAGGCAAAAAACAAAGCAAAAATCATCTTACTCCAAAGGTCTAATAAGAGTGAGGAACTTCAAATAATTAATATCGTAACGACAAAGTACTGCAACAATGAATGGGTCAAAGCTGACGATTAGATGTCTCTGCAGAGCTCCCAGATGACTTGGTGATGACCTTCCAAAATTCTCTGGATTCTAGAGTGGTATCGATGGATTGGCAAATGTAACAGCAGCAGCTTAACTTTATAAAGTACCTTTTACCGCAATGAAACATCCCAGGCACCTCAGAGGAGCATTACAAATGATCCAGGTGAAAATATTGGGTCAGTAACCAAAGCTTAGTCAAAGAAGGAGGTTTTAAGAAGTGTTTTAAAGGGAGGGAGTAAAGGGGAGAGGCGTGGGGAGTGAGTTCCTGAGCTTAGGGCCAAGGGAAGTGAAGGGCTGGAGGCACCAATGGTGAAGAAATTAGAACCTGGGCTGTTTAGAGGCCAGAATTGAATGAGAGTGAATAATTCAATGGCTTGTAGGGCTGGAGGAGATTACTGATAGGAGGAGTAGGCTTGGAGGGATTGAAAACAAGGATGCACATTTGAAATCTAATTCCGCGCTTCCAGATGGTGCCATTGAGGCAGCAGGTGAGGGTGTAGGAGGAGGTGAGGGTTAGATCCTTGTGGGACTCTAGAGGTGTGAGAGATGGAAGAGAATTCAGATTCTCTGGCAATGATCAGAGAGACGAGACCGGAGCAGCCAGACGTGGTGGAGATGGTGGGTGGGTTGGCCATGCTAAGTTGCCCCCTAGTGTCCTAAGACGTGTGGGTTAGAGCGCTTAAAAAATGGTAAATGTGCAGGATTATGGGGATAGAGGGCTGTGGACCTGGGAAAGATGCTTTTTCAGAGAGTTGGTGCAGACTCAACAGGTCAAATAACCTCCTTATGGACTATAGGGATTCCGTGGATGTGTTGTGGGGAATGGCACCAGATCAAGAAGGACAAGGAAGGAATCCTTTCCCTTTATTGTGGTCACATTGGATATCATTTCTGACTTTGACCAGAATGGTTTTGGTACCCGGCGTAGTGCCACATTGGAGGGATTCCAACATGGAATTATGGGAACAGTTGAATTTTGGAGGTGAGAATACATTCGAGGACTTTGGAGAGGAAAATGAAGGTGAGAGATGGAAAACTAGCCTGCAAGGATGCTGGGATTAGGAGTGGGATTGGATTTTTTTTTTGAGGAGAGGTGTAATGATGGACGATTTAAAGCAAGGAGGAGCAGCACCTGAAGCCAGAGAACTATTAACAATACGGGCTAAATTGGGAGCTGGGGGAGATATTGTGTGATCAGCAACGTTGGCATTGGATCGATAGAGGAGGGGGTGAGAAACATGGTAGGATATGAGCTCAGAGAAGGAGAGAAGTTAGAGAAAGGTGTGAGGAATGGGCTAGGATGGGAGGGGAGGATTTGTGCAACTGGCTAGTGGAAGAGAGGGACATAATTGATTGGATGATATTGATCTTCTTGAGAAAGAAATTTAGGAGTTTTTATACTTATTGTTGGAGGTGAGGGTGAAGGAATCGAGAGAGAGAGAGATATTTGAGGAGATATTGGAATCCAATCCAGAGGTTATTTGTACATTGCAGCACAATCCTGGCCTAGCGAACCACTTTAGTGGTAGAGAGGAAGTCTTACTGGTGATTGGTGTAGTGAAGGCAGTTGTGATGGTGGACGGCAGAACCTAGTGTCTGAGAAACCCTTCCTATCGGCAGCGATGAGGGAGCTGAAATGTCTCTCAAACCAGGAAAAAAGACCAACGAGACACAAAGCAATGGGAACTAGGGCAAGGAGGAGGAGGAGGAGAAGAAGTGTGGATAGTAAATCAATCGTTCCGGATATATCGTTGGGTCAGCGAGCACGGGGGGGTGTGGGGGGGGTGGTGAGAGAGTGGCGAATGAAGAGACGAAGACTAGAGAGTTGGGGTTTTGGAAGTGCAGTTGTAGATGCGTTGGGAGATAGTCGGAATTCTTCCCCGCAGCAGGAATGGATACATGTGACTCCAGACCCACAACAATATGGCTGGCTCTTCATTGCCCTCAAGAATGGGCAATAAATACTGACCTAGCCAGCGGCACCCACATCCCATGTTACAAACATTTGCACAAAGCGTGTGAAGGAACCTCATAACGTAGAGAGTAATTTAATGTTGAGAAAGAGTGCTTGGTTTACAGAATATTCCTAGGGAGGGATTTAGGTGATTGTTAAATTGAAATCTTTCTAAATTCTGTGCTTTAGATTAAAAAAAAATTAAACAAATATATTTACGGGTGAAACTAACTAATATAAAATATTTCATTCAGTGACACTACAGTGGCAAAATTCGACACTCTAAACAAAGTTCAAATATAAAATAAATTGCGGGACATGAGCAATAATTGCGGTGAATATGACACAATATATTATCATTTTAGTTGTGAATTAAGGTTCTGATTTTGGAATATTTACCTTCATACTGAAATTAGCTAGTTAGTTATGCAAAAAAATCTATTTCTGCATCTTGTTGAAGAGACTCTTTTTGGATTTGCTCAGGGCTGGCACTCAGGGTACAGATTGTGTGGTCTGGTCCCTGAGAGCGCTCACCGCCTACTAAGTGAACACTGATTTGCCTCAATTTCTTTCCAGCTTCACTCAGTTTCGAATAATCCTTGGGGACTTCAACTTTGATGAAATAGACAATGCCAACAGAATCCTGGGTCCGATTTATTTTGTCACCTATGTTTTCTTTGTCTTCTTTGTTCTGCTGGTAAGTTGCACCTCATGCTGAACTCCCGGGAAGTGAGCCGCAGGTCCCGAGGGAATAAACATTGTTACATTTCCCTCCATTGTCAAAAAAAAGGCACAAGTCTTTATAAGGGAGTAAATCACAGAAAACAGCTGAATTTATAAAATGAGTAAAAAGGGCGAGATGAGTGACATTTGGATAATAAAAATCACTCTCTTCAGATATTCCGATTGTAAGAAAGACAAAATCCAATGTCCAACAAGAGACGTTCTGGGATAAGAGACAGAAAACCAACAGAGGCTTTCGAAATCTATGCCTCAGTGTTAAAATGGAGTGAGACACTTGACTGAAATGCTGGTGATGAGGGCACTTCTCCCTCTCCCCACCCCGTCCGACAAACCCCTCTATACAGGTTGGGCCCCAGTGTTGGAGGGAGTCTGGAGGGAGGTTTGAGTGGTACCTACTTCATTGCCAAGAACAGGGCTCTAAGACACCCAGAACTTTTGCATTTTTAAAACTTTCCTCATGGATCAAGAGCAGTAGGAATGATCTTCCAAAATCCACAAGGAATCCTTGGGATTAACATCCCTCCCTCTACTAAGCTTCACATTCCTCCCAGTTACACTCATCTCTGAAACCAATTGTCCGCTGGAGGCTGTTACCTCTGATTCCCAAAAGTTACCTCCAATTGAGACGGTTATACCAGATCCTTAGAATAGGAAGTCAAGAGGCGTAAGATAAATTTTAATGGGTGGGCCTTGATGTAGAACCCTATGGTGCAGAAGGAGGCCATTTGGCCCATTGAGCCTGCAACAATTCCACCCAGGCTCTATCCCATTGCTCCATATATTTACCCAGCTAATCCTCCTGACATGTGTGGCCGATCCACCTATCTCACACCTCTTTGGAGTGCGGGAAGAAACCAGAGCACCCGGTGGAAACCCACACAGAGACAGGGAGAATGTGCAAACTCCCATCACTCTCACTTCCTAGTTAAAATTCCAGTAGAAATCCTACAGTGCAGGAAGAGGCCATTCAGCCCATCAAGTCTGCACCAACCACAATCCCACCCAGGCCCTACCCCTATATCCCTAGATATTTTACCCACTAATCCCTCTAACTTCACATCTCAGGACACTGAGGGCAATTTTAGCACGGCCAATCAACCTAACCAGCACATCTCTGGACTGTGGGAGGAAACTGGAGCGCCTGGAGGAAACCCACACAGACACAAGGAGGCTTCGCACAGACAGTGACCCGAGCCGGGAATCGAACCCAGGACCCTGGAGCTGTAAAGCAGCAGTGCTAACCACTGTGCTACCGGTAATTGCAGGCCTGCAGTCAGGAAAAGTTTCAATTAAGGATGAAGATTGACAAATACCTAGTTAAAGAGAAAACAGAGAGGAATAGAGAGCATAGATTTCCAAAGCACACTGGACAAACCTTGGCATTGTATGAGGAACTAACACACATGGTAATAGGAAATACGCAGTGAATATAATGCAATGGATGGAACCTACGGAAGGTATTTAATAAGGTACCACATACACTGGACAGTGAGAGGTAAAGATTTAGGAGGATGGGAGATAGAAGATGGAATTAAATGTTGATAAAGAGGGAGAAAGCAGACAGTGGGAGCGAGGAGGAGTTTTTCCAGAGTGGTTGGAAGTGGGAATTGCGTCCATTTCCATCCGGATCAAAACCCACTCACTCCAAATTAACAATGATTTGATTTAGTAACCTCTTTCCATTGTAAATGCAACATTTTTCTCGAAACAAAATCCACTATTTACAAGCAGAAATCTGAGATTTAGTTTGATTCAGTTATCCGAGCTAATTTTTCTTCTCTCTTTCAGAATATGTTCCTGGCTATTATAAACGATACCTACTCCGAGGTGAAAGCCGATCTCTCCGTTCAGAAAAATGAACTCCAGATTACAGACTTCATTAAACAGGTACAGGTGTGCTGGACTCCCCAGGAAACCTGGTCAACACAAATACGAAATTCAAATCATGTAGGAATGGGAGCGTGTATCCTCCTTCAAAAGATCTCAGGCAATTATTTCTCTCCTGAGGGAAGATTTTTAAAATTCTTTATTCGGGTTAAGGTGCTGGGGAGCAGGTACAGAGGAGATGTCGGGGGGTAAGTTTTTCACTCAGAGGGTGGTGAGTGAATGGAATCGGCTGCCGTCAGTGGTGGTGGAGGCGAACTCGCTGGGGTCTTTTAAGAGACTTCTGGATGAGTACATGGGATTTAATGGGATTGGGGGATATAGATAGGCCTGGTAGGTAGGGATAGGATCGGCGCAACTTGTGGGCTGAAGGGCCTGTTTGTGCTGTAGTATTCTGTGTGCTCTGGGCACTGCAGGCTGGGCTAGCATTCATTGTCCATCACTAGTTGCCCTTAAGGAGATGGTTAGCTGCCTTCTTGAAACGCTGCAGTCCTTGTGATACAGGTACATCTGTTAGGGAGGGAGTTGCAGGATTTTGACCCAGTGACATAGTTCCCAGTTAAGATGGTAAGTGACTTGGAGAGGAACCCCTTGGTGGTGTTCCCAGGTGTCTGCTGCCCTTGTGGGTTTGGAAGGTGCTGTCTAAGGAACCTTGGGTGAGTTCCTGCATCTTGTAGATGGTACATATGCTGCCACTGTGTGTTGGTGATGGATGCTTGTGGAAGGGATGCCAATAAAATAGGCTTCTTCGTCAAAGGTGATGTCAAGTTTCTTGAGTGTTATCAGAGCTGCACTCATCTGAACAAGTGGAGAGTGGTCCATCACACTCCTGACTTGCGTTTTGTAGATAGTGGACAGGTGGGAGTCAGGAGGTGAGTTACTTGCTGCAGGATTGTCAGCCTCTTGTCTGCTGTTGTAGACACAGTATTTATATGGTTCGTCCAGTTCAGTTTCTGGTCAATGTTTGTTGCCTGCCGCACAGTCTGTTTTAACCCTTATACAAAGAACAAAATCAGCCCGGGAAACAGGCCCTTCAGCCCAACGAGCCCACGCCGCCATTTTAACATTACCAATCCCCCCTCCACCCATGACCCTTATCTATGCTTACGGCATTCCACATTGAGGGAAACTAATTTAGGGACAATTTATTCCTGCCAATCAGCCTAACAGCACATCTTTGGGGTGTGGGAGGAAACTGGAGCACCCGGAGAAAACCCACGCAAGCACGGGGAGAATGCGCAAACTCCCACAGACACCGGCCCAAATCCATGTGTCTGCACAGCAAACAGTGATAGTCACTGAGCTGTCAAATACGGTGGACAAATAACTACAAGTAGACGTTAGTACAAGCAATATTTATTTAAACCCACACAATCAAAATCGTTCACCTGACCAACAATAAGTTATCTTACAGGAAAATACTAAAGTTCAAGTCCAATACAAGACCTTGACTTGACTTTGTGTGACAGGCAAATACCCAAGTAGATATTGGCCTTTATCTGTGCGCTTGGTGGTAGTCATCTGTGTGGTCTGGTCTGGCACTCTGGCTCTGGTCTTCCTTCCTTCTCGGATGTGGTGGCTCTCCTCGTGCTGGTCGTCGTTGGCGATGGTCTCCATTGTTCTAGCTCGTTCGTGGGGTCAGAGAGAGAGAGGTTGATTGATTCTTGGTTGTGCAGCACCCTTTATACCCAGTTTGGTTTTACACCCCTTTTGGCCATTGCCGATCAATTGATCAGGATTTGATCTGTCTGATCGATGAGTCCAATCAGGTGCTACCACACTGATCTCTACGTGTGTCACCAGCAGCCATGTCTAGCTGCCGGAGGCACATAGGTCACATACCTCCCTCCTAAATAAAGATTCACAGTGCTCTTATGTCTGGTACACCACCCAGTGTGACCACATAGTCTCTCTCATCCTGGAGATAACCCATATCCTGTTTACTCACTCGTTCGGGTTGCAGCCTGTTTGTGTCTCTCTTTAAACAGCAGCCTGTCGGTTTAGTTCTTGCCCATTTGTCCCAGAGTGCTTTACAAATCGCCATTTTAGATGGCCCATTTGGCCACAGTGGTAACTACAGTAAAAAGTCTGACAACACCAGGTTTTAGTCCAACCTATTTATTTGATAATATACTCACAAGCTTTCGGGGTTAGCCCCTTCGTCAGGTGAATGGAGAGTTCTGGCCTCAGACAGAGCGTATAAAGCACAGACAGTTTAGAGATTACTGATTAGAATGTGAATCTTTACACCTAACCTGCTGTTCAAGACCTGAAGTGGCTGATAATGTGAGTGGAAGGAGCACTGATCACAGGTTAAAGAGATGTGTATTGTCTCCAGACAGTACCTCACTTACTGTAAAACCTCACTTACTGTACTGTCTGGAGACAATACACATCTCTTTAACCTGTGATCAGTGCTCCTTCCACTCACATTATCAGCCACTTCAGGTCTTGAACAGCAGGTTAGGTGTAAGGATTCGCATTCTAATCAGTAATCTCTAAACTGTCTGTGCTTTATATGCTCTGTCTGAGGCCAGAACTCTCCATTCACCTGATGAAGGGGCTAACCCCGAAAGTTTGCGAGTATATTATCAAATAAATAGGTTGGACTAAAATCTGGTGTTGTCAGACTTTTTACTGTGTTTACGCCAGTCCAACGCCGGCATACCCACATCACAGTGGTAACTCACAGGGTAATGATGGTGGGGGTTCAGTAATGGTAATGCCATTGAACTTCAAGGGATTGTGATTAGATTCTCTCTTGCTGGAGATAGTCATTGGTGCCACACAAATGCCAGGCAATATTACTGCCACTTATCAGCCAAAGCCTGGATATTGTCCAGGATTTGGATATTGTCCAGGATTTGGATATTGTCTGCTTGGTCACCCATGTCCAATAAAACTCTATTTGGGCAGTTGAGATGGGTTTGATATTGGGAAATGTTTAATTCCTGTTTGCCCCCAAACCCAATCACTTGTAGTGTTAAAAACTACACCATACATTTCCCTCAATGGTTCTTTCCAATTCATGAGAAACTCTTTGCAAATCATTTTGATCAACTCTACTCACTATCCTGTTGTGTAGGAAGTAATTAGATTATTAAAATAAATCTCTTGCTGTTGTGGAAAGTTGGCGCATGAATGTAGCAGCAGGATGGGGCAAACAGTCAGAATGTCAGTGGACAAGTAAAGGAGAGGTGCCAGACCCAAGCACCATGAGTTCAAAACCCAGCGCAGCAACAGGGAAATTTAAACTCAGTCAATTAATAAAGGCCATGAAACGAATGGATTATTGATAAGAATCCATCTGGTTCCTTAATGCTCTTTCAGGGAAGTAGCAACTCACCACAGCTCCTTAGGCAGCACCTTCCAAACACATGACCACTGCCACCTAGGACAAGAGCAGCGGATGCCTGGGAATGCCACCGGGAGGCTCCCCTCCATAAAACAAAGAACACAGGCTCCTCGTGTAGATTCCTGCGTAAATCCAGTAAGAATCACTGGTCTTCTCTTTGCCAGCTGAGGGAGAGTGGAGTTTATAGGCAGGGCTACAACACCCAACCTCGAGTCTCCACTGGGCACTTTTTGCCAGGTTACTACAGTTTGCAAACTATTGGTCGCAAACTATTTGCTGTATAATTCTGATTAAAATCTGTCTTTTGTCCAACATCCTTTCAAATATGGGCAGCACGGTATCACAGTGGTTAGCACTAGTGCTTCACAGCTCCTGGGTTCGATTCCCGGCTCAGGTCACTGTCTGTGTGGAGTTTGCATGTTCGCCTCGTGTCTGCATAGGTTTCCTCCGGGTGCTCCAGTTTCCTCCCACAGTCCAAAGATGTGAGGGTTGGGTTGATGCTAAGAAATTGCCCCTTAGTGTCCCGGGATGTAGAGGGATTAGTGGGTATAATATGTAGGGATATGGGGGTAGGGCCTGGGTGGGATTGTGTTCGGTACAGACTCGATGAGCCGAATGGCCTCTTTCTGCACTGTAGAGTTCTACGAAATAAATCCAAATTCTGGGTTGGTTTATATTTGTGCTTCTGTGAATATTACTTTTGTAAACACAAACTATCCCTGTATCTGAGAGTAAGGCCATGATTTCCAGTGGAAAACTCATCTGATTTGATTGATAAAATTAGCTGCAAGTGACCAGCCACAGTGCTATGGAATAATAATATCCTGTAATAATATTCTTCACAGGAGTTTATGAACATTTATGATTCATTATTGCCTTTATTGGACAGGGCATAGAGTATAAAAGTTGGCATACGATGTTGTAGTTATATAGAACGTTGGTTAGGCCACATTTGGAGTACTGCGTCCAGTTCTGGTCGTCACACTACCGGGAGGACGTGGAGGCTTTGGAGAGAGTACAGAAGAGGTTTACCAGGATGTTGCCTGGTACGGAGGGTCTTAGCTACAAGGAGAGATTGGGCAAATTGGGGTTGTTCTCCCTGGAAAGACAGAGGATGAGGGGAGACCTAATAGAGGGGTACCTAGAAAAGAATGGTTTGATCGAGCAGACGCAGCACAGATTCGTTAAGGGGAAGTCATGTTTAACAAATTTATTGGATTTCTATGAGGATGTGACTAGTGCGGTAGACAGAGGGGAACCGGTGGATGTGGTGTTTTTAGATTTCCAAAAGGTGTTTGATAAGGTGCCTCACAAAAGGTTGCTTCAGAAGGTTAGGGGGCATGGAGTTGGGGGTAGGGTGTTAGCGTGGATAGAGGATTGGTTGTCTAATAGGAAGCAGAGAGTTGGTATCAATGGGTGCTATTCGGATTGGCAGTTGGTGACTAGTGGAGTGCCGCAGGGATCGGTGCTGGGGCCTCAGCTATTTACCATTTATATAGATGATCTGGAGGAGGGAGCTGAGTGTAGGGTGACGAAATTTGCAGATGACACGAAGGTGAGTGGAAAAGCAAATTGCGTGGAGGGTGTGGAAAGTCTGCAGAGGGATCTGGATAGGCTGAGTGAGTGGGCGAGGACCTGGCAGATGGAGTATAATGTTAGCAAATGTGAGGTTATCCACTTTGGTAGAAGTAATAGGAGGGATTATTATTTAAAAGGTGAAAAGCTGCAGCATGCTACGGTGCAGAGGGACCTGGGGGTCCTTGTGCATGAATCGCAAGAACCCAGTCTGCAGGTGCAGCAGGTGGTCAGGAAGGCGAATGGGATGCTGGCCTTTATAGCGAGGGGGATTGAATATAAAAGCAGGGAGGTCTTGCTGCAACTGTACAGGGCACTGGTGAGGCCGCAACTGGAGTACTGTGTGCAGTTTTGGTCGCCGTATTTGCGCAAGGATATATTGGCCTTGGAGGGAGTGCAGAAGAGGTTCACTAGGCTGATACCGGAGATGAGGGGGTTAGACTATGAAGAGAGACTGAATAGACTGGGTCTGTACTCATTGGAGTTTAGAAGGATGAGGGGGGATCTTATAGAGACGAATAAGATAATGAAGGGGATGGATAGGGTAGAGGTAGAGAGATTCTTCCCACTTAGAAAGGATAGCAGGACTAGAGGGCACAGCCTCACAATTGGGGAGGGGGGGGGCGCGGTTGGGGGTGCAGTTTAGATCAGAGTTGAGGAGGAACTTCTTCACTCAAAGGGTGGTGACTCTCTGGAATTCTCTGCCCATTGAAGTGGTGGAGGCTACCTCGCTGAATATATTTAAGTCACGGGTAGATAGGTTTCTGATAGACAGGGGAATTAAGGGTTATGGGGAGAAAGCGGGAAAGTGGAACTGATCCACTTCAGATCAGCCATGATCTTATTGAATGGCGGGGCAGGCTCGAAGGGCTAGATTATGTTCTTATGTTCTAAAATTGTGAAGGGTATGGATAGGGTGAACAGTGGGAAACTTTTCCCCAGGTCGGAGGTGATGAACACAAGGGGTCACAAGTTCAAGGTGAGGGGGTCAAGGTTCAACACAGATGTCAGGGGGACGTATTTTACACAGAGGGTGGTGGGGGCCTGGAATGCGCTGCCAAGCAGGGTGGTGGAGGCAGACACACTGGGATTGTTTAAGACTTATCTGGATAGACACATGAACAGACTGGGAATGGAGGGATACAAACGAATGGTCTAGTTGTGGGCATGAGCGGTGCAGGCTTGGAGGGCCGAAGGGCCTGTTTCCTGTGCTGTACTGTTCTTTGTTCTATTATCACTGCATAGAAATTATTTTTTCGTAGTGTTAACCTTCAAACATTAAAATATTCTCTGTCCTTTAATATCTTTAGGAAATAGTGTGTAAAAAAAAAAACAGAAATGAGATGGATTGGCCATACTGAATTGCCCCTCAGTGACAGAGGGGGGGGTTAGCAGGATACATACCTTGGGTTATAGGGATTGTTGCTGGTGCAGGCTCAATGATTAAATGGCCTCCTTTGCACTGTAGGGGTTCTAGGATTAAGGGATTGCCCAGGTTATACGTTAACACTGAGTTCTGGGTGTAAGTGTCTCCGTCTCTGTTCTCACAGGGTTATAACAAAGCTCTATCAAAAATGAAGCTGAAAAAGGAGCGAATTTCTGATGTGCAGAAAACTCTTCAGAATGGATCCAAAAAGCTGGATTTTGAGGACTTCAGGAGCAACCTTAAGGAGTATGTATTTCTTTCTGATAAAGCTTGAGGGTGGCCACAAAATCACTAACAAGTGTCTAAGTTTCCTGGAGATGGTTCATAAGAACATAAATAGGAGCAGGAGTAGGCCTTCTAGCCCCTCGAGCCTGCCCCGCCATTCAATAAGATCATGGCTGATCTGAAGTGGATCAGTTCCACTTTCCCGCTTTCTCCCCTTAATTCCCTTGTCTATCTGAAACCTATCTACCCGCGTCTTAAGTATATTTAGCGAGGTAGCCTTCACCACTTCAACGGGCAGAGAATTCCAGAGATTCACCACCCTTTGAGTGAAGAAGTTCCTCCTCAACTCCATTCTAAACCGCCCCCCCCTTTATCTTGAGGCTGTGCCCCCTCGTCCTACTGTCCTTTCTGAGCGGGAAGAGTCTCTCCACCTCTATCCTATCCATCCCATTCATCATCTTATACGTCTCAATGAGATCTCCCCTCATTCTTCTAAACTCTAACGAGTACAAGCCTAGTTTATTCAGCCTCTCCTCATAGCTCAACCCCCTCAACTCCGGTATCAGCCTAGTAAACCTCCTCTGCACTCCCTCCAAGGCCAAAATATCCTTGCGTAAGTGCAGTGACGAAAACTGCACACTTTCACTTTCCTGTCTTCTCATTGGCTGGCAAGAGACTGACTCATGGGTCCACAGCCACTCCTCATCCAATCAGAGCAAGGCAGACTGACATCACCAGAGCTTCATTTTTGCATTGACCTCAGCACCCCTCCACACAACTATCGCCAGAGTTAGCCTCAGCATCCCCTCGTTGTTAGAGCTCCAACCACAATTTCACAGAGACCTACACTGCAGAATGAGGCCATTCGGCCCAGCAAGTCTGCACCAATCACAATCCCAGCATGGCCCTATCCCTATAACCCCATGCATTTACCCTAGCCAATCCCCCTGACACTAAGGGTCAATTTAGCAAGGCCCATCCACCAAACAGGCACATCTTAAGGGAGGAAACTGGAGCATCCAGAGGAAACCCACGCAGACATGGGGAGAATGTGCAAACTCCACACAGAGTGACCCAAGCTGGGAATTGAACCCGGATGCCTGGCGCTGTCAGGCTAACCACTGCGCCACCTAAGAAATATCTATTTTGGGTTGCTGATTCATTCCAGATATAATGTGGTTACACCAGACTGGACCAATCCGACAGAGATTCTGAATACTCCCTCATTCTCATAACTAATTAAATAATTCATGAAAAGCATGGCAGTTGCTTTCATTGATGTTACAAAGCTGTAATCACTCCCAAAGCCTGAGGTAAAGTTTCATCTTCACCTCTTGTTCACCTCTGGACATGTGGGGGTCACACCTTCAGTATCTGATAGACCTCCCTGTTCCTGAAGTGGGGATGTTCATTGTACAAATTTACCTCAAATGTACAAAATAATGTTGCTGGAAATAATAGACGTGAGGGGGGGAGTAACTGATAAATTGAGCTTTTTAATATAATTATGTAGTGAGGTTTAAGAATTAATAATTTAGAAGGAAATAGAAAATGATTACCGATTGTTTTACTACAGAGAACCAGATTTTCCTTTTATTGTCAAGGTTAGCACCAAATACATCTTAATAGCAATAGATCTTTACACAACTTAAAATCAGCAGATCATCAGTGGCGTTTAGCACTTCAAGAACTGCACTAGTGAGTTTAGAAGGATGAGGGGGGATCTTATAGAGACGTATAAGATAATGAAGGGGATGGATAGGGTAGAGGTAGAGAGATTCTTCCCGCTCAGAAAGAATAGCAGGACTAGAGGGCACAGCCTCAAGATAAAGGGGAGGCAGTTTAGATCGGAGTTGAGGAGAAACTTCTTCACTCAAAGGGTGGTGAATCTCTGGAATTCTCTGCCCATTGAAGTGGTGGAGGCCACCTCGCTGAATATATTTAAGTCACGGGTAGATAGGTTTCTGATAGACAGGGGAATTAGGGGGAGAAAGCGGGAAAGTGGAACTGATCCACTTCAGATCAGCCATGATCTTATTGAATGGCGGGGCAGGCTCGAAGGGCTAGATGGCCTACTCCTGCTCCTATTTCTTATGTTCTAAGTGGACCTTTTTTAGTGATAATGAAGGTGTAGAATTACACAGCAAAAACAACTGTCTTAAGACCAGATAACAATAGGGGTGGCAGTCGAACTGAGATAAATTAGAGCTCTCTGATGTGGGTGCAAAGGTAAGTATGTGGCAGAACCCTTAAGAGTATTGATAGGCAGAGGGATCTGGGTGTGCAGGTACACAGGTCACTGAAAGTGGCAATGCAGATGGAGAAGGTAGTCAAGAAGGCATATGGCATGCTTGCCTTCATCGGCCGGGGTACTGAGTTTAAAAATTGGCAAATCACGTTGCAGCGTTTTAGAACCTTAGTTAGGCTGCACTTGGAATAAAGTGTTCAATTCTGGTCGCCACACTACCAGAAGGATGTGGAGGCTTTGGAGAGGGTACAGAAAAGATTTACCAGGATGTTGCCCTGGTATGGAGGGCTTTAGTGATGAGGAGAGGTTGGAGAAACTTGGTTTGTTCTCACTGGAGTGACAGAGGTTGAGGGGTGACCTGATAGAAGTCTACAAGATTATGAGAGGCATGGACAGAGAGGATAGTCAGAAGCTTTTTCCCAGGGTGGAAGAGTCAATTAATAGAACATAGAACACTACAGCACAAACAGGCCCTTCGGCCCACTAGTTGCACCAATCACTTGTATACCCACTAAGCCATAGACCTATCTATAACCCCCAATCCCATTAAACCCCATATACTCATCCAGAAGTCTTTTAAAAGACCCCAGCGAGTTCGTCTCCACCACCACTGACGGCAGCCGATTCCACTCACTCACCACCCTCTGAGTGAAAAACTTACCCCTAACATCTCCTCTGTACCTGCTCCCCAGCACCTTAAACCTGTGTCCTCTCATAGCGACCATTTCAGCCCTGGGAAATAGCCTCCGAGAATCCACCCTATCTATTCCTCTCAACATTTTATAAACCTCTATCAGGTCGCCTCTCAATCTTCGTCTCTCCAGGGAGAAGAGACCGAGCTCCCTCAACCTATCCTCATAAGGCATGCCTCCCAATCCAGGCAACATCCTTGTAAATCTCCTCTGCATCCTCTCAATAGCTTCCACATCCTTCCTGTAGTGAGGCGACCAGAACTGCGCACAGTACTCCAAGTGGGGTCTGACAAGGATCTTGTAAAGTTGCAGCATTACCTCCCGACTCCTAAACTCAATCCCTCGATTAATGAAGGCCAGTACACCATACGCCTTCTTGACCACATCCTCCACCTGCGAGGCCCATTTAAGAGTCCTATGGACCCAGACCCCAAGATCCTTCTGATCCTCTACACTGCTAAGACTCCTACCCTTGATATTGTACTCCTTCATCCCATTGGACCTGCCAAAAATGGACCACTACACATTTATCTGCATTGAAGCCACTTCTCCGCCCAGTCCTGCATCCTATCTATGTCCCGCTGCAACCTCTGACATCCCTCCAGACCATCCACAACACCACCAACCTTCGTATCGTCGGCGAACTTACTAACCCATCCCTCCACTTCCTCATCCAGGTCATTTATGAAAATGACAAACAGCAAGGGTCCTAGAACAGATCCCTGGGGCACTCCACTGGTGACTGACCTCCATGCAGAAAAAGACCCATCCACAACCACTCTCTGCCTTCTGCTGAGAGAATAGCGGGGGGGACAGGTTTAAGGTGTGAAGGGCAAGGAGATGTACGAGGCCGATTTTTTTTTTTAAACACAGGGAGTAGTGGGTGCCTGGAACTAGTTGCCAGGGGAGATAGTGGAAACGGATATCGTAGTGACTTTTAAGGAGCATCTTGACAAGTACATGAATAGGATGGGAATAGAGGGATATGGTCCCTGGAAGGGTTAAGGGGGTTTTAGTTAAGTCTGGCAGCATGGTCGGTTCAGGCTTAGAGGATCTGTTCGTGTGCTGGAATTTTCTTTGTTCTTTGTGACTAGTACAAGCTGTGCCTGTTTTGTTAAAACCTATATGTATTGTTAGATTGAAGTTTAAACAATGTATGTGCTTGGTATGGTAGAAATATGTGCAGTTTTTCTGTAAACACCTTTATCTAAGTAGTACGCTCCCCGCCTATTCTTGAATGAAGCGTTTGTAACCTGCTCTGAGTCTCCTGTGGTTAGTTTATGAATAATCAGCGATATCAGGATCTTGGAATGTGACCGTACACCCCAAGAACCTGAGATTTCCTGATACCCACCCTCCACTGACAGGAACCTGAGTTATTGAATGTTTGCTGAGAAAGGACCAATTGTTTTTCAGCTTGGGTCATTCCGACCAAGAGATCAAAGAAACCTTCTCAAGGTTTGACTCTGATGACAATAAGATCTTGGATGAGGAAGAGCAGATGAGAATGCGGAATGAATTAGAAGAAAAGAAGGTAAGGAAATTAGCTGCAAGGAATGAGAAATGACCTTGGATCTATTCCATGTTTGCCATGACCAGTTACGGATTGTTTGCATCTGTATTGTTTGCGGCACAGTGGGTTAGCACTGCTGCTTCACAGCTCCAGGGACCTGGGTTCGATTCCCGGCTCGGGTCACTGTCTGTGTGGAGTCTGCACATTCTCCTCGTGTCTGCGTGGGTTTCCTCCGGGTGTCCCGGTTTCCTCCCACAGTCCAAAGATGTGCGGGTTTGGTTGATTGGCTGTGCTAAGAAATTGCCCCTTAGTGTCCAGGTTAGAGGGATTAGTGGGTATAATTAGGTCTGTACTCGGAGTTTAGAAGGATGAGGGGGCGGGATCTTATAGAGACGTATAAGATAATGAAGGGGATGGATGGGGTAGAGGTAGAGAGATTCTTCCCGCTCAAAGGATAGCAGGACTAGAGGGCACAGCCTCAAGATAAGGAGGGCGCAGTTTAGAACAGAGTTGAGGAGGAACTTCTTCACTCAAAGGGTGAATCTCTGGAATTCTCTGCCTGTTGAAGTGGTGGGGGCTGCCTCGCTAAATATATTTAAATCATGGGTAGATAGGTTTCTGATAGACAGGGGAATTAAGAGGAGAAAGCAGGAAAGTGGAACTGATCCACTTCAGATCAGCCATGATCTTATTGAATGGCGGGGCAGGCTCGAAGGGTTAGATGGCCTACTCCTGCTCCTATTTCTTATGTTAATATGTAGGGATAGGGGGGTAGGATTGTGTTCGGTGCAGACTCGATGGGCTGAAGGGCCTCTTTCTGCACTGTAGGGTTCTGTGATTCTAAACCAGGTGTAGAGCTTTGACTGAATTGTGAAAAAAATGCATTCCTTATTTACAGGAAAAGTAGAAGAAAGTGTTAGTAATCAAGACTTTGTCAATAGTTTAAAACTTGAAGTCCCCTTTAACAGTGACGTTATGGAACCTATAACGCAGTCCCAGGACTGATGTGCTGCTCCTGGGCACTGGACACATTTATACAGAACTGTCAAATAACATCAGTCCATTTAAATAATCTGACGGGAGTCTTTGGACATTGTTCACCCTTAGAGGGGAAATTGCAGCATTTTAAAGAATTAAAGAGGCAGAAACATTACAGGATTACCCTGAGGATGTTGAATCTACTGAAGCAGAGGGTACTCCCTACTGAGGGATATCAGAGCCAGTTGTTTCCGGAACACTGAGCAAATCACTTCGAAACATAGGAGTAACCGTCTCTGATGTGGGTATTATGAAGAAGGTGTTTGTTTTTATAATGGATTGTGTGTTCGCTGGGATCTGGATGTATTGATTGGGTTTTCACGAAAGGGGATTTTTTTGTTCATCGTGAATTCTGTAATCGATATTTCGAAGTGAATACTGGGTGGGTTGGAAATGGGGAGGAACAAAGAACACTACAACACAGGAACGGGCCCTTCACCCCACCAAGTCTGTGCCAATCACATTGTTGTATCGAGACCATCGCTCTATTTCCCACTGGTTCACATCTCTATCCAGATAAATCTCAAAAAGGTCACTAATGTATCTGCCTTAACCACCAAATTGTTAATATAAATAAGTGGGCCCAGCACCGATCCCCTGAGGCAAACCACTGGTCACAGGCCTCCAGTCTGAAGAACAACCCTCTACAACCACCCTCTGGCTTCTACCAACTGGCAAGCCTGTTTTATATCCAATTGGTTCATTCTCCCTGGATCTCATGAGATTGAACCTTACTGACCAGTCTACCATGCGGAACCTTGTCAAAGGCCTTACTGAAGTCCATGTAGACAATGTCAACTGCACTGCCCTCACCTTGGTCACCCCTTCAAAAAAACTCTCAAGTTTGTAAGACACAATTGCCCACTCTCAAAGCCATGCTGACTTCCCTAATCAGTCCTTGCCTTTCCAAACGCATATAGATTCTGTCTCTCAGCATACCTTCCAACAAATATCAAAGAACAACACGGGAAACAGGCCCTTCGGCCCAACGAGCCCACGCCGCCATTCTAACATTGTGAGTCCCCTCTCCCACCCGTGACCCTTGTCTACGCTTATGGCACTCCACATTGGACACCAGATTGAGGGGAGACTAATTTAGGGACAATTTGTTACACCAATCAGCCTAAGAGCACATCTTTGGGGTGTGGGAGGAAACCGGAGCACCCGGAGAAAACCCACGCAAGCACGGGGAGAATGCGCAAACTCCCACAGACACTAGCCCAAATCCATGTATCTGCACAGCAAACAGTGATAGTCACTGAGCTGTCGTGTTGCCCATCAGTTGGTCCAGTTTAAGCGTACACTAACGACGTGAAGCACTAGGCAACTCTCGAAGCAACATCCAAGAGCAGCCCTCGCACGACCCATCGCGTGTATGCCCCTCGTTGGGCAATTTACCCACTACTGACATTAGGCTCACTGATCTGTAGTTCCCTGGTTTTTTCCTGTGTCTTTCTTAAATAACAGCACAGTATTCCAGCACCTTACCCATGGTTGTCAATGATTTATATATCTCAGCTAGAGAGTACTAATTGATTGATAAGTGGGCTGATTGCTAAAGGTGTTGCCATGGAGAATGCAGCAGAAAACAGTTAACTGCCAAGCATTTGTTTCGAATGCAAATTAGTCGAGGCATTAACATGGGGAATGAGCAGGGAATGACTGCCTGTGTAGTTCAGTTGAACAACCGAGTCTGTGCTCAGTCCTCAGGCAGAGTGAGATTTCTGATAGTAGATCTTTTCTGTTTTGATCAAACTATTTCGAAAAGCTCATTTTAATAATTACTGATGTTTTACAGTTGGCACTAAATGCTGAAATAGAGAATTTGGGAAGGAATTTCGGGCGTCCCGACAGCTCAGAGACTTTAGATTGTGTGAAAAACAACAACAAGAACGCATTAAACAACGGAGTAACACATGAGGAATTCCAAAAGTAGGTATTATACTGCGGGGTTTTAAAATGGAAAGGGAACAGTAGTGTGTATGTTACTGGACTGATAGTCAAGAGGTCTGGATTGTTGACTCAAACATCAGTTTGAATTATACCAGCCATGGAGTTTAAAATTAGTTAACAAAATAAGGAATGAAAAAGTAATATCGAGGATAGTGATTCCGACCTTTCACAATTTTAAGCACTTATCAAATCTCCTCTGAACCTTCCCTTCTCAAGAGAGTCATAATTTCCCCAAACTACATAATAACATAAGAAATAGGAGCAGGAGTCGGCCAACTAGCCCTTCGAGCCTGCCCCGCCATTCAATAAGATCATGGCTGATCTGTCGTGGATCAGTTCCACATTCCCGCCCTTTCCCCATAACCCTTAATCCCCTCGCTTATCAAAAACCCATCAACCCGCGTCTTAAAAATATTTAGCGAGGCAGCCTCCACCACTTCAACGGGCAGAGAATTCCAGAGATTCACCACCCTTTGAGTGAAGAAGTTCCTCCTCAACCCCGTTCTAAACCGCCCCCCCCTTTATCTTGAGGCTATGCCCCCTAGTCACAGGTTTAAGGTGCGGGGAGGAAAGTACAGAAGTGATGTTAGGGGTAAGTTTTTCACTCAGAGGGTGGTGAGTGAATGGAATCGGCTGCCGTCAGTGGTGGTGGAGGCGAACTCGCTGGGGTCTTTTAAAAGACTTCTGGATGAGTATATGGGGTTTTATGGGATTGGGCGTTATAGATAGGTGTTGATGTGATCGGCGCAACTCGTGGGCCGAAGGGCCTGTTTGTGCTGTAGTGTTCTATGTTCTAGTCCTACTATCCTTTCTGAGCAGGAAGAGTCTCTCCACCTCTATCCTATCCATCCCATTCATTATCTTATATGTCTCAATGAGATCTCCCCTCATTCTTCTAAACTCTAACGAGTACAAGCCTAATCTATTCAGCCTCTCCTCATAGCTCAACCCCCTCAACTCCGGTATCAGCCTAGTAAACCTCCTCTGCACTCCCTCCAAGGCCAAAATATCCTTGCGTAAGTGCGGTGACCAAAACTGCGCACAGTACTCCAGCTGCGGCCTCACCAATGCCCTATACAGCCGCAGCAAGACCTCCCTACTTTTATATTCAATCCCCCTCGCTATGAAGGCCAGCATCCCATTCGCCTTCCTGACCACCTGCTGCACCTGCAGGCTGGGTTTTTGCGACTCATGCACAAGGACCCCGAGGTCCCTCTGCACCGTCGCCTGCTGCAGTTTTTCTCCACGTAAGTAATAGTCCTTCCTACCATTATTCCTACCAAAGTGGACCACCTCGCACTTGCCAACATTAAATTCCATTTGCCATTTCCTGGCCCATTCGCCCAGCCTATCTAGATCCTTCTGCAGACTCTCCACACCCTCCGCACAATTTGCCTTTCCCCCAATTTTGGTGTATCCACTATCTATCCACATCACTGAAGTTCCTCATCCCTGGAACCATGAGGTCTTCCTGAAGTGTGGGGTTCAGATTTGGATGCAATATTCCGGTTGAGTCCAGCCGAATTTTCGCTCCACGTTCCTATTCAGGGAGCTCTGGATTAAAAAGGGTATAGTTTATTAACCGTCCTCTCAGCCTGCTCTTCCTCCAACAATTTGCAGAAATATACACTCAGATCCCTCCTTTAGAGTTGTACCCTTTGGTTTATATTCTCCCTCTCATTCTTCCAACCAAAATATATCATTGGCTGTGTTGAATTTCATCTGTCACGTGTCTGTCCATTTCTTATCTATAGAACATTCCAGCGCAGTACAGCCCTCGATGTTGCGCCGACCAGTGGAACCAATCTAATGACCCTCTAACCTAAACTATTCCAATGTTATCCATATGCCTATCCACTGACCATTTAAATGCCCTTAAAGTTGGCGAGTCTACAACTGCTGCAGGCAGGGCATTCCACATCCTTACTACCCTCTGGGTAAAGAACCTATCTCTGACATCCACCCTATAATTACCACCCTGTGATAATCTGCATGCTCTTGAATTCTATCACTACCCTCCTCATAGCTCACAATACTGCCAAGTATTGTGTCATCTGCAAATGTGGCCTGTATCCACATGCCTAAGTCATGAATACAGGTAAAGAAAGGGTGTGGTCCTAATACTGACCCCAAGGAAACCTGTTACAACATCTTCCCCCCCAGTCTGAAAAGCAGTCATTCTCTAATACCGTCTGTTAATTATCACTCACCAGTTTTGTATCCACGCTGCTGCTATTCCCATTTTCCAACAGATAGGAGAGTAATGTGGGATAATTTACCCTTTCCTCACCACTTAACTGACCACAGCAAGATGTATTCTTTCGAGAAGGAATGTTTTAACCCCTTGAGTGCTGCAAGACAAGGAAAATTAAGGGTTATGGGGAGAAAGCGGGAAAGTGGAACTGATCCACTTCAGATCAGCCGTGATCTTATTGAATGGCGGGGCAGGCTCGAAGGGCTAGATGGCCGACTCCTGCTCCTATTTCTTATGAAACTTGACAATATCAACAGCAGAGCTGTGTGAATATGTACTTACGTGCTGTCCCTTTAAGGCGCACTATACCAGAATGTCAGTGCAGTATCTTAGAAAGCTAGTTTTTTGGTTAGCGGCGACATTTTATGGGCTGGGGTTATTTACAGGGTAATCTTATTTCAGATTGTGGCATCGCGTTGTTCAGCTGGAACATTCAATGTCCAAAATTGATGGAATTGCTATTAAACTTGTGATGATGGAAAAAAGCAAAGACATGATGGAAAAGCTGGTCAACATTTTTCAGAAGGTAAAACAGACATTTTCTGCTCCTTGTTTAAACTTAGAAACATGGTCATTTACATGATTGATTTGGCCTAGCACTTAAAAACCAGCAATGCTAAAAAGAGTTAAAGTTTGCAAAATTATAGAAAGTTTACTGCTGAAATTCTCTTTTACTGAACATATTTTGGAGGCATAAGTGTTGGCCATTTGGCCTTTTGACCCTGTAATGCTATTTGGTAAAATGATAGTTTGATCAGATTGTAATCTCAACTCTACTTCCCTGTCTTTCCCCATAACCCTTGATCCCCTAATTTACCAAAAATATTCTAAATCTGTCTTGAATAAGTTCAGTGACCCAGCCACTGTTCTCTTGGAAGAGAATTCCACAGACCAATGATGTTTAAAAAGGAAGATTTCTTATTCTTAAACTGTGTGCCCCAGTTTTATGCTAGAAACCTCGTCTGCGTTTGGGATTTTCTGCTTCCATGGAGCACCAAATTCTCCTTTTGGGGTGGGAATAAATAAGAATGGAGAATCCGGCCCCTAGTCTTTCCCACAAGAGGAAAAATCCTCCCAGTATTCACCCTATCAAATATCCTCAGGTTCTCATTATGTTTCAATAAGATCACCTCTCATTCTTCTAAATTCCAACAGGCATAGGTCCACCCAGTTGAACTTTTTTTCTGTGGACTAGCCCTTCATCCCTGGGATGAGTGGAGTGAACCTTCTCTGAACTGCTTTGAATGTAATTATGTTCTTTTTCAAATAATGAGACCAAAACTGAGCACAGTATTCAGATGTGGCCTCACCACACCCTGTACAGCTGCAGTTAAACTTCCTTACTTTTATGTTCTATTCCCCTTATATAAGGCTGAAACAGAGCTGCAAGTGTTTGTAGTATTAATTGCTAGCTCTGATTGTCCCCTGATGCATAATATGCATGCATAGTAACATTCACAGTGCTGGAAAGTTACGTGAAGAAATGATAACGTGCCATATTTACCTTGTTCACTTCTCTCGTCTAATGATAAATCCAGAGCTCCCCGAAGACAGGGCCACATGGGAAAGAACTGTGGGTTGGAGTTTACACTGATGATCTTGTGTTTCCTATCTGCACACAATTGAGTATGATATTCACTGGATGCATGGGAACATTGTTTAACATCAGTGTAAATTCAGTCTATCTTGGGTGGGATTGCACAGCTTTGGACCGAGCTTCTCTGGGAGTTTGGCAGCGATCTCATATCACCTTCTCAGTGTTTTGTACAGTTTTCACATGGATGATATCAGGAGGGGACAAGTGGGGCCAACCTTCCTTCTCCTGTTGTGATAGAATATTGAGAGGAGTGCTCACATTGTGCTTTCATTGCTAGATTAATCATTTCACTGTAATGATTCAGAGAAATGAATCAAACCCAATTATTGCATTTGGGGAAGTCAAATTGGAATAAAAAAAATCAGTGATCTTATACATCAGTGATAAAATAATCAGTGATCTTGTATATCCCTGTGAACCAGATGTTTTACTGACAAACCAAACAGCAAGGTTTTAAGTCAGTCCGCCTTGTGTCCAACGAGGGGCATACACACGATGGGTCGTACTGGGGCTGCTCTTGGTTGTTCGAGATTGGCCTAGTGCTTCATGTCGTTAGTGTGTGCCTAAACTGGACCAGATACTGGGCAAGACGACAGCTCAGTGACTATCGCTGTTTGCTGTGCAGACACATGGATTTGGGTCGGTGTCTGTGGGAGTTTGCGCATTCTCCCCGTGCTTGCGTGGGTTTTCTCTGGGTGCTCCAGTTTCCTCCCACACCCCAAAGATGTGCTGTTAGGCTGATTGTGGAGGTAATAAATTGTCCCTAAATCAGTTTCCCTCAATCTGGATGGCCATAAAACATTAGACAAGGGTCATGGGTGGAGAGGGGGACTGGTGGTGTTGAGATGGCGGCGCGGGCTCGTTGGGCCGAAGGGCCTGTTTCCCAGGCTGATTTTGTTCTTGTTCTGTTGTGGGTATCAGTGGTAAGGGCAGCAGTTATGCCCATCTCTAATTGCCCTTAAACTGAGTGGCTTGCTTGCTTCATCATAGAACATAGAACACTACAGCACAAACAGGCCCTTCGGCCCACAAGTTGCGCCGATCACTTCTATACCTACCAATCCATAGACCTATCTATAACCCCCAATCCCATTAAACCCCATATACTCATCCAGAAGTCTTTTAAAAAACCCCAGCGAGTTCACCTCCACCACTACTGACGGCAGCCGATTCCACTCACTCACCACCCTCTGAGTGAAAAACTTACCCCTAACATCTCCTCTGTACCTGCTCCCCAGCACCTTAAACCTGTGTCCTTTCGTAGCGACCATTTCAGCCCTGGGAAATAGCCTCCGAGAATCCACCCTATCTATACCTCTCAACATCTTATAAACCTCTATCAGGTCGCCTCTCAACCTTCCTCTCTCCAGAGAGAAGAGTCCCAGCTCCCTCAACCTATCCTTATAAGGCATGCCTCCCAATCCAGGCAACATCCTTGTAAATCTCCTCTGCACCCTCTCAATAGCTTCCACATCCTTCCTGTAGTGAGGTGACCAGAACTGCGCACAATACTCCAAGTGGGGTCTGACAAGGATCTTATAAATATGAATATATTTAATGATGGAGCCTATAGAATAGAGAACTTCCAAGATTCACTAACCTCTGATGGCCACGTGGTATTATCACTAGACTATTAATCTAGAAACTCAACTAATGTTCTGGCGTACAGGTTCAAATCCCACAACCACAGGTGGCGAAATTTGAATTCAATAAAAAAACTCTGGAATTAAGAATCTACTTGGGCGGCACGGTAGCAGTGGTTAGCGCTGCTGCTTTACAGCTCCTGAGTTCAATTCCCGGCTCAGGGTCACTGTCTGTGTAGAGTTTGCACATTCTCCTCATGTCTGTGTGGGTTTCCTCCGGGTGCTCCAGTTTCCTCCCACAGTCCAAAGATGTGTGGGTTAGGTTGATTGGCCATGCTAAGAAATTGCCCCTTAGTGTCCAGGGATGTGTAGGTTAGAGGGATTAGTGGGTATAATATGTAGGGATATGGGGGTAGGGTCTGGGTGGGATTGTGTTTGGTACAGACTCGATGGGCTGAAGGGCCTCTTTCTGCACTGTAGGGTTTCTAAGAAAGGATCGACTGATGACCATGAACCAGTCAATTATCGGAAAAACCCATCTGGGTCACTAATGGCCTTTAGGGAAGGAAATCTGCTGTCCTTACCTGGTCTGACCTACATGTGATTCCAGAGCCACAGCAATGTGGTTGACTCTCAACTGCCCTCTGAACAAGGGTAACTAGGGATGGGCAATAAATACTGGCCCAGCCAGTGACACCCATGTCCCGCAAATTAATAAAACAAAATCAAAACTGTTTCCTCATCTCAGTCCTTCTTGTGTCTCTGCCTCCATAACAGCACCAGGTTGTTTGGGAGGTCCAGGTTATTGGACGGATGAGTATATACATACAGCTCTGATTCCCTTTCAAACGTTCATCCAGAATTTGGCTGTATTTCTAACTTGTGCTAACGTAGCATTTCTAACACTTTGCTTTCAATTGCTTTGTCAAGGGTGAAAGACGGGATGTGGCTGAGTTGCTGTGATGTTCAGGAAAAGCAGTAAGCTTTCATCAGCGCTGACACCAAGAGCTCAATCATTGAGCAGATTTCCCCAGACACCAGCCCAGTTCACTCAGGCCAGGCTCCCAATTCTTCAGCTCAACAGTAACATCGCTCCCTTTCAAACACGTGGAAACTGCGAGTGATTCCATCGGGTCTTTCTCACAATCTGTAGCGTAGACTAGAGACCCCACACATTACCTGAGCCAGGATTTGGTTGTTTGATCTTTATGACCTATTATTTTTGTATGTACAACAATCCAGATTAGTAAAAGCCAACATGAATTATTACCAATCATTGTAAGATCCTCAATAGATTAGAAGAATATTTTAGTGGACACAAGAGCAAACTGTACACTGGGGGAGACACACCGGTGGAAGTCAGCTGGATATTATCCATTCCTTTGCTTGGACAATCCTACATGCATATGGATAATTTCCCAGTTATAAACAGCCTGCAAAGCAGCCGAGGCTGGAATTGTAACAGGCGATTTATTGGAAAATTACTGGTGCAGTGCGAACAATGTTCCATCAACTGATTTCTATTGATTTACAGTTACAGACACTGTTCCCACAACCTTCCAATAAACTGTGTGCAGAACACCACACCCAGCCCAGTATCTCTAAATAATGCACTCTGTATGTGCACAAGCTATAATATTTTCAAGCCACAGATTACACACATTAATTACATTCTTCATAAAGATGTTCCAACTGCAGACAATTAAACCTGTAATATCAGCTTCAGGTTATTTCCTGCTCAATTGGTACAGTTGAAGCAGATTCAGGATTCTGCGCTACCTGCTTCAGGTAGTCAGTCATTGCCTGACAGCTAAACTGGTACTGAAAGTCATTCCGTTATGATGTTCATGCAAAGCATTCTCGCTCCAGTCTAATCCTGCCTATACGGGCTAACTGAACCACTTACCTGATTTAATGCCCTTAGTCCAGGACATCATGTCACTGAAAACAAAGTTGAAAGTTTGTGTAGGGGGATAATTCTGTTTAAAAGGACAGGAAGTGGGCAAATTCCCAAAATGTGCTTCCACTGAGTGAGGTTCTGCACCCACAATTCGAAATTGCAATGTTTACTCCAGCTTAAACCAGGAGTGAGGATCCAACTTGATATCAAAGCAAAAGGAGAGAAAATCTCGCTCAGCTTTGCTTTCAGTCGGCTCAACCCTTTTCCCGCTCTATTACTGAACAAGGGCAGTATTTGTACTGGGAGTGATATTAAACACAGCGGAATCCAAAAGCAAAGAACAAAGAACAACAGCACGGGAAACAGGCCCTTCGGCCCAACGAGCCCGTGCCGCCATCTTAACAATATGTTTTTCCTCCTCCACCCTTGACCCATGTCTATGCGTGTGGTACCCCCACTGGAAACCAGATTGAGGGGAGAATAATTTAGGGACAATTTGTTACACCAATCAGCCTAAGAGCACATCTTTGGGGTGTGGGAGGAAACCGGAGGAAACCCACGCAAGCACGGGGAGAATGCGCAAACTCCCACAGACACCGACCCAAATCCATGTACCTGCACAGCAAACAGTGATAGTCACTGAGCTGTCGCGGTGCCCATCTGCTGGTCCAGTTGCCCACTTCTCTTACGTGACTTAGTTAATTCAATTGAGCGCATTTCAATTAAGAACAAAGAAAATTACAGCACAAGAATCAGGCCCTTCGGCCCTCCAAGCCTGCGCCAACCATGCTGCCCCCGACTGAACTAAAACCGCCTACCCTTCCCGGGGCCAAATCCCTCTATTCCCATCCTATTCATGTGCTTGTCAAGACGCTCCTCAAAAGTCACTATTGTACCTGCTTCCACGGCAGTGAGTTCCAGGCACCCACCATCCTTTGATTAAAAAAAGCTTGCCTCGTACACCTCCTTTAAACCTTGCCCCTCACACCTTAAACCTGTGCCTCCCAGTAATTGACTCTTCCAGCCTGGGATAAAGCTTCTGACTATCCACTCTGTCCTTGCCCCTCATAATCTTGTAGACTTTCTATCAGATCGCCCCTTAACCTCTGTCGCTCCAGTGTGAACAAACCAAGTTTCTCCAACCTCTCCTCATCGCTAATGCCCTCCATACCAGGGCAACATCCTGGTAAATCTTTTCTGTACCCTCTCCAAAGCCTCCACATCCTTCTGGTTGTGTGGTGACCAGAATTGAACACTATATTCCAAATGCAGCCTAACTAAGATTCTATAAAGCTGCAACGTGACTTGCCAATTTTTAAACTCAGTGCCCCAGTCGATGAGATAATGCATCAGTGTAAAGTCAGCTGCTTCCTGTTAGCAGAAGGAATGGAAATCGTGTTAAGCTGCATAGGCTGGCAGAATAGAATAGAATAGAATTTGAAAATGGCCTTCAATATCAAACTCAAAATACCAGCAAGAATACATAGGGAACCTGTCCATAACAAAGCTTTTGTTTATTATAATGACATTGGCTTTCCCCTTTCATGGGATGAGTGTCGCTGGCTGAGTTAGTATTTATTGCCCATCCCTAACTGCTCTTGAACTGAGTGTCTCACTTGGCCATCACAGAGGGTAGTTAAAAGATTCCATCGCATGTATGCCAGACTGGGTAAGGGTGGCAGATTTCCTACATCGACAATGGTTTCATGGTCATCATTAGAATTATCACTGAATTGCTGCCTTACAGCGCCAGGGACGCAGGCTCAATTCCAGCTTTGGGTCACTGTCTGTGTAGAGTTTGCACATTCTCCCCATGTCTGCGTGGGTTTCCTCCGGGTGCTCCGGTTTCCTCCCACAGTCCAAAGATGTGCGTGTTAGGTGGATTGGCCGTGCTAAAATGCCTTTTAGTATCCCAAAGTATAGTTTAGAAGGATTAGTGGGGTAAATATGTGGGGTTACAGGGACAGGGCCTGGTACAGTGCAGACTCAATGGACAATGACACCCTTTACACTGATTCTATAACAGACCCTGCTGCCTTCTGCAATAATGAATTCCACAGATTCACTACCTTCCGAGAGCTAAAAATTCCCCCTCATTTCTGCCATAAATGGGTAACCCCTTACTCAGATTGAGCCGTTTGAGCCTCGACTGTCTCACAAGGGGAAACAACCCCTCAGCATCTACCCTGTCAAGCCCTTAAGAATCCTATAATGTTTCAATTACATTGTTACTCATTCTTAACTCCAATGAGCACAGGCCCAACCTACTCAACCTCGCTTCATAAAAAAATCCCTCCACACCCAGGATCAACCTAATGAAATCTTTGGACTGCCTCCAATCCCAATCTCTCTTTTCTTGGATAAGGGGATCAAAACTGTTCACAGTATTCCAGGTGTGGTCTAACTAGTGCCTTGTACAGTTTTAGCAAGGCTTATATAGTCCATTCCCTTTGAAAGGAAGGCTAACATTCTATTTGCCTTCCCAGTTACCTGCTGAGCTCTCAACTTTCTGCAGTCATTCTCCGTTTACATAATATTCAGCTCTTTTATTCTTCCTACCAAAATGCATCACTTCACATTTTCCTACATTAAATGAGGGGACAAAAACTTGGACAATGGAATATAATCTGTCTATATCCCTCTGAAGACTTATCCTTACCATTTGCCTTCCCACTCTTTTGTTTCATCTGCAAACTTGGCAATAATACATTCACTTCCCTCGTTATTAATATATATATTGTTAGTAATTGTGGCCCTAGCACTGATCCCTGTGGCACTCCACTAGTTACAGGTTGCCATCCTGAAAATTCCCCTCTTATTCTAACTCCACGCTACTGTGGTATCTTGTTAGATGGTGGATAGGCTTTGGGGAGTCACTCGATGCAGAATCCCCAGCCTGTTCTTGTGGCCACAGTATGTATATAGAACATAGAACATAGAACACTACAGCACAAACAGGCCCTTCGGCCCATGAGTTGCACCGATCACATCAACACCTACCAATCTATAGACTTATCTGTAACCCCCAATCCCATTAAACCCCATATATTCATCCAGAAGTCTTTTAAAAGACCCCAGTGAGTTCGCCTCCACCACCACTGACGGCAGCCGATTCCATTCACTCACCACCCTCTGAGTGAAAAACTTACCCCTAACATCTCCTCTGTACCTGCTCCCCAGCACCTTAAACCTGTGTCCTCTTGTAGCAACCATTTCAACCCGGGGAAATAGCCTCTGAGAGTCCACCCGATCTATTCCTCTCAACATTTTATAAACTTCTATCAGGTCGCCTCTCAACCTTAGTCTCTCCAGGGAAAAGAGTCCCAGCTCCCTCAACCTAACTTCATAAGGCATGCCTCCCAGTCCAGGCAACATCCTTGTAAATCTCCTCTGTACCCTTTCAATAGCTTCTACGTCTTTCCTGTATGGCTGGTCTATTCAGTTTCTACTCAATGGTTGCTTCCAGGGTGTTGATGATGGGGGATTCAGTAATGGCAATGCCATTGAATGTCAAGGGGCAACAGTTAGATTCTCTCATGTTGGCAATAGTCATTAGGTGGCACCACTTGTCAGCCCAAGCCTGGATACTGTCCAGGCTGTATTTAGACATGGACTGCCTCAGTTTCTGAGTCATGAATGGTGCTGAACATTGTGCAAATATCAAACATCCAACTTCTAACCTTATGATGGAAGGGGGGGACACTGATAGAACATAACAGTGCAGTACAGGCCCTTCGGCCCTCGATGTTGCGCCGACCAGTGGAACCAATCTAATGACCCTCTAACCTAAACTATTCCAATGTTATCCATATGCCTATCCACTGACCATTTGAACACCCTTAAAGTTGGCGAGTCCACAACTGCGGCAGGCAGGGCATTCCACACCCTTACTATGGAGCAGCTGATGTTGGGCCCAGGACCCTACCCTGAGGGATTGTGTAGTGATGTCCTGCAACATCATCCAACATGGGGACTAGGAAAGGAACTTGGGCAGACATAATTTATTGTGAATAGCACCAAAGGAACATGAGGTGGGTCTTATGGACAAGGTGGGCTTGGAGAGGGTATACGCTGAGATAGGAGAGTAGAGAAGAAGATCAGAACTGGGTAGGGAAACAGCCAGGAAGATGGGATAAAACACAACCTAATGGGCCCTGGGAAAGGAAGTGACAGAGGCAGCAGATTGGATAGACTTAAACATTAGTGGCAAAGAAGTCCACACTTCAGTTAAAGATGCGAGTGGAGGGAGAGGTAATTCGGAGAATGGTTTGCAGCAGGGGTGGCACTCAGCAAGCAGCTTTGGAAAGTGACCCAATAATTCTTCATGTGAGCCAGCCTGATCTGGTGGTGAAGGTCTAAAGCAGCTTTCCATTATATACGGTCAAGCTTACATCCATTGGATTTAAGCAGTGGACTTGGGAGCTGCGGCAGGAGAGCAGCCAGGGTGATAGAGATCAAATTAGCTGAGCTGCAGCGTCAGTAAGTAATAAACCCTCCTGTGAGTTTCAGCGGATACAGCAGGATTATCACTTCAGAGGTACAGTCTACAAATCAACTTCCCAATGCAACTGACTTCAGCGTGAGTCTGTCACAGTATTACTGACTATTTGGTTGGATCCATCAGGCGTTCTCCTTCAAGTCAAAGTTAACTCAGTTTCCCCCAACACTGGAGACCTGTATTACTGTCCAGAATAAACCCAATCTGAACATGTGTTTCAGAGGGATGACTTTTACTTGCACACATTTCCATCAACACCTTCATTCTCCTCATGTTTTCTTGCTGTCCTAAACTCGTGACCATTCACAAATTTGGGTTCATAAGAATAAAACAAGCCAGTAATTTCTGATAAGATTTCAAACAGATTAAACATGACAGTAATATTGTTCTTGAGTGCATGATGCAGAACAGAAAGAATGGAATAGCTATTGACACAGCTATACTGTCAATTATGATATATAAATATTGTGATGTAGTGAACCTCACCAACATTTTCCATTTCAATACAATTCATGATTTCATGTTGATTGGTTGCTTTTTGGTGAAAGTGAAATTTCAACCAAAGAATACTTAGAACATAGAACACCACAGCACAAACAGGCCCTTCCACCCACAAGTTGCGCCGATCACATCCATACCTACCAACTCATAGAACTATCTGTAACTCCCAATGCCATTAAATCCCATATACTCATCCAGAAGTCTTTTAAAAGACCCCAGCGAGTTCGCCTCTACCACCACCGACAGCAGCCGATTCCACTCACTCACCACCCTCTGAGTGAAAAATTTACCCCTAACATCTCCTCTGTACTTACTTCCCTGCACCTTAAACCTGTGTCCTCTCGTAGCGACCATTTCAGCCCTGGGAAATAGCCTCGGAGAATCCACCCTATCTATTCCTCTCAACATTTTATAAACCTCTATCAGGTCGCCTCTCAACCTTCGTCTCTCCAGGGAGAAGAGACTGAGCTCCCTCAACCTATCCTCATAAGGCATGCCTCCCAATCCAGGCAACATCCTTGTAAATCTCCTCTGCATCCTCTCAATAGCTTCCACATCCTTCCTGTAGTGAGGCGACCAGAACTGTGCACAGTACTCCAAGTGGGGTCTGACAAGGATCCTATAAAGTTGCAGCATTACCTCCTGACTCCTAAACTCAATCCCTTAGTTTTCAGAAAATACCTATAACATGGTGGGGTTACTCTTTACTTCCCTAATCCTTTGATTCCATATTGGTTTCCATATTATCTATCATATTGAAATTATTTTTTTTTACATGTACTTATACCCTTCCCACAATTAAATTTACATGGTTCAATAACTGTGCTTAAGATAAACACATACCTTTATTAAATTAATTAAATATCTATCCCATCATCCAGCAGTTCTAACTGCTGCCTCAGTGATCAGACTTTCCTTCTGTTCCATTTCCAGAGCTAGGTCTTGTCTTTTTGGATCAATGTATGTGACCTCAGCACCCTCACTATCCTCTGCACTGCTCAGTCTCTACCTTCTACACACAATGCACAAACCATGTCACACTCCACTATTATTTAAGTTGAACATTAACAGATAGACACACAGTACAAGTCCCACTTTATTTGAAGCTATGCATTGTGCGAGTTGCAAAATGAATACTGCACCACCCAGCAGGAATAGTAGTAATTCATCCATGATATTTAACAGTTAATTAAATTTGTCATTGGTTTCCTGCTCCAGAACACAGAAGTGCATTTCCAGTCAGAGTCAGCAGTGCTGAGTTTTGTACAACAGGAGTGTAAAGAGTGAGAGTCCTGCAGGGATTGTAAATGCTATTACCTCCATCCAAACTCTTGATAGATTTTGCCATGCAGAGCTTTGAATTCAAAGCATTGTGTATGAAGTTGATAGCACACTTACCCAAGGACAGACTAGTAATGTACAGAAGGAGGCGATTTCCAAAGTGCTCCAGAAATGGTTCCTTATCTCAACTCCTTTCATCATGAGAATATTCTGTGCCTGTAATAAACCTTCAGAGGCAGAAGTCCCTTCACCAAAATCCCTTTATTTACAAGTCAGACAACAGTACACAGAGTGCTTTATTAGCAGCCTACACTAAGAGTCCCTGGAGAACTGACACTCCTGGTTAAATACAAAGCAAAAGACTATCTGATTGGCTCATCTATTTGGCCTGCTCCTTTTTGGTCAACTAAATGAACCATCAATTTGGTCCTGGAACAAGGAGTCCACATTCTAATCGGTCCACCTCAATTGCCTGATTAAAGTCATTACAGTGGCCTCCCAGTGTGGCAGCCTTTGATCTTGCTGCTCATTCCGGTTGTGGGTCCAAACACCAGCCCAAGATCTCAACACCTCAGTCTCAGCTGACACTCTAACTGAAGGAGCGCACCTTTGCAGGTTATTTTTGAAGCTTCCCGTTTCTCAAGTGGCTTAAATGATTCTAGAGCATTCAAAAAGCAAGGAGTTCTCCTGCATCCTGGCCAACATTCATTTCCAGCTAGCACCCTCACAGCAGATTAACTGACCATTTGTATCACTGGATGTTTGTGTGGCTTTATTGTATTCTAACATGCTGCATCATTTTTCTACATAACAATAGCAACCACACTCCAAGAGCAATTTAATTGCTGTGAGGCATGTCAGAACATCCTGGGGATGCGAAAGATTCTGTCGAAAGATGACTAATAGGAGCTTGCTGTTTCTAACTCAGAAATCTATCTAAATGAAAGACATGTATCAAAGTCATTTCTTAAAAGCCCCCGTAGTAATGTTTTTGTAGATTGTGATATTCAGATTTAAAATAGAATAAACTAGTCACACGAAATCTAAAGGTAATTATATAAAACGGGTGTCCCGTTATATTCCGGTACCGTTTATGTGAAAGCTTCGTATTGAGGTTTTGACAGCTAGAGGGAGAATGAACAATACATCAGCTGGAACTGTTTTTGTGCTGTAGATTCATTCCTGTAATCCACTAACTCTATTGAATCTGTCGCTCTGCTGAAATCACTCTTACTGAGGAATGTGTGTGTTTTTACAGTTCTTGTCATTTCGTGTTTCATTTTCTATTGTGATGTGAGTATAAAGGAGAATAATTGTGTGGGGAGGATGTTTAATGGAATGTATTCCTTCCCACTCCCAATGCACAGAGAAAAAGCTCATTCTGTTCACGTGGTTCATCTGTTATGTTGAGGCAGGTTTAATCTCTTTGTTGGATTTGTTTAATGTAATCTGACACGACAAGAGTGACAGCAGTTCACAAGTACTTCATTGACTGTGAAATGTGGAGGGAATCCTGATATCATGCAAGGTGCGATATTAATGCAAGTTCTCTCATTTGGTCTTGAATCTCCATGCCCAAGGAAGCACATATCCTGGAATTCCCCTTCCTTGGATTCTGGTGATCCTGGATTCTCATTGTGCTACATTCCAGGCATTCTGGCTTCCCTTGGTGTTGGTTTTCCATAGTCCCAGATTCTGGTGGATCTGGATTCCCCTAGTCCTGAATACTGGCAGTCAATGCTCCCTATCAGTGTGTGATCCATTTAAGATTGCCACTGCGTGTGTATATATTAAAGACCCTGCTGTTTGTGCAGCCATGTAGCACATTCCTGATGGATATCTGACTGTACACTCTCACAGTTTTGAGGGGGCTGCTGGCCTTGGATTCCACTCTGGACTCAGGCTGCCTGCTATTCTGATGACCCTTATTTCTGCTTTCAAAGACATATTGGAGCTGAAACTGAACTCTGTTTTTTCTCTCTCTATAAGACCTGCTGAGTTTTTCCAGCATTTTTTGTATAATTTTCAACACCAGCAGTATTGTGAACTTCTTTCTGTACAGCCTGATATACTTAAGGCTCTCAAATCCAGTGGCCCTGGATTTTCACAGCTCCATATCCCTGTGATCCAGGTTTCCTGTTGCCATAATTCCACAGGCTCTGGATCCAGTGCAATCCAAACAGTGCAAGTAAAAATAATCACCACTGCTGGAACAAAAACAGAAAATGCTGCAAAATCACAGCATGTTCTGGGAAGAATTAAAACTAACTTGTTCAAGTATAGATCCTCAGCTCTGCAGGTTTGATAAAGGCACAAAATAAACCTGAAAAGTATTTCCAGTGTATTTTCTTTCTGACATGCAGACAGAACAGAACAGGAAACCAGAACCAGGGAGGTCCAGCTGCAACTAATTTAACACACGCAGAGAAGTACATTAACTTGAAGGTTCTTCCTCACAGTCTCATTCTCCTTTCTCTGTGGCCCACACATTTAAATACATTGTCTTAATTAGCTGCCCTTGTAACACTCCTAGTGATTGTGCTCTGTGTGAACTGTAAGGCGTTAAGTACTTTGCACATTGGAGAAAATCTAATGTCCTTTATAATGTTGTGATAGATTTGGTGTGTATGCTATCGTATTGATATTTAAACAAATTTTAATAAATGTATACAAGCAATATTTTGTTGATTCATTTTTATAAAAAAAAGCTACATAATGTCAGTGTTTTTAATATAACCAGTGTATGAACATCAATCTTCATATTCATGGTTGGACAATGAACAAAGATAGTTAACATGAGTTTGAATTTGAATTTTTGCACATCAAAATTACTTGCTGCCCTAGCCAATAATACCCACATCCCATAATGAATAAGAAAAAGGACTAGGTTTTTAAAGCTGCTAATTACAAAATGTTGTATGACATTGTGTCCCTAAAATATAAAGCTTTATCTCTAGTATAGCTTTTTGGAAGATAGAAATTTAGCTTCATGCACTTTGCCACACAGCTGTATGGACTTTCAGCCTTTTGACCTGATGGCATGAAGAAAAGCAACGTGTTGAAATCAAGATTGTGTTCTCATGCATTGAGAAGGTGAAGGGAGGGCAACTTCAACAGGGTGCTTCAGGGGTTGTTAGGACCATTACTGATTCTAATTCACACTCATGTTTTGGACTCAAAGCCAATGTAAGTCATGTTTATTGAGGAAACCAATATTAGAATCTGAGGAAGTAACTCAAATTCAAAATAAAGCAAACTAAATAGACAGAGCAATGACGGGTGAACTTTATTACAGAAACAAAGTGCTTGCACAAAACACTAAACCAGTCGGTGTTGAATACAATACAGAACAGTAATCAATAAACCGTTGAATTATACAGCAAAACAGAACAGCAGTTAGAAAAAGGCACGATTAAACATTATTGAGTAAAATGGGACATGGGTCAGGCCACAAGAGATGGAACCACTTTTGGTACCTGTTAGACAACACTGCTGATATTCATTGATTGCAATATGAGTAAATCAGGCATGTATATAATGAACAATGGATAAGCTACAGGTTCTCATGTTCCCAACCATGTCCAATTTCTTCCCTAGAATTCCAATGAAATGAATACCTAGCCAATCCGTATTCTTCACAAATACTAACTGACCCAATGTCTCCAGCGTTCCCTGTTCAGTTTAGATTTTCAACATTGGCAGGTCAGATTTGTAGCTTCCTCTTATATTTTAGTTTGATCAGACCTGGAGGAGTACTGTCTCCAGTTAGGGTCAAGGCACAAGGAAGGTGTTTAAATAATGCAGCCCATGCAAAGTTATTTTGAGAAGGTAGAACCTAGTAGAAAACAAATTTCAGCTGACATTGTGGAACTTTAGTGATCAAGCATAGAATACACTGTGCAGTACAGTAAGGGTGGGAGTCATTCACGAATCAATTGGATGTTGTAAAAAGACACTGATCCTCATCTACAATTAATTGGTGAACAACTGCCACGCAACTTAGTGTTGGAAAGTGCAAATAGTGAGTAAAAGCTAAAAAGAATTGAATACGGTATTCAAAAAATAAAATTAGCTTTAAAACAGAATTATACAAAATTACATTGCTACAATTTCACATCGTGTAATTTCACAAATAAATATTAATTTACCAGATGGAATTTAAATAATGTATAAAATACAATTTAGACATTATTTAACAGAACAATTTAAGTTAGTTTCAGATAAGGTACTGATAATAATAAGTTATATAATTATACTGCAAAAAGCAAATTCTGCTTCCGTTCACAAGATATTTTTATATCAGAACGCACAAGTTACAGATTAAGATAAAAGCAAAAAAAAATGCAGATGCTGGAATCTGAATCATAAACAGAGAATGCTGGAAAATCTCAGCAGGTCTAACAGTGGAGAGAGAATAGAGGCAATATTTTGAATCTGGATGACCCTTCATTGTTGCACAAGTTACAGTGCAGGGTCAAAACTATATTGGGCAATAGAAAAGCCGAATGTTCATTATTCATTATCTTGTTGCAGTAATATGTTGTTATAACAAGAACAAAAGATAGGAATCTCCTTAGAACTACATCTAAAAAAAAAATTTCCTGATTAGAAATGTGTTTAAGTGCAACACAATTCAAAGGCAGGTGGAAGCAGGTTGATAGGGACACTTTCAGACAGGCTAGCACCATCATTCTTACCACTGCCCTTGGGGATAAAGTTCCTCCACTTCACAGCTGAAACTTCAGTGAAGACTTCTTTCATGGACACAAAGGATTTCCAAAGCTATCCTTTGAGTGAGCTATCCTTCAAGAGATTGGAAAACGGGGAGCAATTATGCTGACTGGAGAGGTAAAGGTTGAAAGGAGATATGATTGACATATTTAGGATTTTAAAATAACTTTGACCCTGGAAAGTGGTTTAACAGTCTGCACAGAACCAAAAGGACAAGGTCTGAAAATAAACAGCTAACCTGTCTGTCTCAGTGAGTGATTTGACTGTACAACTGGCCCCTAGGGATGCAGTTGGCAGTGATTCATTCAAATTTAAATTAGATAAGTTGTCTTTGAAAAATATCAGTGATACAATGGCTGAGTATCTGGAGACTGCTGTAGAGATGCTGGCGTTGGACTGGGGTAAACACAGTAAGTCGTCTGACAACACCAGGTTTAAAGTCCAACCGATTTATTTGACAGTAAACTCAAGCTTTTGACGTTTCCCTCTTCACCTGACGAAGGGACAAACCCCGAAAGCTTGTGAGTTTACTATCAAATGCATCATTGGACTTAAACCTGGTATTATCAGACTTCTTACTGTATTTGGAGACTTACATTAAAGTACATGTTTACTGCAATGGGGCTTCTGGTCTCCAAAGCTCTCCACAACCAGAGGTTTTCCTAAAGTCATGTCTACATCCATTATACACTAATCAATGGAGATAGCTAGTCAACAATTCCACCATCACTACATCACTCAGATAGCACAAGGCAATCGAGATGTCAAAAATTCCTGTTATAGCACTGCAGCCAAGAAAATTTACCCACTGTCTAAACAACTGTCTTTATAGGAGACAAAAATATTCATTTCTCATTCGCTCCATCCATGCAAGGCTATTGGCCAGAGGAATAGAAATGGATATCGGAAAATATTACATACACTTGGACAGATGATAAAAAGTGCAGCTTTACCTGTTGAGTGCACATAACCAATCTCAACATTAACCCCCTTCCCAAAACCGATCTGTACAATTTACTTTAAGCTAAATATTTTGCTGCAGCAGCAGGGTATCTAAGATCAGGAAAGCTAGTCAGAACACAGCTGGACTTCAGTTAATATCAAGGCACAAGGAAGACATTCGAACAACACAAGGAAAGCAAAGATTACAAATGTACTTTAAAAGGGTTGCCACAGTAGAAAACAAATTTAGGATGGACATCAATCAGGTAAAGAAATACTAAGTGAAAACAGGACAATTTAAAAAAAAATCATTGAATTTCCAATAATTAAGTCTGAAGGAATGATGGTCGCTATTGGCACTAAATTATTTAATTAACAGATTGTTTAGTATTAATCAACACATTAAAAAAGGGTATTTATTTGGAATGCACAAGGTTTCACTTGCTGTGGTTAGTTTAATTTGTAGCCATCAAGCAAACGCAGTAACTTCACATGGTCAACCAGTTAGTGAGCTGTCATTTTTGTAAAACCAAATGCACAGCATCGACAGCATCTTTTGGGGATCAGAATTTAACCTTGGGGGGGGGGGGGGGGGGGGGGGGGGTGGAAATTAAATAAATTCAAAATGGAACAATGAAGCAGAGCATAGAAACTGAATTAACTGTGGAGATTTAGGTGGTCACGGCAAAGAATAGTGAAACAGGAGTGTAAAAATAATGGTGCAAGAGGAATGGTTAATAATGTGTTAAACTATGGCTACAGCAAGGTACACACTAATAAAATACAGGAACTGGAGATAACGCATTGTGTGATAACCTGATATAATATAGATTACTGAGTCACAGCTAAGAAAGAATGAAAACTGGGAATTAGACACTCAATACATTATACCCTGCAGAAAAGGGAGTGGAAAGCCTGATACAGCAAGACAGACAGCATCTATACTTATAGCAATAAAGGATCAATCACACTTATGGATGTAGTCTACAGACCAGCTAAATAAACACTCCACTGGGAATGGTGAACAAATTTGACAATCTTGGATCTTGGTGGCAGATAATCTGTCCCTTAATGATGTGGAGATACCAGCTTTGGACTGGGGTAGGCACAGTAAGGAGTCTCACAACACCAGGTTAAAGTCTAACAGGTTTATTTGATAGCACGAGCTTTTGGAGTACTGCCCTGATGAAGGAGCAGCACTTTTGCTACCAAATAAACCTGTTGGACTTTAACCTGGTGTTGAGAGACTTCTTACTGTGCCTTAATGCACAACCCAATACATATGGGAGAAGCTGTCCGACTCATGAATCTCGCGTGGAATGATAGTTTACGTTGGGTTAAACTTGCGTTCTCTATCCTGTGTGGCTGTGAATTATGGATGAAAAAGCTCAACAATTTCTAACCTCAGTGCCAGCCTGGAAGGACAAAAATCACAAATGCTGCAGTTTTCCCAAAGGCAGAGCTCCCAAAAGTGTTGGCAGTGGATTGGGCATTGTCTGTAGTGAGGTAGCTGGAACGTCCACTTCAAGAATGCTTGCAAACATGACATGAAGGACCTAAAACCTGGACTGTTGCACCAGGGAGTGAGTAGCTGGTACGAGAGAAATAGCAATACCTCCTGTGGGCTGGCGTGCATCACCATGACCACCAGCGTCTCACAGCACCAGGGACTCGGGTTCAATTCTGTCTACTACGTGGAGTTTGCATTCTCCCGTTTCCTCCGGGAGAATTTTCTTCCACAGTTCAAAGGTGTGCAGGTCAGGTTGATTGGTAATGCTAAACTGACCCTCGTGTCAGGGGATTAACAGTAAATATGTGGGATTATGGGAACCGGGCTGGGTGGGATTGTGGTCGGTGCAGACTCGATGGGCCGAATGGCCTCCTTCTGCACAGCAGGGATTCTGTGAACCTGCCAAGGATTGGCCTCGCATACATCACTAAAGATGCATCAGGTGAAGACACCCCATCTAAAATGGATTGTTTGCTGCATGCTCATCATCTCTCAGATAGAAGGATGTCAGCAATGGGGCAGGTCACCAGCATTTATTGATCTATCCCCAACTGCCCTTGAACTGAGTGCCTTGCTGAGCCATTTCAGACAGGCAGTTAAGAGTCACACGTATACCAGACCAGGCGAGGACAGCAGATTCTTCAGGGTAGAGGAGATTAAAAACCCATCTGGTTTACTAATGACAATCAATGACTGAGACAGACTTCCAATTCCAGATTTATTAATAGAATTTAAATTCCACCAACTGCTGTGGTGAAATTGAACCCCCCTTTAGGGGAGGCTAAATAAATAGGGGAGAGAAGAAAATAGGAGGTTCTGATGACAAAAAGGAGAGAGAGTTATAGATGAGGAAAGAAAAAAGAGGAGCACAAATAAGGCATTGTCTGGTTGAGTTGAACAGCCTATTGCTGTGCTGTGTATTCGATGTAGATCACTGTCTTTTAGCTGAAGCTGCTGTGCCATTTGCACATAAAGAACAGCCAGCACTATTAATCCACACTGATAGGAGAATCGGGACCATTATTTCACTAGCATTGGACAAATGTTAGTTACAAATGGCAATGGGTGAAAAGGATAGACAGTGGGGCATAAATTTCATCGTAAATGGTTTGAGTACTTCTATCTTGAGCTGATACCCAGTGTAGAGAAATGATTGATGCTGATCATTAGTGGTGGCATTTACAAATTGATAAGCAGTCCAGATGCATTATTTCTGTAGTTAACAGTAACAGGTTTAACAAAAATCAGAATCTACAACAGTTATATATAAATACAACCAGACAGCTGACATCCAGAGTAGACTGTGGTGTTTCCCAACATCAGTCCAGCAGCAGCATTCAGCTCCATCTAGTGCTCGCAACCATCATCCTTCCAAAGCTTGTCTGAGTGAGTGAGGTACTGTATTTTCCCCATGCACCAAAGGGTACGACCAGAGTGGTTACATTGTCTTGTGTTCCATACTGCAATGCCTGCAAGTTAGATTAATTATCATTAAAATATTGTCTACTGAAATGACGAGAGTATTAAATATATCTGCACCAACGTAAACACTCAAACGTGGTTTCCAGTTACAAATTGGCAGGTTTACTAAGTTGACAGACCGGCACACAAGAATTGTATTTTCTTGCCTGTTCATTTACAACAGCAGCAGCTTCAGATGGATCCTGGCATTTTTTCACAATATCACACACTTCCTGCACTTCCATAATTCCACTAACACCATCAGTAGTCAGGATCAGGAAACAGTCTTTCGTATGTTCCAACTAGTAAAAAAAAAGTTTTGAGAACACAGACTCAAAATGCTTTCGTTAAGAAATATAAAGCTTTCTATAGGTATGTTAAGAATAAAAGATTGGTTAGGGCAAGATTAGGGCCAGTCAGAGACAGTAGTGGGAAGTTGTGCCTGGAGCCTGAAGGAGATAGGAGAGGCACTGAATGAGTACTTTTCGTCAGTATTCACGCAGGAAAAAGTCAGTGTAGTCGAGGAGAATACTGCGATACAGGCTTTTAGACTAGACGGGATCAAGGTACTTGAGGAGGATAAATTCCCTGGGCTGGTTGGGATTTACCCTAGGATTCTCTGGGAGGAGATTGCAGAGCCTTTGGCTTTGATCTTCATGTCGTCATTGGCTACAGGTATAGTACCGGAAGACTGGAGGATAGCAAATGTTGACCCCTTGTTCAAGAAGGGGAGTAGGGACCATCCTGGGAGTTATAGACCAGTGAGCCTTACTTCTGTTGTGGGCAAAGTTTTGGAAAGAATTATAAGGGATAGGATTTATAATCATCTAGAGAGAAATAAATTGATTAGGGATAGTCAACACGGTTTTGTGAAGGGTAGGTCGTGCCTCACAAACCTTAGAGTTTTTTGAAAAGGTGACCAAAGAGGTGGATAAGGGTAGGGCAGTTGATGTGGTGTGTATGGATTTTAGCGAAGCGTTTGATAAGGTTCCCCATGGTAGGCTACTGCAGAAAATGCAGATGCATGGGATTGAGGGTGATTTAGCAGTTTGGATCAGGGATTGGCTAGCTGATAGAAGACAGAGGGTGGTGGTTGATGGGAAATATTCAACCTGGAGTTCAGTTACAAGTGGTGTACCTCAGGGATCTGTTTTGGGGCCACTGCTGTTTGTCATTTTTATAAATGACCGAGATGAGGGTGTAGAAGGATGGGTTAGTAAATTTGCTGACGACACCAAAGTCTGACGAGTTGTAGACAGTGTGGATGGATGTTACAGTTTACAGAGGGACTTAGATAAGCTGCAGAGCTGGGCCGAGAGGTGGCAGATGGAGTTTAATGTGGAAAAGTGTGAGGTGATCCACTTTGGTAAGAGTAACAGGAGTACAGAATATAGGGCTAATGGAAGGACTCTTAGTAGTGTTGACGATCAGAGAGATCTTGGGGTACATGTGCATAGCTCCATGAAAGTTGGCACCCAGGTTGATAAGGTTGTTAAGGTGTACGGTGTGACAGCTTTCATTGGTAGAGGGATTGAATTTTGGAGCTGAGGTTATGTTGCAGCTGTACAAAACTCCGGTGCAACCACACTTGGAGTATTGCGTACAGTTCTGGTCGCCGCATTATAAGAAGGATGTGGAGGCATTGGAAAGGATGCAGAGGAGGTTTACCAGGATGTTGCCTGGTATGGTGGGAAGGTCTTATGAGGAAAGGCTGAGGGACTTGAGGTTATTTTCATTAGAGAAAAGAAGGTTAAGAGGTGACCTAATTGAGGCATACAAGATGATCAGAGGGTTAGATAGGGTGTGCAGTGAGAGCCTTTTTCCTCGGATGGTGATGGCTAACACGAGGGGACATAGCTTTAAATTAAGGGGTGGTAATTATAGGACGGATGTCAGAGGTAGGTTCTTTACTCAGAGGGTAGTGAGGGCATGGAATGCCCTGCCTGCAGCAGTTGTGGACTCGCCAACTTTAAGGACATTCAAATGGTCAGTGGATAGGCATATGGATAACATTGGAATAGTTTAGGTTAGAGGGTCATTAGATTGGTTCCAATGGTCAGCACAACATTGAGGGCCGAAGGGCCTGTACTGCGCTGGAATGTTCTATGTTCTATATTCTATATGCAAGTGATCTTACATGAAGCTCAGATTTTTACCTCCACGGTGTTAACTTCTGGTTGAGCAGTAACTCCAAAAGGTTTTAGATCTACGTCGCCAATGCTACGGGTCATGGCCAGTCGACCGTTCACATACGGATCTCCAGCACTATTCCAATCTATGAAACCGCCACATTCCTTAATCCTGAATATATTTTAAAAAGTGCATCTCAATCTAAAATTCAAATGATACAATTTCAACAAACTTAATTCTAAAAAGACTTATACAATTTTTACTATTCAATTTTGTGAACAAGAGGCAATACTGCTCATGCGTTTTTTTCACTCCTCCACATCTAAGAGTGATATTGACACAGATGAAATACCTACAGTACAGAAGGTGGCTCATTGAGTCAGCACTGACCACAATCCCACCCAGGCTCTATCCCTATAACTCCGTGCTAGTCCCCCTAACCCTAAGGGACAATTTAGCATAGCCAATCCACCTAACTCACACATCTTTGGAGTGTGGGAGGAAACTGGAGCAACTGGAAGAAACCCACACAGACACAGGGAGAATGTACAAACTCCAGACAGACAATGACCCGAGCCAAGATTTGAACTAGGGCCCGGTTACCGTGAGGCAGCAGTGCTAACCACTGTGCCTCCCATTTTATACAGCTTTTTGTTTATTCATTACTGGGACATGGGTGTTGCTGGCTGGCCAGCATTTATTGCCTATCCCTCACTGCCCAAGGACAGTTGTGTCACCACACTGATGTAGCCCTGGAGCTACATGTAGGCCAGACCAGGCAAGGACAGCAGATTTCCTTCCCTAAAGGGCATTACTGATCCAGATGGGTTTATCTGACAATCGACAATGGTTTCATGGTCATCAGTAGATTTTGGGTAATGAGTCAGTGCAGACTCAATGGGCCAAATGGCCTCCTTCTGCACTATAGGGATTCTGTGTACACAGTCAGTTAACCTTGAAAGTCATCAACACGATCTCCAGACTCATTGCATTAAGTCAAACATGGGTAGGAAACCTAATGCTTCCCCCCACCTCCCCTCAGCTGATGAATCAGTACTCCATGTTGAACACCACTTGGGAGGAAGCACTGAGTGGCAAGGACACAGAATATACACTGCAATGTCTGTCACCAAGAGTGGCCCAATAGCACACTTACTGTCTCAGCTAGCATCTGCAGCGTAGCGAGGGAAAAACCTACTTGACCTTGATCTCACCAATCTAGCTGTCGCACTTGCATCTGTGTGTGAGGGTATTGGTAGGGGCGAACACTGAACAATGCTCGCAGAGATGCTGTCCTGTCCTTTGGCACTGTCACAATGCTAAAGGGATAGATTTCAAACAGATCTAGCAACTCAAAAAGTGGCATCCAGGAGGCATCGTGGGCCAGCAGCAGAATTGTATTCAGCCACAATCTAACCTCATGGCCCAGCATATCCCCCACTCTTACCAATACTAAGGGATCAATCTTGGTTCAAAGAAAAGTGCAGGCGGAGGAGCAGCACTAGATGTCCAAAAATATCCCCATCCTCGAATGATGGGGAACACAGTGCAAAAGAGATAAGGATGGAGAATTTGCAACAATCTTCAGCCAGATGTTCCGAGTGGAAGATCCATCTCTGCGTCTTCCACTGCTCCACAGTATCACTGATGCCAGTCTCCAGCCAATTCAATTCATGCCACACACTATCAGAAAATGGCTGCAGGCACTGGATACTGCCCAGGCTACGGGCCCTGACATTATTCAGGCAATAGTGCTGAAGACTTGTGCTCCAGAACTAGCTGTGCCCATGGCCAAGCAGTTCCAATACAGCTACAACACTGGCATCTACCTGGCAGTGTGGAAAATTGTCCAGATGTGTCCAAGGACAAATCCAGTCTGACCAATTACTGTCCCATCAGTCTGCTCTCAATCATCAGCAATGTGATGGAAGGTGTTGGCAGCAGTGGACACTTATTCTGAAATAATCTACTCACTGACATTCGGTTTGAGTTTTTGCCAGGGTTACTCAGCCTAATTTCAGCCTTGTCCAAACATGGACAAAAGAACTGAACTCAAGGAGGTGAGGGTCACTGCACTTAACATCAAGGTAGCATCAGTCCAAGTGTATAGCTTCAAACAGCTGAGAAAAAAAACCTGAGTCAATGGGAATCAGGGGGAAACACTCCGTTGGTTGGAGTCACAATTAGCACAAAAAAAAAAGTACTTATTGGAGATCAATCATCCCATCCCCAAATGTCACTGCAGGAGTTCCCCAGCAGCGTGTCCTACACCCAACCATCTTGAGCTGCTGCATTAAAGGATCGTCCCTCCATTACAAAGTCCAGAACTGGGGATAGTTCACTGATGGATTTACATCTCATTAGATACTGAAGCAGGCTGTGTCCATATGCAGCAAGACCTGGAGAAGCTTCAGGCTGGAGTTGATAAGCAGCAAGGAACATTTACATCATACAGTGCCAGACAACGACCAATTCCAATGAGAGAAAATCCAAATATATCCCATTTCCATTCAACTATTATCAAATCCTCCACTCAACATCCCAGGGTCACCACTGACCAGCAACTCAAAGGGACTACAAATACTGTGGCTACAAAAACACGTCAGAGCCTAGCAATTCTGCAGCAAGTAACTTGCAAGTAACTAGGCTACAACGATGGATGAATGAACACTGCTCGACAATCACCAGGCAGGAGTGTTCTCTTCCTGTGTTAGGAAACACCTCAGTGGTCACGGGCATTCAGCCTCTGATCTTCGGGTAAGCGTTCTCCAAGGTGGACTTCACGACACACGACAACGCAGAATCGCTGAGCAGAGACTGATAGCCAAGTTCCGCCCACATGACGGCAGCCTCAACTGGGATCCTGGGTTCATGTCACACTATCTGTAAACCCCCCCACAATTTGCTTGGGTTTGAAAAATCTCATTAACTGTCCCAGCTGGAGACAATACACATCTCTTTAACCTGTGCTTAACCCTCTCTCCACTCACACTGTACCTTTAAGACTTGATTATCTGTAAAGACTCGCATTCCAAACATTATCTTGTAAATTACATTTGTGTCTTTATATGCCCCACTCACTTGATGAAGGAGCAGCGTTCTGACAGCTTGTGGCTTGTGCTACCAAATAAACCTCCTGGACTTTAACCTGGTTTGAGAGACTTCTTATTGTGCTTATCCCAGTCCAACGCCAGCATCTCCACATCATGATGTATGTACACCTCAGGGATTACAGCTTCTCAAGAGCAATTAGGGATGCACAATAAATGCTGGCTGGCCCACATCTTGGGAAAGAATATAAAAACCAGTGGATATGATCCTATACATTCTTACTACAGAATAGTTAAGCCAGTTTGCCATCCTAGATATTGTGTTGGTGAAATCTACAAATTGCATTAATGTCTTTCCATAAGTCTGCCAACAGTTGAGATTGGGATTTTATTCTGAAGGTGTGCTCAGGCATAGTCACCTCTTCTGTTCATCTTTCCGTCTTGGGGTGTGATCATCTGTTAACTGTTTAGCCTTTCCTTCACGACAAAGAATAGCTGGACTGTCACCAACACTCGCGACGACAAGCAGAGCTTCCTTCAGCAATGCCACTGTTGCAGTTGTTCCTGATGTTAGCAATGGACCTGGAAGAGTTTTAAAGTAAAGATCTAAGCTAACAAAAAATCTAATTAACTGTTGTCCAACAATGTTTAAACACCACAATTAAAATTCCTCATGCAATTCCTATTACACAGGGATCAATGTTAGAACTAATTAAATAAACTAAAGCTCTCAAAATTCAGAACTGATTGTGAATGGAAAAGTGACAAGGTATTTAATATTTTCACAATTTTTTTATTGCCACCTGTACCAAGTACAGAAATAATTTAAATAAAAATTTCTATTGTAAACTTTAGTGATAAACTCTGTATTAAATCATCTTTACTATAGAAGGGGTTCTCTCATATTCAAAGGAATTATATTACAGCAATCTTACAATATTCGTAATGAATAATTAATCCCTATTAGCCTCATGCCACTGTCTGATCTCTACTGTAACCATTAGAAGGAGCAGGAAGAAAGGTGTGCAACTTGAGATACCCAAAATTTGTAATAGAAGAGTGTACACATTTACAATTGCAGGAGTGCATGTACAATTAATTTTACTGTTCAGAGATTAATCCTTTTTCATTTTACATCCTGGAAGAACCGTACGACTAATGTTGAGTTTTAAAATGACAATGAATGCAGTTCAATTCCCCACTGTTGAAAGCTAACTGCTTCAAACATAACTGTGCTATCACTACCCACCCATATGCCCTCAATCCCACAGTAAACATTTAAAAATGAACTCAGTAAAATGTACGTGTCTCTACATGGCAATCTAAACACAAGTGCTCACAGAAAGAAGGACATAAACTCACAAAGAGTTTACATGGCAATGTTTATAAACATTCGCAGTCTTCAGCAGCCCAGACAAGGAACTCCTTCACCTAGGTTAAAATATAAAAGCAGTAACAAACAAAAGCCAGCCACAGCTCAAATTTAAAAATGCAACAAATGTTAACAAACCATCCATCTGTTCAATGTTCCACACTATAGCTATTATACAGCAGCTTGTGTCGTTTGAAAATGGATATATTTAGGAACAATTTTGCAGTTGGCACATCTCAAACCAGACTGAGTTATCAGTACAGTTAACAAGCATAAACTATCCTGATTAGTAAAGTTTAGTGTTTTGCACTTAAGACATTTTTACAAGTTTGATAACAGGATGCAGCCAGAAAGATGTACTTATACCATAACTGTTTGAATAATGGAAATTGACTTTTTTTTGGGGAAGTTGTACAATGCAAACCCTTTTAATAAGGTTGTATTGAAATTTTTCCTTATATTTCAAGGAGTGGTCACAGTATCAGCAGCACAAGGCATTGCAGTCCATCAACATCTGAAAAGAAACTTTCAAAAATTCAGAATTGGACCCAAAGCAGAGGGGAAAAGACAGTTAGGAACACTGACACCTGTCAGAGAAGCAGTTAGTGTTAACTCAGCATAAAACAATGAAGTAATGAAAGGCATTAAACAGAGCAGCACAAAAATTCAGATTCTGAGAGGCAAAGCATGGCAAAGAGCTTCCAACATAGTGGAAAGTGAAAGACTAAAAACAAAATGAACAGGTACATGTCCCTGGGGATGAGGGAGCGAATGTGGAGTGTTCAGGGCAGGTCCAGCGATGATGCATGGAATAGAAAACCAGGTTCAAGGGGTTATGAGGCACACTGCTGTGGTTACGCTCATCCTGTCTAAACTCCACAGCACGAGCTTGGTGAACAATATCTTACTAGAGCTTAGGTAGTATGCTTTCAGGTGTCTGGACCCTATGATAGGGCAATGAAAACTGGAAATACGCAATAGATCAGAATTGAAGAACAGAGATCTTAGACAGTTGTAGGACAGAGAACGTTACTGGAGATGGCGAGGCAAAGTCACCGCGTGTTGTTGGTTTCTCAAAAACATAAATAGAAGCAGGAGTAAGCCACCAAGCCCTTCGTGCCTGGCATTCAATATGATCATGGCTGATCTCAACTCCTTTTCTGTGCCATTTCCCCATAGCCCTCTATTCCTCGATCTATTGAATATTTCTTCACCTCTATTTTAAATACTTCTAATCATCCGGCCTCCACACCTTTGGGGCAGAGAATCCCAGAGATTCACCACCCTCTGAGAAGAAATTTCCATGCAGCTCAGTTTTAAATGATCTTAATCTTGTAGCTATGTCCCCTTGTTCAGGCCGATCCCACCAGTGGAAACATCTCACCATATAAGAACATAAGAAATAGGAGCAGGAGTAGGCCATCTAGCCCCTCGAGCCTGCCCCGCCATTCAATAAGATCATGGCTGATCTGTCGTGGCTCAGTTCCACTTTCCCGCCCTCTCCCCATAACCCTTAATCCCCTTGCCTATCAAAAACCTATCAACCCGCGTCTTAAATATATTTAGCGAGGCGGCCTCCACAACTTCAACGGGCAGAGAATTCCAGAGATTCACTACCCTTTGAGTGAAGAAGTTCCTCCTCAACTCCGTTCTGAACTGCCCCCCTTTATCTTGAGGCTGTGCCCTCTAGTCCTACTGTCCTCTGAGCGGGAAGAGCCTCTCCACCTCTATCCTATCCATCCCATTCATCATCTTATATGTCTTATATATCTTATATATCTTGTCAAACCCCCTCAGGATCTTATATGTTTGAATAAGGTCACCCTTCACCTTTCTAAACTGCAAAGAATACAGACCCAGACTATTTAGTCTCTCTTGATAGGACAACCGTCTCATCCCAGAAATTAGCCTGGTAAATCTCCTTTGGACTGTGTCCAATAATACTATATCTTTTTGAAAAGATAAAGGATCCAAAACTGTACACAGGATTGGAATACTTATACACTGTACAATTACAACAAAACCTCCCCATTTTTAAACTCCACTCTTTTGCAATAAAGACCAAAATGCTGTTGCCTTCTTAACTATTTGTTGCAACTGCCTGCTAGCTTTGAGGTTGATGCACTAGAACATCTAGATCCCTCTGTACTTCACTCACCTGCAGTCTCTCTCCATTTAGATAATAATCTGCCTTTTGATTCCTCCTACCAAAGTGTATGACCTCACACTTCCCCACATTAAACTCCATTTACTAGATTTTTTACACAGTCACCCAAATCTATATCCTGTTGTAGAATTACAATATCCTCATCACAGTATCCTCTTCCACCTATCTTCATATTTGGAAATCTTACATTCTGTTCCTTCCTCCAGGTCATGAATGTAAATAGTGAACAAATGCAGGTCAAAAACTGATCTCTGCGATTCTCCACTGGTTGCATATCTCCACTCTGAGAAGGATCCATTTATTCCAAATCTCTGACAGCCAGTTTTCAATCCATGCTAACCACGGACTTAAGGTGAGGGGGGAGAGGTATAACACAGATATTAGAGGGAGGTTTTTCACACAGAGGGTAGTGGGGGTATGGAATGCTCTGCCAAGTAAGGTGGTGGAGGCAAACACGCTAGAGTTATTTAAGAGTAACTTAGACAGGCACATGACTGGGTTGGAGATAGGTGGATATAGGAGATTGTTTTAAATAAGGGTCATTAGCACTGGGGCATCCCTGGTAATGTAAATGGGTATGGTAATGATAATAATGGCCTCCTGTATTGTAGGGATTCTATGACTGACTCCAGCTTCCTGCAAATAACAGACGTAAAATTAACTGGCCTATAGTTCCCTGTCCTCCTCCCTTTTTGAAGGAGGAAGCCACATTGGCTATTTTCCAATCTTCTGATACACTCCCAGAATTTAGCAAATCATGAAAAATTTCAACCAACCAATGAGACCACTAATGCTGCAGCCAATTCTATTGAAATCCCAGCATGTAGTTCATCGGGTCCTGGCAACTGGTCTGCTTTTAGCCTGTTGAGCTGCTCTAATGGTCTATGCCCTGTGGTTGGGGTTTTTGTAAATTATACATATTTGAAATCAGCCCATCTGATATCTTCGGGATGATAGCACAGTGAAGAATAACGCTAACATTTATTGAGCATATCCACCATTTCTATGTTTGCTGTTATCAATTCACCCCCTCATTCATTCAGTAAAGGTCCCATATTTACCTAAGCTGCTTCCTATTTATATACAGTAAAAAGTTTCAACACCAGGTTAAAGTCCAAAGATTCCAAAGAGCGATAGAAGGGGGAAATCCAAATTCAGCCACGATGAGTTTCTTTTTGACACCGAGACCTCAGTTTGTTTTACTACGAGTCCAAATTTGAAAAGAAAAAGGAATCTAATCCAAAATTCAAAATTGTTGGAGAACCAATTTTTAAAAAGTTGGCTTTGAAAAACCCTGACAAGCTACTGACAATGTAAAATTTCTAACAACATTCGAAGTACTCATTCACAAAATACAAGTCACCATACCTATTATAACACATGACACACTCCAGGTTTTTGTGTCTGGTAGAAAAACCAAATGGGTACTAAACCTTGGCAACTCACCTTCCTTCAAACTGTAAGCATTCTGTATGAAGTCATTATCTATTTGTAGGAAAGAATTCAATAAAACCTTTTCTAGATCTGTTTCCTTTCGTAAGTTTTGCCTAGAGATAGAAATAAAACAAAATATTCAAATATTACTAGGAAATGGTAAAATTGAAAATTCAAGTATTGTTAGGAAATAATCAAACACTTACTGAATATAGTGTCCAATATATCGAGAGCAAAGCTCAGCAGCTTCTGTCCCTCCATGTCCATCAAAAACAGCAAAGCAGAATAACCCATCAGAAAGTTCCGCTATACTGAATCGATCTTCATTCTCCCTCCTTTTTCCAATTTGGCTAACACAGCCAATATTGGCAATCTTCTCAAGAGCTGATATTCTTGGTGGTAAAACAACTGGGTCATCTAACCAAATGCCAAAGTTTTCCCAAGTTGGCAACGGCATACTTCTTTCAACAGCTGCCAAGTTCATTTTAGGGTTAACAGTGGAAAATGGACAAGAACGACAAAGGTGCTGCTGTATACACGTGAACCTTCCTCTTTTACTAGCCATAAACCTGCTGTGCCGGCAAATGAGAGAGATAGCAAGCGCCGCCATAATGAAGGACAATGACAGAAATCCTCACAGAAATCTAGACAAGCAAACATAATGAAATGTTAATGACTTACATTGCACAAATCAAACTTTCACATTCTAATCCAAGCAGTGAAAACTACTGGCTTGGCACAACGACTATCCATGCTATATGTTCAACATGAGGATTAAAATAGATTACCTGGAATGTGATTAAGAGTGCATTAGTTCAAAAATATATAGTGCATTAACTTTAAAATTTACAAAATGAAAAAACACATTAACAGCAGCAGCATTGCATGTAATACTCAATTTTCCAAAATGATGAACTATTTCATCTATCAGATAACTATATATTGTCTCGTGAGATTCATATCCATCATACCTCAGGAAGGCAACCTCTAGTTAGACTTAGTTCACAAACAGGGTATCCGGACCAGAGATCAACAAACCACAGCCAATTTATCACCAATCGAATGACCAAATGGGTACAAAACGGAAACCAATTTAAGTTTCAGGCTTCCATCAATTCAACAGCTGAACCAAAGTTGATCAAGTTACTGACACTCAGATACTGGGCACAATTCACCCATTTGCACACTGAGTTCCCACTAGCAAGCAAATGGGAGCGCTTCCTGCTGGCATTAGCAGTGGCTGTGAGATGGGATTCACCCACTTTAGCCATTTACATTCACATACCCCTGCCAGTCCGGCTGTTCAGAGATTTGGGTGCCCTTTCCTCATTTATAGAGAGACCCCTCCCCCCTACAATGGAAATGGCCCTCCCCCATTCCCCTTCTGACCAGGGCAGCATCCCAACCTTTCAGCAAAGAGGGACACTCTCACTCTCCCCTTATTCCCTCCGAACCACAGGCCAACTTTGCACTGCCCCCTGGCCCTGGCACACTCAAGGTAGTGGGCTCCATGGTGTGTGTGGGGGGTTGGGGGGTAGTGGGGTCTGTGGTGTCTTTGAGGCAGGGATGGGAGGCAGGTAGTGGGCTCCATGGTGGTGGTGGGTGGATGGATGGAGGTCTCCATGATGTGTGTTGGTGGGGGGGGGAATAGTGGTCTCCATGGGCCCACAGCATTGGTTGTCTTGGAGCAGCAGTGAGGCCAAGTTTTTAGTCGTATGCCACCTATCTGATAACCTAGCAGCTGTTGAGGTTGGAGAGAGACCCATTGATTCCTGTCAACACACTGATTGCTCAAGAAGCTGTATCTGATTGCAGCAAGAGCCAAGTATATGAGCAGCTGGGGGAGGGTGTGCTTGAGAGACTGACTTGTGCTGAAGAGGGAATTTGTCCGACAAGGGAGCCCGTACTCAAAAATAAAACAGCTGATTTATTATTTATCCATACACACACCATGGAGACTGCCATTCCTCCCCCCAACATGATCACAATCCCTCCGCTCTCCCCATGGAGACCACCCCCCAGACCACAGAGATCACCCCACCCACCACCCCCACTCCTCCCCCCCACCCAACACATACATCACGGAGACAACCACCTCCCTCCCCCCCACCACACACCATGGAGCCCACCACTACTCACATCCCCCCACCCCACACACCATGGAGCCCACCACTACTCACATCCCCCCACCCCACACACCATGGAGCCCACCACTACTCACATCCCCCCACCCCACACACCATGGAGCCCACCACTACTCACATCCCCCCACCCCACACACCATGGAGACCACCACTACTCACATCCCCCCACCCCACACACCATGGAGCCCACCACTACTCACATCCCCCCACCCCACACACCATGGAGACCACCACTACTCACATCCCCCCACCCCACACACCATGGAGACCACCACACCCCTCCCCCCCACACACACACCTTGGAGACGACCACTCCTCTCCCCCTCCCCGCCCCCACACCACCCCTACCCTACACACATCATGGATACCCCCGCCCCACACACACACCACGAAGACCACCAACCACCTTCTCCCTACACACCATCCCTCTTCCCCCCATGGAGCTCCCCCTATGCAGAATACAACCTCCCCTCCCCCCACACATAATGGTAACCACCCCCCACCCCCATGGAGATCACAGCACCCCCCCCCCCCAAACACACACACCATGGAGACCACTCCCTACCCTCATGTTGCCCCCATCCCCCATGAAGACCACCATCCCGTCTCCTACCCCCCCCAACCCCCGCCATGGAGCTCCCCCATAGAGACAACACCCCTCCCCCCACACATCATGGAGACCACCCCCTCTATCCCCCATGGAGATTACCACTCCCCCTGCCAATGGAGCTTCCCCCCCCCCCCAAGGAGACCACTCCCCCACCACCATAGAGACCAAAAACAGCCCGCCCCCACCCACCCACACACATCACGGACACCACAACTGCTCCCCCACACACACACACACCATAGACACCTGCCTCCCCCATATACCACAGAGACCACCCCCCTCCATACACCATGGAGACCACCACCTCCCTCCCCACACACCATGGAAATCACCCCCCTCCTCCCTGCCCCCAACATCAACCATGGAAACCACCCCCTCCCCACACATGCCATAGAGACCAGTCCCCCCCTGCACACCACAGAGACCACCACCCCATACACAATGGAGACCATCTATCCCCCCCCCCCGCCCCCGACATACAATGGAGACCTCCAACTTCCCCCTACCCCACATCACGGAGACAACCACCATACCCACCACAATACACATCATGGAAACCAACCCCCCAACACCACGGAGACCACCCCCTCCTCCCCCACACACCATGGAGAGCACTGTCTCTGCCTCCCCCCACCTCCACACACGATGCAGACCACCATCCCCTCCCCCCCAAGCACCACAGAGATCACCACCCCTGCTCCCCAACACACACCTGGAGACCATATCCACCCCCCACACACCATGCAGACAATCCCCCTCCCAAACCACGGTGACCACTATACCCCCCCGCACACACATACACGCCACCAAGACCACCACCTCCCCTTAACGCACCCCCACACACCAGGGTGACCTCTCCCTCTCCTCCCACACACCAGAGAGACTAACACCCTTCTCCTGCCCCTGCAACACGAAGACCACTATCCCCCATCACCCACACACACTCCCCCGCCCCGCACACCATGGAGACCGCCCACCCCCCCGCCCCATGGAGACCGCCCACCCCCCCGCCCCATGGAGACCACCCACCCCACTCCTACCCATACATCACAGAAACCACCAACCCCTCCCCTCCCCTCCCACATGCCTCTTCCTCCACACACCATGGAGACCACTACCCCCTTCCCCTGTTGGAGACCAACGCACTCCCGCACACACACCATGGGGATAATCCCCCTCACACAGAGGCCACTACTCCGCTTCCCCCACTTCCACACTCTCCTGCCCCCACACACCCCGGAGACCACTATCCCCCTCCCCACCACCACCCACCACCCACCCCCCCGCACACACACTATAGACACCACCACTTCCCTTCTCCCCACACAACTTGGAGACCACCACCCACCTTCCCCCATTCCATGGAGACCAACACCCTCCTCCTGCCCCCACAACATGGACTCCACCACCAGCCCCACCACATACACCATCAACCCCCCTCCCCCCAACACACCAGAGTCCACCACCCCACCGCTGCCCCAAACACCAGAGGCAACCACCATGCCCGCCTGCCCTCCCTCAAACATCACATGGGCGACCATTCCGCCCCCCCAAACCAACTACACACATGCACCACGGAGGCGACAGCCCACCCCCCCCCCCCCCCGCCACATGCACATGCCATGGAGATCACCACGCCCCCCCATCCACCCCACACCATGGAGACCAATGCCCCCCCCCGCCACCAATCGCCCTATGGGGACAACACCCCCCCCCCCCACCAAATACCGCCACACACCCGCCCCCACCCCATGCAGACCAACACTGCCCCCCCACCCCATGGAAACGACACCCCCCCCACCGAGACCAACAGCACCCCAACACCCTCCCCCCTCCCCCACCCTATCCCTCCCCACCCCACACCCTCGTCCCCCACCCTCGTCTCCCCCCCGTCCCACCCACACCCCCTCGTCCCCGCCCCCCCTCCCCCCCTCCCCACCCCCTCGTCCCCCGTCCCCTCCCCGCCCCCTCGTCCCCCGTCCCCTCGTCCCCCACCCCCCACCCCCTCGTCCCCCACTCCCCCTCCCCACCCCCTCGTCCCCCACCCCCTCCACCCCACCCCCTCGTCCCCCACCCCCTCCACCCCACCCCCTCGTCCCCCACCCCACCCACCCCCACCCCACCCCCTCGTCCCCCACCCCACCCCACCCCCTCCCCACCCCCGCGTCCCCCACCCCACCCACCCCCTCGTCCCCCACCCCACCCACCCCCACCCCACCCCCTCGTCCCCCACCCCACCCCACCCCACCCCCTCCCCACCCCCGCGTCCCCCACCCCACCCACCCCCTCGTCCCCCACCCCACCCACCCCCGCGTCCCCCACCCCACCCCACCCACCCCCTCCCCACCCCCGCGTCCCCCACCCCACCCACCCCCGCGTCCCCCACCCCACCCCACCCACCCCCTCCCCACCCCCGCGTCCCCCACCCCACCCCCTCCCCACCCCCGCGTCCCCCCCCCACCCCACCCACCCCCTCCCCACCCCCGCGTCCCCCACCCCACCCCCTCCCCACCCCCGCGTCCCCCCCCCACCCCACCCCACCCCCTCCCCACCCCCGCGTCCCCCCCCCACCCCACCCCACCCCCTCCCCACCCCCGCGTCCCCCCCCCACCCCACCCCACCCCCTCCCCACCCCCGCGTCCCCCCCCCACCCCACCCCACCCCCTCCCCACCCCCGCGTCCCCCCCCCCACCCCACCCCACCCCCTCCCCACCCCCGCGTCCCCCCCCCACCCCACCCCCTCCCCACCCCCGCGTCCCCCCCCCACCCCACCCCACCCCCTCCCCACCCCCGCATCCCCCACCCCCTCGTCCCCCACCCCACCCACCCCCCCGTCCCCCACCCCCCCGTCCCCCACCCCACCCACCCCCTCGTCCCACCCACCCCACCCACCCCCTCGTCCCACCCACCCCACCCACCCCCTCGTCCCACCCACCCCACCCACCCCCTCGTCCCCCACCCCACCCCACCCCCTCCCCACCCCACCCCCCACCCCACCCACTCCCCACCCCCCCACCCCACCCACTCCCCACCCCCCCACCCCACCCCCCCACCCCACCCACTCCCCACCCCCCCACCCCACCCACTCCCCACCCCCACCCCCACCCCACCCACTCCCCACCCCCCCACCCCACCCACTCCCCACCCCCCCACCCCACCCACTCCCCACCCCCACCCCCTCGTCCCCCACCCCCACCCCCACCCCCTCGTCCACCACCCCCTCGTCCCCCACCCCCTCGTTACCCCCCACCCCCTCGTTACCCCCCACCCCCTCGTTACCCCCCACCCCCTCGTTACCCCCCACCCCCTCGTTACCCCCCCTCCTCCCCCTGTTTTACAGATGAGACTGACTGTGGGTTGAGGTGTTGTTGTCAGGCGGGGATGTGCAGACGGAGCGGGGTTGATGCCGGCCTTCGCATTGCTCTAACTGACTACAAGCAGCTCACCCGCCGCGGCTCGCGAGCTCCGGCACGCTGCCCACGCCCAGCCACCGGCTTATATACACACAGCGCACTGATACAGCCCGGCACCAGGGTAAACACTCCCGCCCCGCGGCCTGCTACAGTCCCGCCCCCATGGTGAATAGTCTCATCACCCCGCCCCCTGGCCCCCCCTCCCAGGCCCCAGGTACAGTGGTTAGCGTTGTTGCTTCACAGCACCAGGGACACGGGTTTGATTCCCAGATTGGGTCACTGTCTATGCACAGTCTGCACGTTCTCCCCGTGTCTGCGTGGGTTTCCTCCCCCAGTCCGAAGGATGTGATTGTTAGGTGCATTGGCTGTGCTAAATTCTCCCTCAGCGTACCCGAACAGGTGTCAGAGTATGGCGAGTAGGGGATTTTCATAGTAACTTCATTGCAGTGTTAATGTGAGCCTACTAGTGACTAATAAATAAACGTTAAATAAGAATCCCGCCTTACGGCATACAGACCCGACCCTCAGGTGAACGGTTGCTGTGGAGTGAGAAAGTCCCGTAGGGTGATAATGGCCATACTGGGTAAACTGTATCGAACCTGGCTCCGGATAAACAGTCCCTATGGAATGATATAGGCTGGACCCCAAGTAGATAGTCCCTGTGGAATCACATAGAGCCAGAACCAGGTCAATGATCCCTCCTTAGAATGATACAGAGCTCAGTCCCTGTACTGAGTCACTTTGTGACTGGGGTTTTACGACTATTTCTGTGGAGCACCATTTTCAGCTGTTCCTACTGTCTCTTTAACTCTCTCCTCAGGTAACGTCTAGTTTTCTGCAGCCAATGGCAGCTGGGGTTAGTTGGAGAGGATTGTAACTCCCAGAAATGTTATTTTAATAAGGTAAGTTTCCTTTAAATTTTTGTCACAATAATATTAAATATTAGCTTCAAAGGAGCTGAACATTTATTATTTTATCAAAAGAAGGTAAAGTGAGACTGCGGGGACACTGGGCTAGTACGTAAGAAGCGCTATATAAAGCAGGGTCATCTGGACTCGAAACGTGAGTTCTTTTCTCTCCTTACAGATACTATCAGACCTGCTGAGATTTTCCAGCATTTTCTCTTTGGTTTCAGCTTCCAGCATCCGCACTAATTTGCTTTTATATAAAGCAGCATTCTCTAAATAAACCAACCATTAAGAAATGAATTAGCGTCTAGTTTCATACTTCAACTGGCTTGAGATTGAATTAACATATCCCCTTTCCAATACTGTATTACATTACTAAATGCAGCTTCTCCTGTGAGAAAGTGTGTTGCGCTTTAGTATGGATTGTAGGTCCAATCTCTGCACAACAAATTACTGCAAAACAGGAAACAATTGCTAATTGTCCACTGACTCTAGATGTTCTGGCTTAGTGGTGAGTCCATTATGTGCTAGCACTTTTCAAAGTGCATGTGTATTATATCCATCCCATTGACTCATCTAGCCTTTCTATTACTTCAAATAATTCATAAGATTGATCGAGCATCGTGTCTTTTGAAATCTCTTATCAAGAGAATGAATCTGAGTTAACTGAATTTTGGAAAATGATAAAGATGATTCAATAAATGCAATGATAAATTTAAAGTCCACAATTGATATGAATCTTAAAAACAATTAAGTAAGTATTCTTTGATCAAAAATGACAACCCTCAGCCGAGGAGCCCTGACATCAGTGGCTCAGTGTTGGAAACACAATGACACAAGAACACTCTCACTTCAACCAGCAATATGGCCAGGAGATCGGCACCCAGGTTCTCAAGTTGGAGGTGGAGAGGATGCTGGTAGCTGTGGAGGAGAGGAGAACCACCCTCTTCCTGAAGGTTGGCAGGAGGCTACCAACAGGCAAAGTCACTGAAGCATGGGAAGCAGTGGCTGAATCAGTAAACTCCACGAGCTATACCAGGAGGGTGGGCATGGAGTGCCACAAGAACAACAGCCTTCTTTGGTCTGCAAGAGTGGGAGCCCACTTCCCTGCCCCGGCATAACTCATATCCCTAACTTCTGCCATCTCATAAACCCCAATGCCACCGCAACAATGTTACATAGAGTTCAGAATGCCCCCTTCTCAACAGCCCACATCAAACACCCTGATTGACCAGGCTGCTTGCCCACACATGCCACCTGCTATCAAACTGCTCTCCGCCCTCCCCCCCCCCACCCCCCGGCCCTCTACCCCATCCTAGTCAGGTCATCCTCTCACTCTGTCGTCTTTGTATCCCCATAGAGGACACGAAAGTGAGCCAGCAAAGACAGGCAGAGGCATCCATGAAATACGAGTCCTCAACCCCACTGAGGAGAGGGTCCTGGAAATAGCAGGTGAGGCTCAAAAGTGAACTGTTGCTGATTGCGAGTTTGGCAGCCTTGAGCAAATAAGAGTCCAAAGCACCATGATTCAGATCACCTACCACAGCAAGTCTATCATCCCCCACACCCTTGATTTTCCACCAGCTGACCTCTGGTCCTTTGTCTTGCTGGATCTTCATCAGATGAAGCCGGACTATCCCAGGTTGTATCCCTCTGTCCCATTCCTGCTAGAACCCAGGCCACAACTCCTGGGAAGACATTGAAACCTTATCAGTGCGTTCACCAGCACAGAGACCACCTTGGTGGGAAATGTTAGTGGACAGGCTTCTGGGCCACTCTCTGGTGAGGACCGCTCAGCTGCTATAGCATATCGGGTGGAAGCTGGAACATCCAAAGGAGTGACCAGCTAAAGAATTGATGACTTCCAGAGAGCTGCTGGCACCCAGGTAGATGTTTAGCTTCTTGTTTGACCCAGCAATGGTGGACATGCAAAAACAGAGCCAAGTTTTATAGAAGGGGGTGTCAACGACCTTCCACCACATGCAGGCACAAATGGAGGCATCCAGGAGCCTCATCTCACTGGAGATGCAGGCATTGAATGGTACCCAGGACAACACTGCAAGGGTGGCGTCTGCAGCCTGGGCCAAGATGTTTATATTCTGACTAATGACTTCCAAGGCATGGCACACTCAGTGATGTCCATCAGTCCGGCCTGTGGTAACCAGGCACGGCCCGGTTATACGTGGACATGTTTCTTTGCACCTCTCCCACTACTGAAATCTTTAGCCACCACCTTGGGTCAGTGACTTCATTCCAGCTGTCACAATTTTCTGAAACTGGGCTTCTGTTGTGATTGATCTGCTGACTCTTAAGTCAGACTGACAGAAAATTCTGTAGTTAGGTTGGCTGCTCTGCTTACCCATGCTGTGGTATTGCTCCATTCTGATCTATTCCCACTAATCTTAGATTCCTGTTGACTGAATCAGGAACAACTACTCAATGGTCTAATGAGTTCCTGCCTCACAACAATATTCAGCTGCAAAATGGAACATACAGAAACTGAAATGAATGTTCTGGCTGACTCAGTTAATTGCCCTTTCTGGGGCTCCTGGACTCCATCATTCCACTGTGTCAAAAACAATACTGAAATATTTAGAGTAAAATGTCTTTGAAACTTCTTCCTTAATGACATTCAACAGCCCTTAATAAGTGTGGGTTCATCCTATTGTGTAACGTTCAACTGACAAAATACAAGTCTACTGAGGGGTCATCGATAGTGCTATCAAGCGGCACTTACTCAGCAATAACCTGATCGCTGACAGTCAGTTTAAGCTCTGCAAGTACCACTGAGCTCCTGACCTTGGTCCAAACATGGAAAATAGAGCTTAACTGAACAGGCGAGGTGAGTGTGACTGCCCTCGACATCAAGGCAACATTTGACTAAGTGTGGCAGGAAGGAGCAAGACTGGAGTTAATGTGGATCAGGAAAAACACTCCATTGGTTGGAGTCATACTGGCACAAAAAAGCCGAGTGTGGATATTGGACGTCAATCATCTCAGTTCCAGGAAATCACTGCAAATGTTTCTTGGAATAATATTCTAGGCCCAACCTTCCTCAGCTGCTTCATCAATGATCTTCCTTCCATCGTATGAAATGAGAAAGTTCACAGACCACTGCACAATGTTCAGCACCATTCGTGACTCCTCAGATATTGAAGCAATCGGTGTCCATATGAAGCAAGACCTAGATGACATTCAGGCTTAGGCTGATAAATGCCAAGTAATATTCATGTCCCACCAGTACCAGGCATCGACTACCTCCAATAAGAAGTTGACATTCAATGACATTACCATTGCTGAATCCCCCACTATCACTGGGGGGAGTACCATTGACCAGAAACTGAATTCACCAGCATATAACTACTACAAGAGCAGGTCAGAGGCTGGGAACGTCATCTCCTGATTCCACAAAGCCTGTCTACCATCTACAAGGCTCAAGTTAGGAGTGTGATGGAATACTCCCCACTTGCTCGGTGAGTGCAGCTCCAATAACACTTAAGCAATTGACTCCATTCAACACAAAGCAACCTGCTTGATTGGCACCCCATCCACCAGCTTAAACATTCACTCCCTTTGCCACTGATGTACAATGGCGGTAGAGTATACCACCTATAAGATCACCTAGCAACTCACCAAGGATCCTTCGACAGCACCGTTACTTCACTGTTGCTGGATCAAAACCTTGGAACTTCCTTCCTAACAGCATGGTGGTTGTACCTACATTATATGTGGTGCAGCAGTTCAAGAAGACAGCTCACCATCACCTTCTTGAGGGCAATTAGGGATGGGTAATTAATACTAGCTTAGCTAGCGACAACCTGTGAAGAAATTTTTTAAAATATTCCGATGCCACTCTCATCATTAATTTGCCAAATTTTTTTAAAGTCACATATCTCTATATACATTTAAAGCTTATTTATTAGTGTCACAACTAGGCTTACATTAACACTGTAATGAAGTTACTGTGAAAATCCCCTAGTCGCCACACTCCCGCGCCTGTTTGGGTACCCTGAGGGAGAATTTAGCATGGCCAATTCACCTAACCTGTACATCTTTGGACTGTTGGAGGAGTCTGGAGCACCCGGAGGAAACCCACACAGACATGGGAGAATGTGGAAACTCCGCAGTGACTCAAGCAGGGGATTGAGCCAGGATCCCTGGTGCTGTGAGGCAGCAGTGCCAACCACTATGCCACCATGCCTTCTTCATTTAGTGAAATTATTCCATTAATGATACAACTTAGAAAGGTAGCTTGAAAGAATACATAACTGTTTAAAGGTGTATTTTATTCTACTGTGCATGACTACAAATCCAGCTTAATAACTTCTAAGATTTTTAGAGAAGTAAACCACTGCACTGTTTTAAATAGGAAAAGATTACTGGTAAATTTCCATCCATTGCTGCACCTAATAATAGGCCACTGCATCACAGCACACATGACTTTACAAATGTTACAGATAGTGGATGGGAGCTTATGAGTAATTTGAGCTCAATAAGTAATTTAAAACTGATGAACTATTTCATACTCAGTTTGTGGAAATTATTTTCTGCCTCCAAAATTTTAAAGTATTTTTGTATAAGCTTCCTATCTGTCTGTAAAGATCTAATATGTAATTATTTACTTCACTTACCCCAAGCTATCTTTATTGGTATGAAGGTTTAGCATACAAACTCCTTCAAGATGAGGTGTTTGGATGAAAAGAAAGCCATTAGAGACATACAGGCAGATCAAGCAGCTTGAGAAATGTTCAATACATTGCACCCATACCCCAGTGTCTGCAGAGAGAAGCACTACAATTCACTTTGACAGACCATTTTCTTGAGTTCCTACGTACCTCTTGGTGATTTTAAAGTTGATGTGTGTGAATATCAGTTTAATCTTTATACTGGAAGGTTCTTAAGAAGCCTCTCAGTCACAGCATGTTATATTTTACATGGTACTGTATGGAGGATAGCGTGGTCAAGTGTTTGCCCATGTCTGCAAAGTGTCACCAGCCATTTCTGTACCACGTGGTAATGACCTGGTTTATCTGCAGAGGGGAAGATGCTTACTCTGCTCATGGACACGAACAGTTACCATGAAGGATGGAAACGATTGGTGTCCAAGAACCAGAAGCCACTTCCTTTGTGCTAGATATGATGCCAACCAGTGGTATGTTATCCTCAGATTCACACTGTCTTTAATATTTCTAGGGCTCTTTGATGCCACATTTGATCAAATGTGACCTTGTCTAATATTAATCTATATTCACCAAGGTTGGAACCACGTGGCCCTGATGGAACTCAAAATGAGTTACTGTTTGCACCACATAACCATCGAGGCACCAACTATAGCCAGATTCCTCAACAAAAAAGACTTCCGCTCATTGTCTGTCCTGCTGGTCTGTGACCACAAGAAGCACACATTACAGGTCTGTGCTTGGTTCCCAGGTAATTGTTATCATTGTATCATACTGTGAGAGTCAGCAAAACTGAGTATTCCATACCACGGGCGGTCTGACTCTTTCTATGAATGTTAGCATGCTTGTCTTGCAACCATCTACCTCTGGTGCTCCAGAAAGACCCTCCTGTTTTTGATACCTGAGATCCAGAATCTTCCTCCTCTGCAACATGGCTGTGTTTCTTCTTGGCCCTACGAGTGGCACTGCCCACAGCAGAGTTTCCCTCTCTTTCCTCCTCATGCTCATTTGGGATGCACTGCTCACCCAGTGCTCACTGTTCTTATCTAGATTTAGACTCCACAAGGGTGAGTGTGCATGCACTTATGGGGATCGTGCAGAGGAATGATGTGATGATATAGGTTCTCTCTCTTCCAAAGGGACCAGAGATGTCTGCTTTGTATCATTTTGTTTTGTACCAGCTGCAGGCCCAGTAGGAGATACAAGGTGTTGATGAGAACTTGGACAATTCAACAGGTGCACCAACATAACCAATCCACAGATGACAGCAGTTGGAAATGGCTCAGTGCACATAAAGCAGGAGTTACCTTTCTGCCCTTCACTTGTACCCCTATCAAATGATCTTCCTTTGCATGGCCTCCCATCTCATCATTATTGTTGGGCTTCCGCAGTGACATCCATGCAAAGTCTAGTGCCACATGGGGTGGCACAGTGGCAGTGGTTAGCATTGCTGTCTCACAGCACCAGGGTTCTGGGTTCAATTCCTAGCTTGGGTCACTGATTGCGTGGAACCATAGAACCATAGAAAATTACAGCTCAGAACCAGGCCTTTTGGCCCTTCTTGTCTGTGCCAAACCATTTTTTGCCGAGTCCCACTGACCTGCACTTGAACCATATCCCTCCACACCCCTCTCATCCATGAACCCGTCCAAGTTTTTCTTAAATGTTAAAAGTGACCCCGCATTTACCACTTTATCCAGCAGCTCATTCCACACTCCCACCACTCTCTACATGAAGAAGCGCCCCCCTAATATTCCCTTTAAACTTTTCTCCTTTCACTCTTAACCCATGCATTCTGTTTTTTTTCTCCCTTAGCCTCAGTGGAAAAAGGCTGCTTGCATTCACTCTATCTATACCCATAAAAATCTTATACACTTCTATCAAATCTCCCCTCATTCTTCTATGCTCCAGGGAATAAAGTCGTAACCTATTCAATCTGATCCTGTATGAGACATCTCAATGGTGTCATGAATTTTCTTTGCATTTATAGTAAGGAAACAAATGTATGAATGGGCTGCCTCCCTCAACACTTCCAGCATGACATTGCTATGATTGTTGCATTCCTCAGTGATGCCCATATAGAAAGGTGGCTGACATCTTAGTGATGCAAGTGAGTATATACCTCAGAAATTATATCTAGTGCAAACTAAAACCTTCTTAAATCTGTCAAATCTCAGCAATTTTAATTAAGAATTAAGATAACAATTAAAATGCTTATGTAAAAATACAGCATTCATTCTAAGTTACAGAATACATTTTCTTCCAAATGTAATATTTCTAATATAATCTTACACACAACAATTACAAAAATTTAATAGACAAAAACACTAGAATCTTGTATATTTTCTTCACTTTGAGAAAGATAAATCAGGAATAAAAATTTGTATCTTTTCAGCATCTTCATGACATCGCAAAGTGCTTTACAGTCAATTAAGTACTTTTCAGGTGTTGTCACTGATGTAACTTAGAGAAATGCAGCAACCAAAGTGTGCGCAGCAAGAACCCACAAACAGCAATTAAATAAATTATTAGATAATCTCCTTCAGGTGTGTTGGCTAAAGATAAATGCTAGCTAAGCCAGCTCTTTTGTTCTTCTTAAGATACTGTCATGGGATCTTTCACATCTACTTGAGAAGGAAGTTAGGACATCAAACCAGTACTTCATCTGCAAGGCAAGCCTCTTGACAGTGAAGCACTCCCTCAGTATTGAACTGTCAGCCTAGTTAATGTGCTGAAGTCTCTGGAGAGAGTCCTTAACAAACGATCTTTGGATTCACAAGTAAGAGTACTACTCGTGATTCAAGCCTGACATCTTTTCCCAGTTATAATTATGCATTGCAACAGTGAAGGAACAGCTCTTGTAAATCTCAAGTATAACATAGAATCAGTCTCATTTTTGGAAATGTTATGTCAATTTCCTCATAAACCTAAGATTGGCATATGCTATGGCCAGAAAGACTACTGTCATGCAACCAAGTACAATAATATTCTCCCATATGGCCCACACATCAAATCCGCTTCCTTGCGCACACAAGTACTCTTCACCATAACATCTAAAAAAAACAAAATCCAATCTTAGATATACAGTAAAGTACAGATCATATCTTAAACATTGAACAAATCTAAGCAGTAAATTTTGCATAGCTGAAACATAATTACTGGAAAATCAAAAGCAATCATAACTCAACTGTACAAATGACTTCCTAAGCCTTGTGCCAATGAGTAAGGCTTTCCACTAAGAAGACAACCTTGTAAAATTGACGCTTTGAAGAAACCAATATAAATGTTGCAGACTGGGGAGTGGTGAATGATTCAGTCTAAGCACTGATGTGCTTTGGGGTCCTGAAGCATTCACCTGTGTAGTACTTAGGGAGGAAGTTGCAACTTCCAATTGTCACTTTTACCCTGCCCAACGCTGCACAATTCATTTTAACAATGGTATCAAATGGCCAGAATCCCTGAGATCTGTTTGCCCAATGCATTTACTGATTTCTACATTAATTTATTTAGGCATGAATAAATTGATTTATTTATTTTATTAGCAGGTTCAAAGCAAGCTGCCCGTGTCTGTGAGGATTTCCTTTGGGTGCACTGGTTACCTCCCACAGTCCAAAGATGTGCGGGATAGGTTGTTTGGCCACACTAAATTAACCCCAGTATTAGGGGGATTAGTAGGGTAAATGACAGTTATGGGAATAAGGCCTTGGTCGGGTTGTGATCAGTACAGACTCAATAGACCGAATGGTTTCCTTCTGTACTGTACAGATTCTATCATTACATTTCTTTCAATATGTTGTGCCTAGTGGTACTATCACTAGTGAGGATCCCTTCAGGTGCTCAGAGGTAAGTATCACCCCCGGGGGAGAGGGCACTAGTACTAACAGGTTGGCACAGTGCAGGGCAGGGCAGAGGGAATGGCGGTGAAACTTCCACAGTGCTGGAGTAGAGACTTCCCGATGACTGTCCGTGGGAGGGAGGCCCGATGATTGTGGGGTGGGGTGTGCCCAATTTCTCCATGGTGAACGGGAAAAGAGTTCAGTTCCAATCAGGGAGCTCTTTAAAGGTGACATCCCGATCTCGCTGGAGCTGGGTGCTGGCTCTATCCAGTCCTGCACCCCCTCAGAGTTATGGCATGAACCATGCACACTCACTTTTATTCCTCAGATTCAAAATCTGGAGAGCAAACTGGTGTATGTAACTGGAGAGCTACATGCCAGTTTTCTGTTTGAGCCTGATACTTGAAACAATATGTTAAGATTCCATCTAATCTTGATTTTCATATTTCCAATATAAATACCTTCATCAACAATTAAAATGAAAATCGTTAGTGTGAATATCACATTGTAGCGTAGCCCTCTCACCAGCAGCAGATTCACCTGTTAGGAGTGAGTTATTATAATATGACAAATTTACAGAGCACGACTCCATAATAAATCTGGATATAAATATTTGTAGGAGAGAATGTTGACAGGGTGGGGTGTCAGGGCACAGTGTAGACTGGTCACGTGAGAACATGTTGAAACAGTTACACGAGAGGTCCATGGTGAGAGTATGGAAATTATGCCGAGAAATACCAGCAGAAAACAAATTTGAACCCAAAAATGCTTATGAATAAATTATCCTTAATTGAAAGTCCTTCAATCGCAGGGTGTGATTCTCGTTTTTAGCCTCCCGCTAAAACCTCCCGCCCTGCAATACTCATCGACCGGTGCAGGGGGCGGAAAAATAATGCCCATGAAGTTTCATCGGATCACAACAATACTATGAAACTCAAAGAAGGTTGAAGCAACACCTGTAAATAATATTTGAAGATTATAAGCCATTTCTAATATAGATAATAATTTTAAACTTTCTCTTTTAGACATATGACTAATTGAAACTTACATTCCTTTACTTGGTGACATTCTCCGTGAGCAATTGGCTATTATTTGTGATAATGTTGTGTCATTCCTTGGTTTGTCATCACAGAAGTACAGATTTCTGAACTCATTCACCTGTAGTGCCTTAAAAAATACATTTAAGCATTACTTAAACTTATCATCAAAAGACATGTTTGATTCTATGTGAATGTTGATGAAGTCCAGATCTATGTTGTCAGATTGCTTATCTGGCATGAGTTACAATTTCTTACAATTAGGCACAGGAAAGACAAAAGCCTTCAGTCCCCAACAAAATCTAATTTCTCTATCCACCAGTTCTATCCCCTGCCTGGCTACTGTTTCAGACTGAACATGACAGTTCACAGCCTCAGCATCCTACATGGCCCCGAGCTGAACTTCTAATCCCATATTCTCTCCATCACAAAGATCACTACTTCCAATAGTCTCTCGGTCAGCTTCTCCCATTCATAACTTCACCTCATCTAGAACTTCTGAGTACCCATTACCTCTGTGCTCACTGACCTACAATGACCACCAATATCTCAATTTAAACTTCTTATCCTGGTGTTCAAATCCATCCATGGCACAGTGCTTCTCCTATAACCTCTTACTGCCCAAAACCTCTAAGAATTCTGCAATCCTCCAACTCTTGTCTCTTGTGCATGCTCCACTTTTGTCACCCACAATTGGTAGCTGTGCTTTCAGACATCTAGACTTCACATGCTACAATTTCTCCAAACATCTCTAACACGTTGAAAATGCTTCCAAAATTCTATCTTATAGACGAAGTCTAATTAATGTCTTCTTCTTTGGCTGAATGCAATTTAGGGTTATGTTCCTGTGAAGCACTTTCAGATGTGTTATTATTTGAATGGTTCTTTCCAAATGCATACTGCAGTTGCTGCTTTATTTGTTGCATATTGAAATATGCAGGACATACGCTATTTGTTATTGGTAAATTGGAGGTGTTACAGTGAAGTGACCTTTGGCAAAAAGCAGTATTTGTAATGAGTCATTTTAGGAGGTTGACTTTCTAGTGAGGAGAGTTGACGGACAGGAACAGATAGGACTATAATACCATAGGGTCAATTTTCCATCCTAAGCATCTGATAACAAAGCTCATATTAACTTGTGCCTACATGATCAGCTGCAAGTCTAACAGATGTACAAATGTCACCCATGGTCGTCTTATTTAACACCTCCTCACAATGTAAATTCAAAGATGCAGGCTTGTGGGATTTACATTTTTAACCGATATTGAGGAAACAAAACACAAAATGTTCTAATTTATGAACATAACATGAAAATAAGCAAAAACGTACCGCAAAGGTGTACCTAGGGATACTTATGTATTGAAGCCAATTCAGCCAGTTTGAAATACTTGGCAAGTTCACAAGAAGGCCAGAAAAGGTCTGCCAATAGAAGGTATTTATATAATTAGAAATGGGAAGTACCATATGTTACTTACCAATTAATCAAATAAAAATGATAATATCTATAGAGAGGTTTGGTGGCATGCAGTCTCCATACACGGCAAAAGTAAATGTGTCAAATTTGTTTTCTGTGCATTCTATTGTCTCAAATCTTCAACTTACGAACAAATTAATTTGGTTGAATGTTAACCCCCAAATATGGGTGGGTTGGAGTTGGATAAGGTGTTAACGTTTTAATAGATTTCAAGTCATACACCAAAAAGCTTCCAACCTGCTCACTTCCATAGTTATTGGAGACAGAACAAGGGACAGGAAGCTAGCCCATTCTTAGAAGGTAGGCTGGCAATTCAAATACTTCGGTGAGACCATCAGTCTCTGTTTAAGTTGATTTATAGGTTTAACAATGATCAGCTGGTTTTCCTAGGCGTCAGGAAACCCAGTAGCTGAAGGGAGGCAAGGACAGCTTCAGGGAGAGACCTTTATAGCACTGCTTACAGACCAGGGGAAACAGGAGTGCTTCCCAAATGGTGAGCTCAGAGGTCAAGGATCAGATCTCTCACCCACTATGTCCTTTGCTCCAAAATCTGGGATCAGACATACATGCTCCTGTCACCTGCTGCAGAGTCCATTCCACCCGACTGAAAGCCAAACCTGTCAAACAGGCTGGTGTCTGGGCAAGAACTTGTCAATAAGAAAAATGTATGCTGTGGAGTTAAAAGCTATTTTCCTGTTCACTACTTTCCTCACCCTCCAACTGTCTAAACAATTCAATCCTGTTAATATCCAATCATTGGGTCATTTTCCTCCTAGATGAATGTACCATTGAAATAGCACTAAAACAGTACTTACGTTTATTTGTGTTTTATCACTAAGGGCCAATATAATTTTCTTTGGCAAAATATCATAAGTAATCATGGCAGATCATAGTCCTATGAGTATGGAGACCAGCCAGCAGGATTTGGGGGCGGGGGAGGTGGGATTTAGTTTTGTTGCACTAGCAGAAAATTAGTTACTGTAACATTGAATCTCACACAAACATCAGGCTAGTGCTTCTAGAAAGTACGAAGCCCATAAATTGAAACTCTTTATTGCAGGTATCATTGTCTGCAGCCTGATTGAGAATAACTTCACTTTTTGGCGCCCAGAAAGGTCAACAATTGGCAAGGTACAAAACCCACATAAGGTGGCTTTGTGTCAGTGATACATCAGTTAGATAGAGGTGTTGGCACAGTGGTATTGTTATGAAACTAATAATCTTGGGACCCAGGTTTGAATCTCATCATGGTAGGTGATGAAATTTGAATTCAATAAAAATCTGGAATTAAATGTCTGATTATGACCATGAAACCATTGTCGTTAAAAATCCATGTGGCTCACTAATGTCCTTAGGGATGAAAATCTGTCATCCTCAGCTAGTGTGACCTACATGTGACTCCAGATCCACAGCAATGTGGTTGACTCTTAAATATCCTCAGGATGGGCAATAAATGCTGGCCCAACCAGCGACAGTCACATCCCATGAAAAATTTTTTAAAAGCTTAAGCTCAAACTTAACTCAACTTAAGCTCGGAGTATTGAGTATAAAAGTTGGAGTGTTATGGTAAGGTTATATAAGGCATTGGTGAGGCTGAATTTAGAGTATTGTGTACAGTTTTGGTCACCTAGTTACAGGAAGGATGTAAATAAGGTTGAAAGAGTGCAGAGAAGGTTCACGAGGATGTTGCCGGGACTTGAGAAGCTGAGTCACAGAGAGAGATTGAATAGGTTAGGACTTTATTCCCTGGAGTGTAGAAGAATGAGGGGAGATTTGATAGAGGTGTATAAGATTTTGATGGGTATAGATAGAGTGAATGCAAGCAGGCTTTTTCCACTGAGGCTAGGGGAGAAAAAAACCAGAGGGCATGGGTTAAGGGTGAAAGGAGAAAAGTTTAAAGGGAATATTAGGGGGGATTCTTCACGCTGAGAGTGGTGGGAGTGTGGAATGAGCTGCCGGATAAAGTGGTAAATGCGGGGTCACTTTTAACATTTAAGAAAAACTTGGACGGGTTCATGGATGAGAGGGGTGTGGAGGGATATGGTTCAAGTGCAAGTCAGTGGGACTCGGCAAAAAATGGTTTGGCACAGACAAGAAGGGCCAAAAGGCCCGTTTCTGAGCTGTAATTTTCTATGGCTCTAAATAAATAAACTGTCATTTCTCAAAGAAACAATTGCCAGTTGAGAACTTTCTGCTCCTGCACTCTGAGGGTGAAAGGTAAGCAGCTTTTAAATTCCTCCAACAACATCAGTTCTTATAACCCATCTTTAAAGAGCTTACTCATTGATTGAATGTAATTTGTTTTTGAACTCTAGGTAGGTCTGCGTGAGTTTCTTATGAGCAGTATGAAGGAGCCGCTCTCTCCTCCACCCACCCCAAGTTACTCAAGTCCATCACTCAATTGGTGGCTGGCAACTCCCTGTCTCTGCCCTGTGGTCCTACTCCTGGATCTCACACGTTTCTCTCTCCCCCCACAAGCTGGGCCTCTGGCAGTGGCTCCAAAATCAAATCATGGTGGCAGCAGGCCCAGCCTTCAACGTGGGGGCTGGGGCCAAAGTGCAGATGATGCAAAATCAAAAATGGTGACATGCATTGAAAAAAGATCCTAAATAGTGAACAACGTTATGGCAAAATGGCTTTAACGGAGTGACCTATAGTCAGGACTTGCACTGGAAGCGGTACAACAAAGGTTCACTAAGTTTGGCCTTGGGATTGAACTTGAACCCACAGCAAAGATAGTCAAACATGTTGTCAAAAGAATAATCTTCTTCATATAATAAATTAACAAAGTTTACAAACAGCAATAATGAAGCAACAGTAAGAACTATGAAAACAGGAGCAATTGGCACACGGGTCTTGCAGAGAACACTCTTACAAACTAAAAGCCTGCACATGCTCAGAACCCTCAACAGACACCTGTAATACAATTACATAGGAGAAAGGCTTAAGACATTTTGTACTCAAATGACACTCTGGAACAGGGATGAAGAGGTTGTCTTTTGATGAAAGGCTGAGTAAATTGGATTTATATTCTCTGGAGTTTAGAACAATGAAAGGCAATCCCATTGAAACTTACAAAATTCTGAAGGGGCTTGACAGGGCTAGGTGCTGAGAGATTGTTTCCACTGGTCAGAAAATGTGCATGGGACCACCTTGTCAGTATAAGGGGCCAATTACTGAAGACTGAGATAAGGCTGTGAAACTTGGCAACTCTCTGTGACAGAGAATGCATTTAAGGCTGAGACATAGATTTTTTGATCTCTCTGAGAATTAAGGATAAAGGGAGCAGGCAGAGCATGGAATTGAAGCCAAGATTAGTCATTATTGTATTGAATGGCAGAGCGGGCTAAATGGTCTACAACTACTCGTTTCTTGGTTTCTTGTGACAGGTTCCATCACAGTGGTTAGCCACAAATCAGCCAGCTATTTTCCATTCTTGCTTCCCATATGTTGAAAGTGCAGTATTGTAGATGGTGTCTCAAATATTTTGCTTCTGCACCTTGAGCCAAGCAACTGTTAGTTTTTACCGAGGTAGTCAGTATGGCAGACATTGATATGAGGGTGGTATTTCTGCTTTGAATGAAAAAGCTTCAAGATTGCATCTTGGCCTGTTGCAGACCAGGGAGTGTCTGTAACACAGTCAGTGCTGTGTAGCTGCATGTGTTGATAATGTTGTTCAGAAAATCACATCTGGGAGCTGGTGCCCATGCCCTGATGTCAGATGTCTCCAGGACACTTTATGGCATGGTTTGTTCTGAAAGAAGCTGTTAATTGCAAAAAAACTCACTGTAGCAGCAAAACTCAAATAGTGTCTTTTATCTTTCCCAGGCCGAGACGTTCAAGATAGGAGAGCCACGCCTCAAGGTCCTTGCCCACTCTTGCACCAAAATCCTCCAGTAGGTATAGATGTACAGAATTACAATTCCTCACAGAACTGGTCTTTTGCTTCTGTTGTAGAGTATGACATTGGAGCATAGATACTAACAAGGTTAAATGGCCATGATTGATGGAGAGAATATGTTCTGAATGTGCGATTTATCAAAGTAGTGATTTCTTTTTAGCCTACACTGTGCTCACACTCTTCCTCTGCCAGATGAATGTGAAGCATTTTTTGTTTAATGATGCATTCCTGGCAAGCCTTGTCTCTTGTAGGGAAGCTAAGTCCATATTCAAATTTCAAGCTCTATGTCAATCATAGCCGTCTTGCATGTGTTATCAACAGCTGCAAGTCAGCGGTCAATCCTGTGCATATAATCCTGACATTCCGGCTTGCCAGTTAAAGAGTTGGCATCTTATTTCTTTTTGTTTGTTTGCCTGGTGCAATGGATTTGGTCAACATGTTGAGCAGAGATTCTAACCTCCAAGTACCCATTTAAGCAGAAGGACCATGGGGGTTAGTGCCTCGTTAGTAGGTGGGCAGAGCTTTCTGACTTGAGGTGGGTGATGGCTGACCAGTGGGACAGCATGGTGGCACAGTGGCTAGTACTGCTGCCTCAGAGTGCCAAAGACCTGGGTACGATTCCCAGCTTGGGTCACTGTCTGTGTGGAGTCTGCACGTTCTCCCTGTGGCTGCGTGGGGCTTCCTCCGGGTGCTCTGGTTTCCTTCCATAGTCTGAAAGACATGCTGGTTAGCTGCATTGACCACACAAAATTCTCCCTCAATATACCCAAACAGGTGCCTGTTTGGGTACATTGGATTAGGGTGACTAGGGCATTTTCACAGTAACTTCATTGCAGTATTAATGACACTAATAAATAAACTTTAAACTTTCCCTCCCACTATCAAAGACAGCCCATAGCACTCATTCTCTATGCAAATCATGTTGGGCTTATCATTTATGACTATAGCCTTTTGTGTTGCATTAACTCTCTGCAACAAAATTGGAGTGTCTTCTCCGGGGTGCAAGCCTTAGCAAAATTTATACGGACACTGGGTCCCCCTTTTGATCATCCCAGTTGTGTTCAAAGAAATGCATAGCACTATGTTTGGCACCAGTTTCCTCCAGACATTATTTAGAAAGTGTTCTCTCCATCAATCCCTCAACTCAAACAGGGCCACTGCACACTGGACATATCACATCACATTGACCTGTTGGACATATCAGACATCAGGAGCTGGATTTTCCTCCATTTTATCACCCAGCAATATAGTGGTTAAAAAAAAAGGTAATTCTTGACCCTGCCCTATCACTGCCAAACTCAACTTTCTTCTTTTTCTGCTCTAAGGAAGTAGGTTGCTTCCCCAAAGCTCCAAATAAATAACGATGTTTAGACAGGGGATTGCAACCTTACTGATCTCCATCCTGCCCACCACTGCTAAATCAACTCCCGGGACTACTGGGAGGGTGGTGATGTCTATGGGTAGCTAAAAAAGGCCTGCTGAAGCCTCTTTTGGAATAGAAGCTCTGTAATGGACATCTTCCCTCTCCCCTGGCATCAAAATAATATATTTTTGAGGTCTTGGCTCAGTCTGAGACAAACTAAAATTCTTTCTCAAGGCACCCTTTAATTGGATCCCTCCATTTCGAGCATTGCCTCATCTTCTTTCTTTGACGTTGGCAGGCTCTCTATTTCAGGTGGGGATACTACCAGCAACCTGTCCTTCAAGAATAACAGCCCTTATTCTGAAAAATGTGTTAGGATCATGGAAGGCTGAGTGCATGTCTGGTCTTTTGTAGCCAGGAAACTGAACCTGTGGAAAATATAGCAAATATATTTCAAATGCATCGAAGTAGGTAACAAAGCCAGCAAAGGCAAGAAAGAAACAAGTAAAGGTTTAATCAACATGTCATTTGAATTGGGGATAATGTAATTACTGAAGGAGCTATGACTAGACTGCTGAGCCAAGTAGCACTAGGTCTAACAAGGGAACATGGCTATCATTAATTGTTAGCAAACATTGTTGGTGACCATATATGCAGGCTTATGGGTTTCTACACTAGCCTAAAGGATATTGTGAATTCAATAGCGAGCTATTTCTGCAAATAATAAAAATAGCAGGGAGAGGATTATGTATAGTGGAAGTGTGTATAGGTAGCCACAACAGTAAAAGGGACAACATGTGCAAAGAAAATTCTCTATCAATAAGTAAGTAATGCCTTCAAGGCATAAAGCATTAGTGCTTACCATTGCAAAAATGAAAATGCCATTGATTATCATGGCTGCAGTCGCCATTTTATCTAATCCAGCACCAATGGCCATGGCCAGGGATGTAGCTGAATATGATGTCAGTAACAGAATGAAAAAGAAGAAGAAGAAATTTGTAAGAATCCTCTGATAACCTGCAAAAAGAAAAAATAGAAATTATTCTTTAGTTGGGCACACAATTAAGCTTACATGTCTTTCTTATTTTTCTTGTTTCCATTTTGTATTTTATACTCTCGCATCTGTGGTGGGTGAATTGTTGGAAGGTGTTTTGAGAGGCAGGATCGACAGGCATTTAGAGATGCAAGGACTGATTAGGGACAGACAGTTAGGGAGTGAGTGGAAAATCATGTCTCACAAATTTGATTGAGTGTTTTGAAGGGGTAACCAAGAAGATAGATGAGGTCAGTGCAGTTGATGTCATCTACATGGACTTTAACAAGGTCTTTGACAAGATACCACAAGGTAGGTTGTTGCACAAGATTAAATCTCACAGGATCCAGGGTGAGGTAGCAAAATGGATACTTGGTGATGTCTATGGGTAGCTTGATGATACAATATGTGGATAAGATGACAAGAGATGGGGCCACATTGGACTTGGTACTGGGTAATGAATCTGGGCCAAGTGTTAGATTTGTTTGTGGGAGAGCACTTTGGAGATAGTGACCACAATTCAGTGTCCTTCATTATTGCAATGGAGAGGGATAGGGTCACACAGCAGGTCAAGGTTTATAATTGGGGCAGGGGTAATTATAATGCGATTAGGCAAGAATTAGGGAGCATAAAATGGAAGCAGAAACTGTCAAGTATGGGCACAAACGAAAAGTAGAGCTTTTCCTTGATAGGTATGTCCCTGGCAGTCAGGAAGGAAGTGGCCAAGCGGGGGAACCATGGTTCACAAAGGAGGTTGAACGTCTTTTTAAGAGGAAAAAGGAAGTGTATGTAAGGATGAAAAAACAAGGTTCCGTTGGGTCGCTTGAATGTTACAAGGTAGCTAGGAATGAAAGGGCTTAGGAGAGCTAGGAGAGGGGATGAGAAGTCCTTGGTGGGTCGGATAAAAGAAAACCCCAAGGCTTTTTACTCTTATGTGAGAAATAAAAGAATGACCAGGGTGAGGTTAGGGCTACAAGGATAGTAGTGGGAACTTGTGCACGGAGTCAGACGAGATCGGTGAGGTATTGAATGAATACTTTTCTTCAGTGTTCACTAAGGAGAGGGGCCATGTTTTTGAGGATGAGTGGGTGATACAGGCTGATAGGATGGAGGAGGTAAATGTTCTGAGGGAAGATGTATTAGCAATTTTGAAAAAAACCTGAGGGTTGATAAGTCCGCTGGGCCAGATGGGATACATCCTAGGATACTTTGGGAGGCAAGGGACGAGATTGCGGAGCCTTTAGCTTTGATCTTTGGGTCCTCACTGTTCATGGGGATAGTGCCAGAGGACTGGAGAGTAGCAAATGTTGTTCCTCTCTTCAAGAAAGGAAACAGGAATAACCCTGGTAATTATGGGCCAGTTAGTTTTACTTCAGTGGTTCACTATCTTTGACATTTAATTCAGTCATATTTTGGATGTTTCAAAGCCTTGAAGATGGCTATCATCAAAAAGCTTAAACATCGTCAGAGGGGAGGTGGTGGTATTGCGGTATTGTCACTGGACTAGTAATCCAGAGACCAAGGTTAATGCTCACGGTTTCCTTAAGGGGAAGTCGTGTCTGACGAATTTATTGGAGTTCTATGAGGATGTGTCTAGGGCGGTGGATAGAGAAGAGCCGGTGGATGTGGTGTTTCTTGATTTTCAGAAGGCGTTTGATAAGGTGCCGCACAAGAGGTTATTACAGAAGGTTAGGGGGCATGGAGTTGGGGGTAGGGTGTTTGCATGGATAGGGGATTGGCTGTCAAATAGGAGGCAGAGAGTGAGTGTCAATGGGTGCTATTCGGATTGGCGGTTGGTGACTAGTGGAGTGCCCCAGGGATCGGTGCTGGGGCCTCAGCTATTTACCATTTATATAGATGATCTGGAGGAGGGAACCGAGTGTATGGTGTCGAAATTTGCTGATGACACCAAGATTGGTGGAACGGCAAATTGTGCGGAGGGTGGGGAAAGTCTGCAGAAGGATCTAGATAGGCTGGGCGAATGGGCTAGGAACTGGCAAATGGAATTTACTGTTAGCAAGTGTGAAGTTGTCCACTTAGGTAGGAATAATGGTAGGAAGGACTATTACTTACATGGCGAAAAACTGCAGCATGCGACGGTGCAGAGGGACCTGGGGGTCCTTGTGCATGAGTCGCAAAAACCCAGCCTACAGGTGCAGCAGGTGGTCAGGAAGGCTAATGGGATGCTGGGCTTCATAGCAAGGGGGATTGAATATAAAAATAGGGAGGTCTTGCTGCAACTGTACAGGGCACTGGTGAGGCCGCAGCTGGAGTACTGTGTGCAGTTTTGGTCGCCGCACTTACGCAAGGATATTTTGGCCTTGGAGGGAGTGCAGAGGAGGTTTACTAGGCTGATACCAGAGTTGAGGGGGTTGAACTATGAGGAGAGGCTGAATAAACTAGGCTTGTACTCGTTAGAGTTTAGAAGAATGAGGGGAGATCTCATTGAGACATATAAGATGATGAATGGGATGGATAGGATAGAGGTGGAGAGGCTCTTCCTGCTCAGAAAGGACAGTAGGACTAGAAGGCACACCCTCAAGATAAAGGGGGGCAGTTTAGAACGGAGTTGAGGAGGAACTTCTTCACTCAAAGGGTGGTGAATCTCTGGAATTCTCTGCCCGTTGAAGTGGTGGAGGCTGCCTCGCTAAATATATTTAAGACGCGGGTTGATAGGTTTTTGATAGGCAATAGGTAATGGGTTATGGGGAGAGGGTGGGAAAGTGGAACTGAGCCACGACAGATCAGCCATGATCTTATTGAATGGCAGGGCAGGCTCGAAGGGCTAGATGGCCTACTCCTGCTCCTATTTCTTATGTTCTTATGTTCTCTGGTGTTCAAATCCATCACATAATATGTGGCATTTGAATTCAACACAAAATATGGAAGTAAAATCTGATCATGACCATGAAACCATTGTTGATTGTCGTAAAAATCCACCTAGTTCACTAATGTGCTATAGGAAAGTATACCTGCTAACCTTACCTAATCTGCTCTACATGTAACTCTGGATCCACAGCAATGTGATTGACTCTTAACTGCTGTCTGAAATAGTCTAGCAAGCCACTCAGTTCAAGGGCAATTAAGGATGGGCAATAAGTTATGGCCTTGCCAGTGATGCCCACATTCCATAAATAAATAAATGAAAGCTCAACAATGTTTGTTGACGCGAATGTTGAATGAATAATTTCTCATTCTGAATACTTGGCTGAGTTTGAAACCCAAAAATAGATTCAGCACAGCAGCATTGTATACATTGTTGACCAGTGGAATCTCATCAGAATGCTGGGTTGACCTCTGAACTTACTAATGGTTTCTTCTCCTCAGGAGGGATTATTGACACAGCTATCAAGGGGAATGCTAGCCTGGTTATTCTGACAGATTTATGAGCTGTTAAGGGGATTATGTTTTTAGTGAATATCCAAACAATGTGTTTCTATTAATAGATTTATGTACACCTTAAAGACTTGGCAATGTTATTATAAGGCTCACAGGTTCTGTTTATAGTGAATACTAGATGAGTAGAGGGGGTTGAGGGGAGAATGGGAGGATGATGAGAGTTTGGTAGTATGAGGAGGTTTTGGAAGGCTACGTGGGAGTGAGAGGGAAAAACTGTGGAGTCTCACACTCCCCTCTAGGACCAATCGTTAATTACGGACTAATTGCTTGAACATTAAGATTCCAGCTAAGTTAAAATCCACATATTAGCTAATCAATACATGGACAATGTTATTTTTTCAATTCCCCGCAGTTGGAAAATGAAGATCACACAAGCCAAAATTATGGAGTCATAGTGTCATATAGCGCATGGTAGCACAGTGGTTAGCACTGCTGCTTCACAGCTCCAGGGACCTGGGTTCAATTCCCGGCTTGGGTCACTGTCTGTGTGGAGTTTGCACATTCTCCTCGTGTCTGCATGGGTTTCCTCCGGGTGCTCCGGTTTCCTCCCACGGTCCAAAGACGTGTGGGTTAGGTTGATTGGCCATGCTTAAATTACCCCTTAGTGTCCTGAGATGCGTAGGTTAGAAGAATTGGTGGGTAAAATATGTAGGGATTTGGAGGTAGGGCCTGGGTGGGATTGTGGTCGCTGCGGACTCAATGGGTCGAATGGCCTATTTCTGTACCGTAGGGTTTCTATGATTCTATGATAGTGCAGAAAGTCCTCATTGACAATAACTACCACTAAAGTTGTGGTAATCCCACTTGTCCTATATCCTTGAATGCTATGTTTCAAGTGCTCATCCAAATACTTTTTGAAGGCTGTAAGGTTTCCATTCATATGTCTGAAACATATGTTTTCTCAGTATTACTGCGAGCAAGAAACTCAGGGGGAAGACATAAGTGAGGTCCCTCCTGTCTCCTTTTTTTTCCAATCCACCTGGTTAGCTTATGCCTTGTTTGCTGACTGAGCTCATTCAGGAACACCCTGCTATAGACAGAGATTAGAATCCAACCCAGCACTACCGTCTGCTGAAGAACAATCACCTCAGTTAGTCTACATCTTTAAATTGGAAGCGCTAAGATCATTGAATTTAGCGTGAACCCAGCTGAGTCACCAATCAACAGACTGTATACTCTATCAATCTGTCCTTCCCCACTCCATAATGTGTGTGTGTGTGTGTGTGTGTGTATACGTGTGTGTGCATGTGTGTGTGTGTGTGCGAGAGAGAGAGAGGTTTGACTTGTTTGCAAAAGTCAATACATACTTTATTTTACTTAGATTTGTTTAAGCATAATAAAGCTATCTTTCTTTGTTAAATCCAAGAAATCTGTTCTATTAGTTTGTTTATGATCACAGTATATAAATAGTTAAGTAAAAAAACCTGTTGCTGTCAAATGAGAGAGCAAAGAGAGGGCCATCAATCCTCCTCACCCCGCTGCAACAACCACAAGGTTAAAAAGTAGAATCATAGAAATAGAATCATAGAAAAAACTACAGCACAAACAGGCTCTTGGGCCCACAAGTTGCACTGAGCTTATCTCTACCTACTAGGCTTACCTATAACCCTCAATCCTATTAAGTCCCATGTACTCATCCAGAAGACTCTTAAAATATCCTATCGAATTTGCCTCTACCACCACTGCTGGCAGCCGATTCCACTCACCCACCACCCTCTGAGTGAAAAACTTACCCTTGACATCTCCTCTGTACCTACTTCCCAGCACCTTAAACCTGTGTCCTCTTGTGGCAGCTATTTCAGCCCAGGGGAAAAGCCTCTGAGAATCCACTCGATCTATACCTCTCATCATCTTATATACCTCTATCAGGTCACCTCTCATCCTTTGTCTCTCTAAGGAGAAAAGACCTAGCTCCCTCAACCTATCCTCATAAGGCATGCCACCCAATCCAGGCAACATCCTTGTAAATCTCCTCTGCACCCTTTCAATGGCTTCCACATCCTTCCTGTAATGAGGTGACCAGAACTGAGCACAGTACTCCAAGTGGAGTCTGACCAAGGTCTTATAAAGCTGCAGCACTATCTCCCGACTCCTAAACTCAATCCCTTGATTGATGAAGGCCAGTACATCTTCTTAACCACATCCTCTACCTGCAAAGCCGATTTGAGCATCCTATGAACCTGGACCCCAAGATCCTTCTGATCTTCCACATTGCTAAGAGTCTTACCCTTAACATTATATTCCTTCATCCCATTTGACCTGTCAAAATGTAGCACCACACACTTATCCGGGTTGAAGTCCATCTGCCATTTCTCTGCCCAATCTTGCATCCTATCTATATCTCACTACAACTTCTGACATCCTTCCAAACTATCCACAGCACCTCCAACCTTTGTGTCATCTTCAAACTTACCAACCCATCCCTCCACTTCCTCATCCAAATCATTTATAAAAATTACAAACAGCAAGGGTCCCAGAACAGATCCCTGGAGCACTCCACTGGTGACCGACTTCCATGCAGAAAAAGACCCATCTACAACCACTCTCTGCCTTCTGCGGGCAAGCCAGTTCTGGATCCACAAAGCAGTCCATATAAGTCCATATAAACCACATCCACCTCTCTTCCTTCGTCAATGTGTTTAGTCACATTTTCAAAAAACTCAACCAGGCTCGTAAGACACGATCTGCCTTTAACAAAGCCGTGCTGACTACTTTTGATCATACTATACTTCTCTAAATGTTCATAAAACCTGTCTCTCAGGATCTTTTCCATCAACTTACCAACCACTGAGGTTAGACTCACCGGTCGATAATTTCCTGGGCTATCTCTATTCCCTTTCTTGAATATAGGAACCACATCCACAATCCTCCAATTCTCCAGAACCTCTCCCGTCTCCATCGATGACACAAAGATCATCACCAGAGGCTCTGCAAACTCTTCCCTCGCCTCCCACAGTAACCTGGGGTACATCCCATCTGGTCCCAGCGACTTATCTATCTTGATGCTATTCAAAAGTACTCAGAAAACTAATGAGACTAAATGCTGGCAATTCCTCTGCATCATGATGGTCTGCATCCTAGGTTTTTAAAATTAGTGGCTACAGATGCAGTGCATGCATTGGTTGATAGCTTCCAAAATTCCCTAAGTTCCGGAATGGTCCCAGTGGATTGGAAAACCGCAAATGAAATGCCCCTAATGAAAAAAGGAGGGAGGCAGAAAATAAGAAGCAATAGGCCCAATTAGCCAACATCTGTCATGAGAAAGTGCTGGAATCTATGATTAAATAAGTCATGATGTGGAGATGCCAGCGTTGGACTGGGGTAAACACAGTAAGAATTCTCACAACATCAGGTTAAAGTCCAACAGGTTTATTTGTAGCAAATGCCACTAGCTTTCGGAACTGGCTGTTCCTTTGTCAGGTGGGTGGGAATTCTCATCACAAACAGGGCATATAAATATTTTAGCATGTCTTTGTATGCTCTGTTTGTGATCGGAACTCCCACCCACCTGACGAAGGAACAGCCATTTCCGAAAGCTAGTGGTGTTTGCTACAAATAAACCTGTTGGACTTTAACCTGGTGTTGTGAGACTTCTTACTAAATAAGTCATTGCAGGGCATTTAGAAAATCATAACATAATCAAGCAAATGAACATGGTTTCGTGAAATGGAAATCGTGTTTGAAAAATAAAATAGAGTTCCTTGAGGATCTAACAAGAAAGGTGGATAAAGGGGGACCAGTACATGTAGTATATTTGGATTTCCAAAAGACATTCAATAAAAAAACCGTATTAGGCTCCAAAAGAAGATAAGAATTTATTGTGTCAGGGTGATACATATATATTTTAACATGGATTGATGAATGGCTAACTAACAGAAACAGGGAGCTGGGATTAATTATCTTCAGGTTAGCAAACTATAAATAAGGGGGATGCCACAGAGATTAGTGCCAGGGCTTCAAATATGTCCTCCTCCTTTGGGTACCTAAGCTCTTTGGGGAAGCTAGCTGCAGTCTGTTAGGCCTGCGCACTGAACTCCCAAAAACTGTGTACAAGTGTACACAGTATTTGGGATATCACCTCCTCCCATCCCCCATACAGACATCACCCCCTACCTCTCCCCCACGCCGCTGCCCCCCGATCACCATACTGCCCCACAGACCACTCCCCCACAGGTATTACCACCCAACCGCCCACACAGAACCCCGCCCTAACCGATCGCTGGCCTTCTGATCCCCACCCCTTCCCAATTGCGGGCCTCCTAATCACTGGCCCCAATCAACGGCCTCGACGCCTAATCGGCAGCCACACTACCAGTCGCCACTTTCTGTGCAGAGTTCCTCCTTCATCCCCTCCCCCTCCCGTGAGCAGTGCCCGGGAGCTAGGCTGGCATTGGTCATCCATGCCCCTGAGTACTGGGGCGAGGGAGCTCAATGGCTTCCAGTCTCACTGGTGAGATCATGTCTGGTCCCCGTTGATGGGGACCATCCGTGATCCTTGCTGTGAGGGCCTCCACCAGTGAGGTCGGAGAGCTAAGTAATCCCAAACTATTGCATCCTGAGCTCACTAATCACATTTCAATAAGCATAATAATATATAAATCAGCCTTACACACTTCCCGGGAGGATCGCGAACAGCCCCATGCCAGACATAATTGGCATTTTTATTCTCCTGTTCAAATTTCCTGTCCCGCCACATGGCACAGTGGCACAGCGGTTAGCACTGCTACCTCACAGCTCCACGACCAGGGTTCAATTTCCAGCTTAGGTCACTGTCTGTGTGGAGTCTGCATGTTCTCCCCGTGTCTGCGTGGGTTTCCTCCAGGAGATCCGGTTTCCTCCCACACTCCAAAGATGTGCAGGTCAGGTTGATTGGCTACGCTAAATTACCTCTTAGTGTCAGGGGGAATACTGTAGTAAATAGGTAGAGTTACAGGGACAAGGTGGGATTGTTGTCGATGCACGCTCCTTCACTGTAGGGATTCTGTGGTGTGCTAAATCGGTCAACACAGTGAGGCGGAAAGATCATGCCAATGAACCTCCATTGGATTGGTCCTTGATTATGTTTGACAAGTTACTGCGGTGGTATTGCCTTTTGCAATATGGCTGACCAAAAATTTTCCTGCTCTTTTCTCCTGTCATCAGACACATTGGAAGGATAGCAGTGGAAGGGCGCTTTTCTGAATGGAGAGCTGTGACAAGTGGCGTTTCTCAGGGATCAGTGCTCGTTTGTAGTATATATAAATGATTGGAAAATGTAACCAGTTTGATTAGTAAGTTTGCAGACAACGCAAAGATTGGTGGATAGCGATGAGGACCATCAGAGGATACTGCAGGATATAGAACAGTTGGAGACTTGGGCGGAGAGATGGCAATTAGAAAAATATTTGAAAAAACGCACTTGTGTCAGATCGCTCCCAGACTGCAGAAAGCAGAGAAAGCAGCCTAGGAACAATGTGCAGTGAGGACAGCACTGTCCTCCTTATCCACCCACCCCCCTCCCGCTATCCAGACTGATTGTGATCCCCTACCCGCCCCCCACCAATCACCCGCAGAGTGGCATCGGACCCCCCCTCCCTGTCCCCCACTCCCCCCACCTCCCGCAATCCATCTGGCCTCCTCCCCCACCCCCCACAATCAGTGAGCAATCAGGCCTCCCTGCTCCCCCACCAGAGATACATCCTACCCACCTCCCTCCCCTTCCCCCGTAACCAGACAACGTTCGGGCCTCCCCCCTCCCCCTCCACCACCAATCTGAGTCAGAGCGCCATTGGAAGCTCTGAACTTACCACTTCAGCAGCTGGAGAGCACGAAACAGACTTTTATTCAGCAGGTCCATTTCAGCGTGATTCTGGGTTGGCGAACGTGGTGGTAAAAGGGGGAAATGTTGATAAAGTTGGGTGGGCAGTTCATTAATTCAGTTGAAATGCATACAAATGCATTTAAATCACTGTTGCAGCCGTTTCAGGCGAATCAGATCGTGGCCATTCCCAGGCGTCAGTAAACTGGCCATCTGCGAGGACGAGGATCGCGTTAATGCCCTCACACCCGACTTTACCATGTTCCTGCGCCCAAGTGCTGAATCTGAGCGCAATTCAGATCCGACTTAGAAATCTGCTTTCAGGCACCCCTATACGTACTCAGCTTGAAAAAAAAACGTGGGTCTGATCCCACTATGGATGGGGTTTAGCATGCCCGAAACGATCAGAGCTCTGAATTGCACGTGCACAGTTAGAAAATGCACGCCCATGTCAGATCGCTCCCGGGTCATAGAAGGCGGTTCAGGAGCAAAAAGCGGGAGCAATGGCCCCCGCAGATATTACTATCCCTCTTACCCACACAGCCCCCACCCCACCCCCCCCCCCAGACTGATCTTGACCCCCCCGTCCCCTTCCCTCCCCCAATGATGCCTGCAGATTGGCAGCGAACCCCCCTGTCTCCCACCTGCCACAGAGAATGATCTGACATCACTTCCTCTGGCCCCAGAGAATGATCTGGTCTCACTCCTTCCCCCCATTCCCCTCAGACATTGATCTGACCTTACTCACTGCACCCCCCTTCCCCGAGAATGATCTGGCCTCATTCCCCCCACACCCTCCCCCTGCTCCCCCAGAGGTACACCTGACCTGCCTCCTCCTCCCTCCCCACCCCCTCAAAAGAGAATGATCTGGCCCACCTCCTCCTCCTCCCTGCCCCATCCCCAACACCACCATAACCAGACAACAATCGGGCCTCCTTCTCTCCTCCTCCCCCAACTAGACAACGTTCGGGCCTGCCTCCTCCCACCCCACCCCCGCCAGAGAATGATGTGGGGATGAGGGAGGAGAAGGCAGGCCAGATCATTGAACCGTTGGCTAAGGTAGATTGGGAGTAAAAACTTTATGGTGGGACAATTGAGGAACAGTGGAGGACTTTCAAGCAATCTTTCATAGTGCTCAGCAAAAGTATACACCAGTGATAAGGAAGGACTGTAAAAAAAAAGAGATAATCAGCCATGGATATTTAAGGAAATAAAGGAGGGTATCAAGTTGAAAGAAAATGCATACAAGGTGGCAAAGATTAGTGGGAACTCAGAGGAGTGGGAAATCTTTAAAGGTCAGCAGAAAGCCATGAAAAAACTAAATAAAGGTTAGATGGATTATGAGAGTATCTTAGAATATAAAAGCAGATAGCAAAAATTTCTACGAATACATAAAACAAAAAAAAAGTGGTGAAAGTAAACATTGGTCATTTAGAGGATGAGAAGGAGGATGTAATAACAGGAAATGAGAAAATGGCTGAGGCATTGAACAGGTATTTTGTGTCAGTCTTTACAGTGGAAGATACAAATAACTGATTATAACTGCCATAAACTGATGACAGGAAGGCTATGGCAGGTGAGAACCTAGAAACTATCATTATCACGAAAGAGGTAGTGTTCAGCAAGTTAATGGGGCTAAAGGTAGACAAGTCTCCTGGTCCTGATGAAATGCATCTCAGGGTACTAAGAGAGATGGCAGGAGAAATAGCAAATGCACTAGTGGTAATTCACCAAAATTCGCTGGACCCTGGGGTGGTTCCCGCAGATTGGAAAAGAACAAATGTGACTTTTATTCAGCATGTCCATTTCAGTGCGATTCCAGATTAGCGAGCGCAGTGGTCAAGGGGGAAATGCTGATAAATTTGGGTGGGCAGTTCATCAATTCAATTTAAATGCATGCAAATGCATTTAAATCGTCATTGCGCTCATTTTGGGCGCGAATCGGATCACAGCCATTCCTGGGTCTCAGTAAAGTGGCCACCTGCGCGGATGTGGGCACAGATCGCGTTAATGGCCTCACACTGGACTTTATCACATTTTCACGGCCGAATTGGGCCTCCTGTGTGCGGGATTGGTGGCACGTATGCAAAAGTGACTTGGAAAACGTGATTTGCGTCAGCAAGTTTCCAATCTTCCAGCCCCCTTGCCACCGGAACAGCACGAAATACGCCATGGAATCCCAGGAACCTAATTTTAATACATTAGCATGTCATTAACGAGCATGGTCTCCAGAGCCTCCCCTCCCATGATATCACACCAGCACCATTTACAACAGTCCCACACAAGTGTGAACCTGAAGACCTCATCTTGGAGGGGGATTTCAGAGGTGAGTACTCAGGCACCCATCACCCTCCAGGGTGTTCACTGATCAGGGAGCACCAGTGAGGACACAGGGCACATAAATAAATTCAACTTAGGGGTTCCAGAGTCAGCATATTGGGGAGAGGGGTGACCTGCAGGCCTTACTTTCCATTCATGTCAGGGCCCCACTTTCCTTGAAGGGGCTGTGAAGGCTGGTGTGCAGGCAGCGTTTCCTGGGTTCTCTGTCCTCGCACTGGAAGAGTGCCATCCTTTGTGGGGGATGGAAAGAGGGTGAGAGGAAAACAAGAAGCTCAGCACTGGGGGCAACTGAGAATCACCTGGATGGGGTCCCATGAGAGATTGGATTGTCGGAACAAAATGGGGGATTCAGGAACGAGGTGCATCTCCCCTCATGCGGCCTAAAGGTCCTTGCGCTCAGGGGAGGATAAATGCAGCATGATTGAAACTCACGCTCAAGTAGCAGTGAGAGGTCAAAGGGGAGAAGCTTTCTGGAAATCTAAAATCAACTGTCAGCGAGGCTTGCGTGTAACAGCAGATCTCAATGGGTCATGGAAGGCTGAAAAGTCTAAAAGTTCACTTAATAGACACATAGAATTGACAGTCAGATGCACATACCACTTCTTGTTTTTATAATTAATGACAAGAAAAATGAATGCATCAAAATTTTGCTAACCTCTATGTGTGAGCCTCTGATTGATACTTAAGTAAGGCCCTATATAAGGATTGTGACCTCATTGAACATGGTCCTGTATTCAGAATTGGAAGAACATCAGTGCGCAGCAAATGACAAATTTACACACATGCTAACTACATAAATGACAGTTGTATGTTTTATATTTACCAACCATCCAATAGGTTATGCATGAAAATATAACGACAGGCAGAGTTCGTATGGGTAATAGATCCCCTACTATTGTTGCTAAGAAGTATGCTGAAATCCTGTAATATCCACTGATGTATTCATGACTAGGAAATGAAAGAATTCTATTAGTAAAATAAAAGAAACTATTATTTAATGAGATTGTGAAGTTTGCTATTTCTTTTCCCATTTATTAAAGCTGCACATGATTAATACATTTCATTCACTATTTAAAGTTAGCTTTGCACAAGCTTTAGTGACTGCACTTATTCAGTGTTTTGTCCAAATTGGTGCTCTTGATACATTTCATTCAATATATAGAAACACACAAGGCATTATATAAATTAAAGAAACAAAGCATTTTGTCATTCCCATCCTCACCAGCAGTTTCAATCTTTACTGCGTGCATTGGCCATGAACAGAGAGAGCCAAATTCAGGAACAGGAAGAAAATATCTTTATCAACTGTGTCCTGCTGCTGAACAGAGAATTATCCAACCATTTGCAAAGTGAAAGGGTGGCAGAATTTTTAAACAATTCATTCAATAGATATGGACAATGCTGGCGAGGTCAATATTTATTGCCTAACCCTATTTGCCCTGGAGAAGGTAGTGCTGAGCCAACTTCTTGAAACACTAAGATCCATGTGGTATACGTACACCTGGGGTCAGGAAGAGTTCAGGGTTTTAACTCCACAACAGTAACGGAATGGCGATATGTTTCCCAGTTACGATGCTGAATGGCTTGGAAGGGAACTTGAACGTGATGGTGTTCCTTCTGCCCTTGTTCTTCTAGATGGTGCGGGTCGTGGCTTTGGAAGGTGCTGTTGAAGAGGCCTTGGTGAGTTGCTACAGTGCATCTTGTACATACTACTGCCACTGTGTGTTGGTGGTGGAGGGAGTGAATGTTGAGGGTGGTGGATAAGATACTGGATGGTATCATGATTCTTGAGTCTTATTGGAGCTACATGCATGCAGACAAGTGGACAATATCCTATCAAACTCCTGACTTGTGCCTTGCAGATGGTAGGCAGGATTTGGGGAGTCAGGAGATCTGTTACTTGTCACAATATCCCCAGCCTCTGACTTTCTTTCACAGCCACAAATTTAAATGGCCGGTCCAGTTCAGTTTCTGGTCAATAGTAACCCCAGTATTTTGATAGTGGGGGATTCAGTGATGATAACACCATTGCTTAGCAAGGAGAGATGGTTAGATTTTCTCTTGTTGGAGATAGTCATTACTGAGACTTGTAAGCTGTGAATGTAATTTGCCACATGCTAGACCAAGCCTGGAGGGCGGTGCAGTGGTTAGCATTGCTGCCTCACAGGATCTGGGTTCAATTCCATATTCGGGTCATTGGATATTTGGAGTTTGCTCACTCTCTCCATGTCTGTGTGGATTTCTTCCGGGTGTTCTTGTTTTCTCCCACACTCTAAAGATGTGCAGGTTAGGCTGATTGACCTTGCAAAATTGCCCTTAGTGTCAGAGCGTAGCCCAAGGTAGGTAAGGGGAAAAGATCTGGGTGGGATTGTTGTAAATGCAGGCTTGATGGCTGAATGCCCTCCTTCTGCACTGCAAGGATTCTATGATATTGTCCAGCTCTTACTGCATTTGACATGGCCTGCTTCAGTAATTTACAGTCATGAATGGTGCTAAACATTGCGCAATCAAATCATAAACATTCCCACTTCTAGCATTATGGTGGAGGAAGGCCATTGATAAAGCAGCTGAAAAAGGGTGGGCCTTGGACACAACCCAGAGGAACTCACAACCATCACACAACCACAACCATTTTTTTTGTGCCAGGAGTGCTCCCCCCCCCGCCCCGCCTCCACCACAACCCCCAGACTCCCCCTCCTCACTGATTCCCATTAATTCCCGTTGTGCTAGGGCTCCTGGTCACATGTTGCCTTAATGTCTAGAACAGTTACTCTCACCTCATCTCTGGAGTTCAACTCTTTTGTCCATGTTTGAACTGAGGCTGTAATGAGGTCAGGAGCTGAGTGACCCTGGCAAAACCCAAACTGAGCTTCAATGAATGGATAAATGAGTGCCACTTGATAGCACGTTGATGATCCTTTCCATCACTCTAGGCTAACACGGCGGCAATTGTCAGGATTGATTTGTTCTACTTTTTTGTGTACAGGACACCCTTGGGCAATTTTCCACTTTGGGGCTCTTTTCCCTTGAAAGATGGCGACTGAGGGGGGATCTAATAGAGGTATATAAGATTATGAAGGGTATAGATAGAGTAAACAGAGGTAAGCTATTTCCTATGGTGGAGACACATAGTACGAGGGGCCATGGGCTTAAGGTGAGGGGCGAGAGGTATAACACAGATATTAGAGGGAGGTTTTTCACACAGAGGGTAGTGGGGGTTTGGAATGCTCTGCCAAGTAAGGTGGTGGAGGCAAGCACACTAGAGATGTTTAAGAGTAACTTAGACAGGCACATGAGTGGGTTGGAGATGGGTGGATATAGGAGATTGTTTTAAATAAGGTTCATTAGCATTGGGGCGTCCCTGGTAAGGTAAATGGATATGGTATGATAATAATGTTTTTTCTCTTTTTCAGCTTGTGTGGGTTTTCTCCGGGTGCTCCGGTTTCCTCCCACACCCCAAAGATGTGCTATTAGGCTGATTGGCAGGAATAAATTGTCCCTAAATTAGTTTCCCTCAGTGTGGATGGCCATAAAACAATAGATAAGGGTCATGGGTGGAGGGGCAGACTGGTGGTATTAAAATGGCGGCGTGGGCTCGTTGGGCCGAAGGGCCTGTTTCCCGGGCTGTTTTGTTCTTTGTTGGGTAAATGCCAGCGTTGTAGCTGTACTGGAATATACTGGCCAGTGGAGTGACAAGTTCTGGAGCATAAATCTTTAGTATTATTGCATAATATTGTCAGAACACATAGCCCTTGCAGTGTCCAGTGTATCTCTTGATATCATGTGAAGTGGATCAAATTGGCTGAAGATCGATATCTGTGATGCTGGGGACCTCTGGAAGGGGCAGAGGTGGATTATCCACTCGAAACATCTGGCTGAAATTCTTCAGCCTTATTTTTTTCACTGATGTGCTGGGCTTCCCCATCACTGAGGGTGGGGATATTTGTGGAGCCTCCTCTTCCAGTGTTTAATTGTCCACCAACTGTCCAACGCCGGCATCTCCACATCATGACCACCAACATTAACAGCCAGATGTGGCAGAACTGCAGAGTTTAGATCTTCCATTGATTATGGAATCATTTAGCTCTGTCTAATCCTTGCTGCTTATGCTGTTTGGCACAGAAGTAGTCTTGTGTTATAGCTTCATCAAGGTGACACCCCATTTTAGGTATGCCTGGTGTTGCTCCTGGCATGCGCTCCTGCATTCTTCACTGAACCAGGCTGATCCCTTGGGTTGATGGTAATGGTAGAATGGGCGATATGCCAAGCCGTGAGGTTATAGCTTGTGGTTGTACACAATTGTGCTGCTGCTGATGCCCCGCAATGCCTCATGGATGCCCAGTCTTGAGCGTTTAGAGCTGTTTGAAATCTGTCCCATTTAGTATAGTGGTAATACCACACAACACAATGGAGGGTATCCTTAATGTAAAGTTGGGAGTTTGTCTCATCAAATCTCTCACAAGGACTGGGCATTGGTCATTCCTACCGATACTGTAACGGACAGATGTATCTGCCATGATGTGGATATGCTGGTGTTAGACTGGGGTAAACACAGTAAAAAGTCTGACAACACCAGGTTTAAGTCAGTTGGACTTGAACCGGGTGTTGTCAGATGTATCTGCAGCAGGCAGCTTGGTGAGGAAATGGACAACTATGTTTTTCCTTCAACTGCCGCAGACCCAGTCTAGGCATTAGGCATTTCTTTGAGATTTTTTACAGGGCATTGTAGGTCTGGAGTCACATGTAGGATAGATCAAGTGAAGGCAGCAGATTTCTTTCTCTGAAGGGCAATCGTGCATTAGATAGCTTTCACAACAGTCAGTAACAGTTTCATGGTCATCATTAGACTTTCAGTTCCAGCTTTGAAGTGAAGAAGTTCAAGCTCTTTAAAATAATTGACAGCCACTGGCAGAGCATATCAACTAGTATTGTGAGATATGAGGTCCACAGGAATATAAGTATGGATATTTGTGATGTCTATCTGAAGAGTCATATCTCCTGTGGCACTGTGTCTCCAGGTACATAAGAATCATAAGAACTAGATGCAGGAGTAGGCAATTTAGCCCATCAAGCCACTCCACCATTTAACACAATCATGGTTGATCTCAACTTGGCCTCAACTCCATTTTCCTGCTTGTTCACCATAGCCCTTCAAACCCTTACTAATTAAAAATCTGTCCACCTCTTCCTTAAGTTTACTCAATGTTTCAGCACCCACTGCACTCTGGGGAAGTACATTCCACAGACTCACAACACATTGAGAGAAGTAATTTCTCCTCATCTCTATTTTAAGAGAAGCCAGAGTGTGGCGACTAGGGGATTTTCACAGTAGCTTCACTGCAGTGCTAATGTAAGCCGACTTGTGACACTAATAAATAAACTTGAAACTTTTAATTCTCTTGTTCTAGATTGCTCCACAAGTGCAAACAGCCTCTCCACATCTACTATGTCAAGCCCCCTTATCATCTTGTAAATCTCAGTCAGATCTCCTCTCATTCTTCCAAACTCCAGGCTGTACGGGCCTAAACTGCCCAATCTTTCTTTGATTCCAGAGATGAGGGGTTTGACCTACATTCTAGTGAACCTCTTCTAAACTACCTTCTATGCTACGACATCCCTCCTCAAGTAAGGAAACAAAAGCTGTACGCAATATTCTAATTCCAATCATTCTAATGCTTATCACAGCAGTAGCAACATTTCACTACTTCCATATCCTATTCCTTTAGCAATAGATGCCAAGATTCTATTTGTCTTTCTTATTACCTGCTGCATATTAGTTTTCTGCGATTCGTATAAGAAAACACACATATCCCTCTTCACTGAAGCACTCTGAAGTTTCTGAAGCAGACAGATCTTACCACTGCATCAAGATCATTTATTCTCCATTCAGAAGAACGGCAAACATATTTCTTTCCCAATGAAAGTAGTGAAGCAAAGAGGGAGAACTATCCAATTATACAGGCTAACTAGGAGCAATTGATTGGATTTCTGACACAAAGTCCTCAAAATACTTTATTTCATGAATAAAATGTGCTTCTATATTGATGCTTTGTCCCCCATTATTTCACTGTTACAACACCACAATCTTCCAGTTACTGTTAGTTCCAGACTAGGTTGGTTTTTTTAAGAACAAGATTAACACTTTAAATTCCCTGATCTGAGTAGCTGAGGAGTCGTAGAATCATAGAGCAATACACCACGGAAACAGGTTCTTCAGCACAACCAGTCCATGTCAACCATGGTGCCCTCCCAGTTATTGCCAATTGCCCAAATTTGGCTCATCTCCCTCTAATCCTTTTCCATCCATGTACTTATCCAAATGCTTTTTAAATGTTGCTGTTGTATCTGCTTCAACCACTTTCTCTGGCAGCTCATTCCATAAACGCACCACAATCTGCATGAAGAAGTTGCCTCTCAGGTCCCTTTTAAATCTTTTCCCTCTCACTTTAAACCTAAGCCCTCTAGTTTTCATTTCCTCTTCCCTGGGAAATAGGCTATGGGCTTACCTATACCTCTGTAATGCTTGTAGCATCTGTATCTTGGAACACTGAGCTGCCAGTCCTGCCTTTCTCTTAGCCATGTTTCTGTTATGGCAATAATTTCTTAGTCCCCAGAAGCAATCCACGCTCTGAGCTCGTCTGTCTTGTACATTGAAATAAATGCAGTTTAAACCAGGAGTCTTTTCTCTCCCTTTATTGTGCCCCTGGCCATGCTGACTACTAAACTTGCTCTCATTGGATACTGTATTTTTCCTTGACTCCTTGATGGCCCTTCTCTTGCTCCTGACAAACTATTTAGAACATAGAACATAGAACACTACAGCACAAACAGGCCCTTCAGCCCACTAGTTGCACCAATCACTTGTATACCTACTAAGCCATAGACCTATCTATAACCCCCAATCCCATGAGATCCCATGTACTCATCCAGAAGTCTTTTAAAAGACCCCAGCAAGTTCGCCTCCACCACCACTGACGGCAGCCGATTCCATTCACTCACCACCCTCTGAGTGAAAAACTTACCCCTAACATCTCCTCTGTACTTGCTTCCCTGCACCTTAAATCTGTGTCCTCTCGTAGCGACCATTTCAGCCCTGGGAAATAGCCTCCGAGAATCCACCCTATCTATTCCTCTCAACATCTTATAAACCTCTATCAGGTCGCCTCTCAACCTTCCTCTCTCCAAGGAGAAGAGTCCCAGCTCCCTCAACCTATCTTCATAAGGCATGCCTCCCAATCCAGGCAACATCCTTGTAAATCTCCTCTGCACCCTTTCAATAGCTTCCACGTCCTTCCTATAGTGAGGCGACCAGGACTGCACACAGGACTCCAAGTGGGGTCTGACAAGGGTCCTATAAAGTTGCAGCATTACCTCCCGACTCCTAAACTCAATCCCTCGATTAATGAAGGCCAGTACACCATACGCCTTCTTGACCACATCCTCCACCTGCGAGGCCGATTTAAGAGTCCTATGGACCCGGACCCCAAGATCCCTCTGCTTTTTTTCAAAAAAAAATCAAACATAACATTTATTGGTCAATACAGTAGAAAATGTTTTCTACACTTACACAGACCAAACAAGGGATTTCAAATAAATAGAAAAAAGGTGTGTACTTGGAGAACATTTTCATCCCCTTGACAACTTGAATCTCCCAATCAAGTTCTCCTTCTGGATAGTTCGTGCTGAACTGCAATGGAAAGTACTGAGCCTTTTAGAATGTTCAGTCCACTCATGAAAATTGTGCACATACATTCAAGATTTAAGTCTTATCATTCAGAGAGGATTTTCCCAAATTTAACCCCTCCCGGGTAGCACTAAGACTCACGAATGGTGTTGAATATTGTGCAATCATCAGCAAACTGCTCTTTCTCTGACCTTACAATAGAAGGAAGGTCATTGATGAAGCATATAAAGATAACTGGACCTAGGATGCTACCTTGAGGAATTCCTGTAGTGATATCTTGAGACTGAGATGGTTGACCTTCAACAATCACAACCAACTTTACTCTATGAACTGCATGCTCATCTGCATAGCATGCAAGAAACAAAACTTTTCGCTACACACCAATACATGTGACAATAATAAATCAGATCGAAACCATTTGCCTTTGTACCAGGTACGATTCCAACCTGTGGAGTTTCCCCCGTTTCTTACTGATTCCAGTTTTGCCAGGGTTCCTAGATGCCACACTTAGCACAGTTAGCTTTGGCTATAGGGTGACATAGGTTGATATCTGAATATTAAAGGGTATGTGACATTTAAGAAGTGGAGGGATGTCTCTGTTAATTAATGATGGTATTAGCATGTTAGAAAGCAATGACCTAAGTTCAGGAAATCAGGACGTAGAAACAGTTTGGGTAGGAATCAGAAGTGATAACAGGTAGGAAGTCACTTGTGGGACTTGTGCACAAGTCCTCTAACAGTAAGCACACAGTAGGATGGGTATAAAAGAAAGAAATAATGGAAGTTTGTCATAAAAATAGGGTGATAAACATAGGAGATTTTAATCTGCATATAGATAGGGAAAACCAGATAAGCAAAGATAGCCTAACTGAGGAATCCATAGAATGCTTTCGGGATAGTTTCTTACAGTAAGTTTTGGCACCAGATTAAGAAAACAGAGAACCGACCTGGTGTTGTGCAATGAGGCAGAATTAATTAATGATCTCCTAGTGAAGGTGGCCCTATAAATAGCAATGGTCATAATATGATTGAATTTGACATTCAGTTTGAGGCTTAGAAGAATGAGTTCAAGGCTAGTATTTTAAACTTATATAAAGGCAACTATGAGGGCATAAAAACAGAGGTAGCTGAAGTGAACTGGCATCTTTGGTTAAAAAATAGGTCAACAGAGATGTAATGGCAGAAATTTAAGGGGACATTCCATAATACAAAAATAGATAAACTCCAATGAGAAAGAAAAATTTCAAGGGGAGGATCCACTGTCCACTTAAAGAAAAAGCATATAATTGCACAAAGATGGGGGAAGGTCAGAAGACTGAACAGAATTTACAAAACAGCAAAGGATGACCAAAATAAAAAAAAGAACACAAGGGAAAGCTAGCTAGAAATAGAAAGACTGATAATAAGAGTTTCTATAGATATTAAAAAAAACAAGTTAACAAAGTGAGTGTTGGTCTAATAGGAAGTTAGCCTGGGGATTTAATAATGGCAAATGAGGAGATGAATTGAATTGCTATTTGTATTGGTCGACACTATACACCATACAGGATATGGGCGGCACGGTAGCACAGTGGTTAGCACTGCTGCTTCACAGCTCTGGGGACCTGGGTTCGATTCTGGACTTGAGTCACTGTGTGGAGTTTGCACATTCTCCTCGTGTCTGCGTGGGTTTCCTCCGGGTGCTCCGGTTTCCTCCCACAGTCCAAAGATGTGCGGGTTAGGCTGATTGGCCATGCTAAAATTGCCCCTTAGTGTCCTGAGATGTGTAGGTTAGAGGGATATCAGGGTGGGGCCTGGGTGGGATTGTTGTCAGTGCAGACTCGATGGGCCGAATGGCCTCCTTCTGCACTCTGGGGTTTCTATTCTATTCTCAGTAACATCCCAGAAATAGTTGTAAATCAGGAATGGGAAGGGAGGGAGGAACTCAAGAAAATTACAATTACCAGACAACTGGTAGTGTATAAATCATTCAAGCTGTGGATCCCTAGGTTCTGACAGACTTCATCCTAGGATCTTAAATGATGTGGCTAGTGAGATAGCTGACGCATTAGTTTTAATTTTCTAAAATGCCCTACATTTGAAGAGTCACAGAATTGTTATGGTACAGGAGGCCATTTGGCCCATCATATCTGCACTGGCTCTTCAAACAAGCATCATGACTCAGTACCATTCCCCTGCCTTTTCCTTTTATCCCTGCATATCGTTTATATTCACATAATCATGTAACGCCCTCTTGAATGTCTCGATTAACCTGCTTCCACCACACTTCTAGGTACTGCATTCCAGCCCCGAATCACTTGCTATGCATGAAGCTTTTTCTTGCATCACATTTGTTCCTTTTGCTTTAAATCTGTACCCTCTCATTCTTAACCTTTATACAAGCGGAAGCAGTTTCTCTCTATCTACTCTGTCCAGCCCCCTCATGATCTTGAACATCTCTATCAAATCTCTTCTTAGCCTTCTTCTTTCCAAGGATCACAGTCCCAACCGCTCCAATCTACCCTCATAACTCAAGTTTCTCCTTCCTGGAACCATACTTGCAAACCTCTTCTGCACTCTATCCAACAAATTCACATTCTTCCTATAGTGTGGTTCCCAGAACTGTACATAATATTCCAGCTGAGGTCTAACTAGTATCCTGTATAAGTTCAGCATAACATCCTTGTACTTTATGTACCTATTAATAAAACCCAGAAACAGGTTTTATTAACTGCCTTCTCCACCTGTCCTGCCATCAATGATTATATACACCTCGATCTCTCTGTTCTTGCACCCCTTTAAGAATTTACTCCTTATTTTATATTGTTCCATTAGATTGGAAAGTAGTGAATGTAACTCCTTCATCTAAAAACGGAAGATGCAGAAAACAGGAAACTACAGGCCAGTTAGCTTAACGTCTGTCATAGGGAAAAGACTAGAAGTTATTGTTAAAGGTGCTATAGCAGGGCACTTGAAATAGTTTGGCATACTCAGGCAGAATCAACATGATTTTGTGAAAGGGAAATCATGTTTAACCTATTTATTGGAGTTCTTTTGGGTAAAGGGGAACAAGTGGATATACTGTAGTTGGATTTTCAGAAAGCATTTGATAAGGTGCCAACTCAAAGGTTATTGCAAAAAGCAAAAGCTCATGATGTAGGTGTAACTTACTGGCATGGATAGAAAATTTGATAGTTAACAGGAAACAGAGTAGGCATAAATGGGCCCTTTTCAATGAGTAGTATGACACAAGAGTTAGTGCTGCAACCTCAACTTTTTACATTTTATATAAATAACTTGGATGAACAGACCAAAGTTTTGGTTGCTCAAGCTGATAACATGAAGATAGATAAAATAAGACAGAAGAAGTTACAAAAGTATATAGGTAGGTTAAATGAGTGGACAAAGACCTAACTATTAGAGCCTACTGTGGAAAATAATGAAATTTAAAGAAGCATATTATCTAAATAGTGAGAGATTGCAGAACTCCAAGATGCAGAGGCATATAGGAGTCCCGGGCATGAATCCAAAAGGCTAGCGTGCAGGTAAAATAAGTAATTAGGAAAGTTAATAGGATGTTATCAATCATTATGAGGGAATTGAATACACAAGTTAGACAGGCTATGCTTTAGTTATACAGGTATTGTTTAAAGTTTGAACTAATACCTGGACTGAGCAGGGTGTCTTATGATCTGTCTTATGAGGAATGGTTGGACCGGCTTTTTTTTTATTCATTTGTTGGATATGGGTGTTGCTGGTTAGTCAGCATTTATTGCCCATCCATAGTTGGCCTTGAACTGAGTGGCTTGCTCAGCCATTTCAGAGGGTAGTTGAGAGTCAACCACATTGCTGTGGCTCTGGAGTCACAAATAGGCCAGACTGGTAAGGACTGCAGATTTCCTTCACTAAAGGATATTAATGAACCAGAAAGGACTTATGTGCATTAGAGTTTAGAACAGCAAGAGATGACTTGATTGAAACATACAAAATCCTGAAGGGTCTTGAAAGGGTCGATGTGGAGAGAATGTTTCCTCTGGTATTGGGAGCCATTGTTTAAAAATAAGGGGCCACACATTTTTGATCTGATTCATTATTGTCACATGTATTAGAATACAGTGAAAAGCATTGTTTCTTGCATGCTACACAGTCAAAGCATTTCCTTGAAGGAAAGGAGAAAGGGCAGAATGTAATGTTACAGACATAGCTAAGGTGTAGAGAAAAGTCAACTTAATAAGGTCAACTTCAAAAGTCTAATGGCAGCAGGGAAGAAGTTGCACTCGAATCGGTTGGTACGTATCTTCAGACTTTTGTATCTTTTTCCCGACGGAAGAAAGCGGAAGAGAGTATGTCCGGGGTGTATGAGGTCCTTTATTATGTTGGCTGCTTTTCCAAGGCAGCAGGAAGTGTAGACAGAGTCAATGGATGGGAGGCTGGTTAGGACAGAGATAAGGAGAATTTTTTTTTATCTCAGGGAGTTGAGTCTTTGAAACTCTCTTCCTCAAAAGGCAGTGAAAGCAGAGTCTGAATATTTTTAAGGCAGTGATAGCTAAATTCTTGATAAGCAAGGGGTGAAAGGCTATCGGGGTAAGTAGGAAAACAGAGCTGAGGTTACAATTGCATAAGCCATGATCTCATTGAATGGCAGAGTGGACTCAAAGGGCTGATTTGAGCCTACTCCTGCTTCTAATTCATATGTTTGTATGGATATCATTAAGGTTTGGGCTCTTAAGTGCCATAGAAGTGCTAGGCATTGGCCATCTCCAACATGAGATAATTCAATCATCTTACCTTGACATTCAATGGCATTACCATTGTACGATCCCTGACTATCAACATCTTGGTTAATGGCATTAACCAGAAACTAAATTGGACCAGCTATATAAATACTGTTGCTATAGTAGCAGGTCAGAATCTGGGAATTCTGCAGGGAGCAACTCATCTTCTGACTCCTCAAGGCCTGTCCACCATTTACAAAGCACAAGTCGGCAATGTGATGGAATAAGCTCCATTTGCCTCAATGATTACAAGTCCAACACCATTTAATGATACCATTCAGGACAAAGCAGCCCACTTGATTGGCATCCTATTTGTTACTTTAATCCTTCATTCCTTCCACCACTAATGCATAGTGGCAGCAGTGTTTGCCAACTACAAGATATGTTGCAGGAATTCGCCATGGCTGTTTCAACAGCACCTTCCAATCCCATAACCTCTACCATAAGAACATAAGAACATAAGAAATAGGAGCAGGAGTAGGCCAACTAGCCCCTCGAGCCTGCCCCACCATTCAATAAGATCATGGCTGATCTGTCGCGGCTCAGTTCCACATTCCCGCCCTCTCCCCATAACCCTTAATCCCCTCTCTCATCAAAAACCCATCAACCCGCGCCTTAAAAATATTTAGCGAGGCAGCCTCCACCACTTCAACGGGCAGAGAATTCCGGAGATTCACCACCCTTTGAGTGAAGAAGTTCCTCCTCAACTCTGTTCTAAACCGCCCCCCCTTTATCTTGAGGCTGTGCCCCCTAGTCCTACTATCCTTTATGACCGGGAAGAGTCTCTCCACCTCTATCCTATCCATCCCATTCATCATCTTATACGTCTCAATGAGATCTCCCCTCATTCTTCTAAACTCTAACGAGTACAAGCCTAATCTATTCAGCCTCTCCTCATAGCTCAACCCCCTCAACTCCGGCATCAGCCCAGTAAACCTCCTCTGCACTCCCTCCAAGGCCAAAATATCCTTGCGTAAGTACAGCGCCCAAAACTGCACACAGTACTCCAGCTGCGGCCTCACCAATGCCCTATACAGCCGCAGCAAGACCTCCCTACTTTTATATTCAATCCCCCTCGCGATGAAGGCCAGCATCCCATTCGCCTTCCTGACCACCTGCTGGACCTGCAAGCTGGGTTTTTGCGACTCATGCACAAGGACCCCGAGGTCCCTCTGCACCGTCGCCTGCTGCAGTTTTTCTCCACGTAAGTAATAATCCTTCCTACCATTATTCCTACCAAAGTGGACCACCTCGCACTTGCCAACATTAAATTCCATTTGCCATTTCCTGGCCCATTCGCTCAGCCTATCTAGATCCTTCTGTAGACTCTCCCCACCCTCCGCACAATTTGCCTTTCCACCAATTTTGGTGTCATCAGCAAATTTCGACACCCTACACTCGGTTCCCTCCTCCAGATCATCTATATAAATGGTAAATAGCTGAGGCCCCAGCACCGACCCCTGGGGCACTCCACTAGTCACCATCCGCCAATCCGATTAGCACCCATTGACCCCCACTCTCTGCCTCCTATTTGACAACCAGTCCTCTATCCACGCTAACACCCTACCCCCAACTCCATGCCCCCTGACCTTCTGCAATAACCTTTTGTGAGGTACCTTGTCAAACGCCTTCTGAAAATCAAGAAAGACCACATCCACCGGCTCTCCTCTATCCACCGCCCTAGACACATCCTCATAGAACTCCAGTAAATTTGTCAGACACGACTTCCCTTTAACGAAACCGTGCTGTGTCTGCTCTGTCAAGCAGTTCCCCTCAAGATGCCTCGCTATGGATGAAAGGGGATTGGTTTAGGTTAGAGGGTCATTGTTTTTTAACTGGTCAGCGCAACATCGTGGGCCGAAGGGCCTGTTCTGCGCTGTAATGTTCTATGTTCTATTTCCTCCTTGATGACGGATTCTAACATCTAGAAGGATGAAGGCAGTAAATGCATGGGAGTACCTGTTAATATTGGAATCATGCTCTGATGGAACAAAGCAGCTGTCATTAAATCGGGGAAAGATTAGGGAATTATTTCAGGTATATAACAATTAGTTACCAATGTAGGAAAGGAAAAGGGGAGACTATTCTCTTGTGAATAAACCTATGTTAAGTAAAAGACTGGCTCCAGTTTCATCCTCTACTCAATATACAAACAATGTCTTTAATACACCACCACCTGCAAGTTCCCCTCTAAGCCATACACCATCCTGACTTGGAACTATAATGCTGCCTCTTCATTGTCATTGTTACAATCCTGAAACTTCCTTCCTAACAGTACCGTGGTGAATCTACATAATATGGACTGCAGTAGCTCGAGAAGACAGCTCATCACCACCATCTCAAGGGCAATTAGGGTTGGGAAATAAATGCTGGCCTAGCCAGCGATGCCCACATCTTGTAAATAAATTTTTAAAAATTATCAAAAAGTGCTTCATAATTCTTAATCTTCTGTCACTATCCATACACATAGGCAAATGTGGTTAGCTGACTTGCACAGTATAAGGCTCTGATTCAACACACCAAGAAATAACTGGCATTACAAGTAATGCCAGTTCTTCTGTATCTGGTGGTAATGGTTGAAGGAGATAAGTCGGCCAGGGTAGTGAGAGACCTTCCTTTCTTCAGATCACTTGGCACTTTTTGAAATGTGAAAAGGCAGAGTAATTCTCAGATTAACATTTTATCCAAGACATAGAAGGAAAGATAATAACATAGGCTTTAAAAACCTTTGGTTAAAGTTATCAGTACCATCATCCAAAAGAGGCTGAGATGGTGGGGCCCAGTCAAAGAGCTCAGTCCATGTTTAACATGTTTGAATCAGTCTGAAAACGTTTGAAAATCACTGTCCTAGAACATCTAATGCAAACTGAAACGGTACTGACCAAGTTTAAGTGTCTTTTCCAAAGCAGATGAATAGACATAAATGAACAGATTATTCTGCAGAAACACGATGCAATGTCTGTCATCAGGCAATTAAAAAAATTTCATAACAAATAGCCAATTATGTTTGATGAGCAGGAGCTGCGTACTTACATGAAGATTTTCCGATCTTGGATGAATAATGTAACAGCTGACACAGTGCTAAAGCACTCATAGGTAGTAAGGAAATGGAAAGAACCAACCCTACAATATAAGAAGTACAAAAATCAGTCAACTTCATTGAAAATCTGTAATAAACCTAACAAATGCATGTTTTCGGCTGGGAATATTTATTGGGAAATATTTTCTATTCCCCTTTCCTGGTATTTACAACATTTACTTTTGTCCTAGTAAATACCTTGAAAGATTCCTATTAGTTGGACATTAAGTAAGAAAAGGGGGATTGCCTCAACTTTCAGGTGGGGGCTCAGGGGTTAATAGCATATTACACCTACTAGAAATTGAGTGGCTAGGCCAAAAAACTGGTCAACCCCCTCATTCCCATGATTGTTATTGTAATGACTGTGCAACCTCAATCTCCGTTTCAATGCAAGCATCCTCTGCAAACCCCAGGGTTTTACATTGAGGAACCAGTGAGGGATTGGACTATCTTTGATTTAGCGTAATAAGAAAGAATCCATCAATAACTTTACGGTAAAGAAGCCTTTGGAAAAGAATGACCATAATGTGATAGAAAAATTTCACATTCAGTTTCTGTGATATAGTTTATTCTGAAACTAGACTCTTAAATCTGAAAAACGAAATCATGAAGCTATGAGGGGCAAGTTAGCTATAGTGGATTGGGAAAATATATTGAAAGGTTTGAGGATAGACAATGGTTAGTATTTAAAGAAACACTACAGTCCACAACAAATATACTTTATTTTATTTATTTGTGTCACAAGCAGGCTTACATTAACATTGCAATGAAGTTACTGTGAAAATCTCCTAGTCGCCACACTCCAGTGCCTGTTCAGGTACACTCAGGGAGAATTTAGCATGACCAACGCACCTAGCTAGCACGTCTTTTGGACTATGGGAGGAAATTGGAGCATCTGGAGGAAACGCATACAGACATGGGAGAAGGTGCAAAGTCCACACAGATAGTCACCCAAGCCAGGAATTGAACATGTGTCCGTAATGCTGTGTGAGGCAGCAGTACTAACCATTGTGCCACCGTGCCACTCCACACATTCCTCAAAGTTACAAACCACTCTAAAGGAAAGGTAAATCAACCATGGTTCATTGCATTGAATCAAAGCAAGTGGCTTACGACAAAATCAACAAGTGATAAGCTTTTGGGAGCACTTTTGGGAGCATTTAGTCCAGCAAAGGAATACCTGATTAAGAAACTGATTAAGAAGTAGAAAAGGGAATATGAATGCAAGCTAGTGAGGAACATAAAGACAGATACAAGATTCTTTAGATATGTGAAAATGAAAAGATTAGCAGGGCTAAGTGTGGCTCTATTACAGGTGAAGACAGGAGAATTTATAAGGGAGCACAGAGAAAAGGTGGAGAAAGTAAACAGTTACTTTGCATTAGTCTTCAGGGACGAAGATACAGAAAATCTCCCAGAAATACCAGGCAACCAAGAGACTTGTGAAACTGAGGAACTAAAAGGAAGTAGTATTAGTAAAGAGGCACTACTTGAACTGGATTGAAGTTGATGAATTCCCTGGACCAGATGAGCTTCATCACAGAGTGTTGAAAGATGTGGAAGATAATGGTTACATTGATGGTTGTCTTTCAAAATGCTATAGATTCTGGAAAGTTCTCTGAAGACCAGAAAATAGCAAATGTAATTCCACTATTTAAGAAGGGAGGAAGAGAGAGAACTGCAGACCTGATAGTCTGACATCATAGAAGGGAAAATGTTAGAATCTGTTATAAAGGATGTGATAACTCGACATATAGAAAAGAATGGTAAAATTGGACAGGGTCAACATGGATTTACGAAAGAGAAATCATGTTTCCTAAACTTTTTGGAATTTTTTGCGGATGTGGTATATTTGGATTTTCAGAAGGCTTTTGATAAGGTCCCACACAGAAAGCTAGTAACTAAAACTAGAATGGTAGGAATGGGAGAAATATTCTACTATGGATTGAAAATTGGTTAGAGCTAGAGAAATAAACAAGTCATTCTCAACACGATACCAGTGTGGTCCTACGTAAACGATTTGGATGTGGGGATCAGTTGTAATGTTTCTAAATTTGCTGATGACTCCCAAATGGGTTGGGATGAATACTGTAAAGAATGATGCAAGGAGGCTTCAGGGAAGACAGTGGATAGGCAATGGCAAGCATTTAAAGAATGAATAGGTGAACTCCAGAAGTTGTTTATTCCTGCTTGGTACAAGAGTGGTAAGGGAATTGTGGCCAAACATAGTTTACAAGGGAAATCAGAGACAGTATCAGAATCAAGGAAGAAGCATACACCTTGACAAGAAAAAGCAATAGGCCTGAGGACTGGAAGGAATTTAAAATTCAGCAAAGGAGGACCAAGGGATTGATTAAGAAGGAAAAAATGGAGTATGAAAGTAAGCTAGCAGGGAACATAAAAACTGACTGTAAAACTTTTTGACAAAAACGAATGTAGGCCCCTTACAGTCAAATTTGGACTTTGCTTCAGTCTTCACAAAGGAAGACATGAATAATGTACCAGAAGTGCTGAGAGAAAAATGTTTTAGTGAGGAGTTGAAAGAAATTAGTATTAGTACAGAAATGATTTTGGGGAAACTGGTGGAATTGAAGGTGCGTAAATCTCCAGGTCCTGATAATCTTCATCCCAGAGTATTTAAGGAATACTGTGTACAGTTCTGGTCACCCTCTTATAAAAAGGATATTATTAAACTAGAAAAGGTGTGCAGAAAAGATTTACTAGGATGCTATCGGGACTTGATGGTTTGAGTTATAAGGAGAGGCTAGATAGACTGGGACTTTCTTCTCTGGAGCATAGAAGGCTGAGGGATGATCTTACAGAGGTCTTTAAAATAATGAGTGGCATAGATCAGCTAGATAGTCAATATCTTTTCCCAAAGGTAGAGGAGTCTAAAACTAGAGGGCATAGGTTTAAGGTAAGAGAGGAGAGATATATAAGGTTCCAGAGAGGCACTTGTTTCACAGTGAGGGTGCTGAGTGTCTGGACAAGCTGCGAGAGGTAGTAGTAGAGGTGGGTGCAATTTTGTCTTTTAAAAAGCATTTAGACAGTTACATGGGTAAGATGGGTATAGAGGGATAGGGACCAAATGCGGGCAATTAGGACTAATTTCAGGGTTGAAAAAAAGGGCGGCATGGACAAGAAAGGGCCCGTTTCCATGCTGTAAATATCTATAACTCTATGATTTATGTACAAGAACCCCCAGTCGTGCCAGGCTGCAGCTTTCTGCAGTCTTCCTCCATTTACCAAAGTGCGTAAGTTCACATTTTCCAACATTATATTCCATCTGCCAAGTTTCTACTTCTGTAAAATCCTCTGTGCCATTGTTCTTCCAGACTTGACTATTTCAATTCTCTCCTGGATGGCCTCCCTGCTTCCACCCTGCATAAACTTAGACTCACCCAAATTTTTATTGTCCATTCCCTAACTTAAACCAAATCAGGTAATGTGTTTAATGGCCTACAATGGCTCCTGTTCTAGCACAACCTTGATTTAAAAACCTCATCCTTGCCTTCAAATCCCTTTGTAGCTGTATGCCTCCCTATTTTTGTAACTGCTTCCAACCCTACATTCCTCTACAGTCTCTATGCTCAAGTTCTGCTGAAATGGAGTTAGAAGCCAGAAATATTTTTTTTTGTATTTCCAAGGTAAAAGATTTTAGAATGGAAACTGCTAAAATAAACATTCATAGCAATTACAGCTGCTTACCTTTGGTGTTGCAAAGCTGATAGTAGCAGAAGGGTGTAAAACATTTACAAAGCTGGTTTCCATTATAAATATGGGCACCAGAATAAATAATTGCCAAAGCCATTGGAAAGTACATGCAGATTAAAGATTTTCTGTATATTATAAATGGATAGAGGGAAAAGTTTATTTATTAGTCACAAGTAGACTTACATTCTCACTGCAATGAAGTTACTGTGAAAATCCCCTAGTCGCCACACTACTGCGCCTGTTCAGGTACACTGAGGGAGAATTTGGCACGGCCAATTCACCTAACCTGCACATCTTTGGACTGTGGGATGAAACCAGAGCACCCGAAGGAAACTCACGCAGACATGGGGAGAATACACAAACTCCACACAGACACTGACCTAAGCCGGGTCCCTGGAGCTGTGAGTCAGCAATGTCAACAACTGTGCTACTGTGCCATCAATTGAATGGATGTATGAATGAAACCATAGGGCTCAAGCCTCCTTAGGATTCTACTAAACTCCTGCCATAACATCATGCTGGCTAAATTCATTAGAAAGCAGTAGGGAACAGGTTACACTGTCCAATTGTCCCTGCAAGATCCTGCTCAGACAAAGCTAGTGACATCAGTTCCCAATGGAAGGGATTCCTTATGGCAAGTTCCTTCACTCTAAGTACCACATGCTGAGGGAGATGAACTATACCAAACTCCATCATAGGTATCCAGACAGTGGAAGTCTAGGCCAATAAAGGCCAACAATGGAAAACAAAAAAAATCTGGATGCAAGGGTGCACGTAATGTAAGCTATGTAGCCACCCATGCAAATAGTAGGCAAATGCCATGTTTTCCAGTTGCACCAATATGCACTAATCAGGCATAAATTAGGTTCACTAACCCTACAAACTTAGGGATCATAGGTGGGATTTTCTAGCCTCACCAGCTTCAGGCGTCATCATGGACAAGATGGCATTCTCATAAGACAAACAAAATGACGAACTGCAAGAAGTTAACAATTTCCTCTTCACAATGACTTTATCTATGTACCTGTTTTGTATTCCACTTGAATCAAGTTTTACTCCAAAATAGATTGCACCAAGAAACAATGCCAGAAGGCTATTTAAAACAACCTGCATCGAGATTACAGGAGCAATGTAAAATAATTTCAGAAAAATATATGTACAAAATTCACATATATATTTAAAATAGTATTTAATTAGTTTGCTTTCAATTCCTCTCACCTCAGCAAAAGATGAGTGGGGGTTTCGGATAAAATTCTTAAATATCCGGTTACTAACCCAGAAAAGTTGATGAAAGAAGCTTGTTGTATATGTAATTGACTGCATTTGTATTTCTTTCATTTCCCTAATACCCCCGTTTCTTTTTATCTTCTTAAGCATTTCCACAATCTCTTGATATTGGCTTGATTTCACATAGGCTTCAGCCAGCTTCTCTGAAAAAGTTTTTTCTTGTTCCACACCCACATAATTTGTGGTTAGACTTTCTGCAAAGAACAAGCATTGAGACAAACCTATAAGCATATTCCTGTATTTTTATTAATACAAGCCTAGTATCAATTAGTACTAATGATAGAAAATGCTGGAAATAATCCGCAAGCATTTGTGGAGAGAAAAACAGAGCTAAGGTTACAGACCTGAAACGTTAACTGGTTTTCCGATGTTGCCTGTTGTGTTTTTCCAGCATTTTCTATTTTATTTCTGTTTTCCTGCATTCCAGTGTTTTGTTTTGGTGTTAATAATCATTGTTTAATGGGAACTTGCAATTACACAGTACTTTTAACACAAAGGAGCATCTTCAAGTACTTCACAACAAAACAGGTATCATATGTTTGTGGAATGATTAGGGAGGGTGACTTGACTTTGAGGTACTTTTCAAACTGGAAAGTTGGACAGATGCTGGTGATTGGGGAAAGTTTTCTGAAGCCCAAGACCAAAACAGAGCAAGTTGAGCCTATGCCCACTGGAGTTTAAAAGAATGAAAATGTGAAAGTTATGATCCTGACAAAACTTGATAGGGTGGATACCGGGAAATGCTTCCTCTTGGACGGGAGACTAGAACTAAGAGTCCAATAGGAGAAGTGTTTGGCTGGTCTCGGGGAGTAAGTAGTCAGTGGGAGGAGGGGGAGTGTCAGGCAGGATTCTGCAGTCAAGGGTGGTTTGCAGTTGGGGGAATGGGAGGCTTTTGGGGATCTGGGGGAGTCAGGGGATCCAGGGGAGTCAGAGGTTTGGTGGGTGGGGACACGGTAGCTAGAGGTTCCCTGGGGGGCCGGGGGTGGAGGGTTGGGAGAGGTGAGTACAATAATTACCCAGGAAACAGGAATGGCTTTAATCCTTCTAATATTTTCTGGGTAACTATTATTGTATGATAGCCACGACCATCCGAAGTCTGTGATTTAAATAAGAATATTAGCTGGTTCCCAGCGCAGGGCACTTGCCCATAGGAAGTGTGAACACTTCTTGGGCACTTGTTATGCAATCCTCACCCAGGAGCTTCTGGGGCGAGGATTGGGGGATGGTGGGGCAGGGAGGCAGGGATTCCCATGCGCATCTTTGATCCCCAGGTACACTGTCCCACAGCTCAGAAGGTATAGATCAACATTTTGTATTTTTCTGTCAATTAAAAATGCATCCAAAACCTTTAGTTTTAGGAGGTGTAATTAATTTAAATGGCTGAAATATTAACATACCTGAGCTTTCTACTGCATGCTGTTGATTTCCTTTATCATTAGTGACAACTGGACTAAAGTCTCCAGTAATCACATCTAAAAAGAAATCTGCTGGGTTGTTAAAAGTCTCACATTCATAGCCTAAAACAAAGGATACAACACCAATATTTATATTCTGGATTTTCATTACTTTGTCAAGTACTATTTGAATGAAATTCATTACATTTTCTCTCAAATTTTCATCTCCCATTTCCTACTCTGCCACATTCTATTCTATGCTCCTTGGGGCGGGGGAGGGTCTTTTGGGTTCTATGCTCCTTGGTACCTTGTTCTCTCTCCAATCCCAATCATCAATATTTCTCTGCCTCAAACTTGGATTTCTTTGAATGCACCCTCTATTACCTTGCTTGCCTCTTTTGGTTTCTCCAAATGACCCATGGGGTAACTTGCTACATATCCACTTCAGGGGCACAAGGAGGCACAGCGGTTAGCCCTGTTGCCTCACAGTGCCAGGGAGCCAGGTTCAATTCCAGTCTTGGGTCACTGTCTGTGTGGAGTTAGGATAATTGGCCATGCTAAATTGCCCCTTAGTGCCAGGGAGATTAGCAAAGTAAAGTTTATTTATTAGTCACAAGTAAGGCTTATATTAACACTGCAATGAAGTTACTGTGAAATTCGCCTAGTCACCACACTCCACCACATGTTCAGGTCAATGCACCTAACCAACACGTCTTTCAGACTGTGGGAGGAAACCAGAGCACCTGGAGGAATCCTACACACTCAGTGACCCAAACCGGGAATCGAACCTGGGACCCTGGCGCTGTGAGGTAGCAGTGCTAACCACTGTGCCACTGTACCACCTCAGGGAAAATACGGGTGGGACTACAAAGATAGAGTCTGAGTGGATTGCTGTCGGTACAGACTCAATGGACCGAATGGTCTCTTTCTGCCCTGTAGGGATTCTATAATCTCAAATGCTCATCTCCTCTCATGCACCGGTAGACCACTACGTCTGCTGTGGGGTAGGCTGGCTAACCTCCCACCAGTGCTGCTATCATTGTCTTGGATCCTGCAAACAGATCAAGTTACTGTCTATATCTAAACTCACCTGCAGATTATCAGTTCATTCATGGATCAGACCCTTGCCTTCCATGGTTTTATTGTGAACCATTATATTGATATACTGGGTGGAACATTCCACTTTGATGGTGTGGTTGATGATTCTGGAACAATCACCTGTCATACACTGTCCTTGCTTTTCCTTTTGATTGAAGCTACCGCATCCAATTCTGAAGCTTTTATATCTTGCTTTTCATTATAGAACCATCCAAACTGCTGTCGGTGTCAGTGTGATACTCAATATAAAATCGCATCTTCCAAGCCCCGATCCCATTTAGTACGTTCTCCTCCTTTGTGTGCTTCAATATCTATCAGCCTTACCCATAAAGTCATCCTTGTCTATCATTCCCCCAAGGTTCAGTCTGCTTTCCCTATGTATATGCAGCACTGACAAATTTTCAGATAACAAAAGATGTAGAAAAGTAGAAAACAGTGATGAAGATGAAGGACATGTCACCAAATGACCAATCATTTTTGATGTTTCTGCTCAGGCAGTGTATTCTGAACGTGAATGTGAGCACTCAGGCAATCTGCAAGTACAAGCAGCACCTGTGGATCTAGGTAATGAGCAACTCCATTCCAGAAAAACCTCTCAAAAATGGCTGGCTATCAGCTTTCTTCTTTCTCTTGTTAGAATGGACTTAAAAGGGGCACTCTTTACTAGATAAAGTTCAATAGTCATCTGGAGGAGGAGGCAGTGAAAGGTAGATCGTTTTAGAAGCACACTGAATTGCTAAAGTTGCAAGAGGTTTTGCTGTTGGTGACTTGTGATGTTATCCTTTCCTACTGTGAAAAAACTAAATCTATTCACAGTGGCGGAAGGTAATTGTGGAAAGGTTCTATATGGAATTGACGTATCAGTCCCAGAAGTTGATCCATTTGGGGTTTCAATGTTTTAAATGAAGTGATTTATATTTTTTTTCCACTGGATTTCACAAACATTTTCCTGCTGAAGAGATGTTGGCAAATTTGTTGGTTTTTCTTTTTGGCTTGGTATGTTGGCAAGAATGGTTAACCAGAATGATAGGGAGTGGGATAGCTTGATCTTGGTTTCGGACAAAGCTTGGCACAACATTGAGGGCCAAAGGGGCTGTACTGTGCTGTACAGTTCTATATGTTCTAACTGCTTCCACCAGGTCCCTGTTACTTGGTGATGCCTATCCAAGCTACAAAAGTAAGAACATGCAACAGAATCCAATAAATTTGGATAGTGTTGCAAGGCTGTTTCACAGCATTCCCCCAAACGAATCTAGACAATGGAATTTTTATTGATTCAGCTTTTTTATGCTCTTTACGAGGTTTTGCAGTAGAATTGGTCTCACTGCACTCTCTTGCTATTCTCAGCTAGTGGACAGATGTCAGCAACCAAGGGTTAATTGAGGGCTATGTGTTCCTGAAACAAAAGGGCAAGATTCTTAGAGCCCATTCGCCATGGGAGCAAATCCTACCATTGTCACTAACTCTCATGAGAGGCCATAATGGGATTTCCAAGTGAGATGTTCCCAGGCTCTTCCCGATGTCGCAATCAGATTTATGGAAAATAGTGTGCGATGCTAAAAGTCAGATTGGTGCCATTTATTACTGCCGTGAAGCGCATCGTGCCCAAAATGCGATATCCCAGCCTCCGTGGAAATCATCCAGGCTGTCGGGATAGCTTGTGGGGGACAAGGGCTAACTGACAGAGGCAGGGACCCGCCACAGTGAGGCCCACGCTGCCACCCAGTCCATCATTGAGTGGTGCATCGGGCTCCTAAAGATGTGGTTCTACTGTCTGGACCGCTCTGGCAGTGCCCTCCAGTACTACCCCGTGAGGGTCTCCCGCATTATCGTGCCCTGCAGTGTACTCCACAACATGGTGCAACAGCAGTGAGACTTCTTGGAGGAGTAGGAGGGAGACAACGTGGAGGATTGGTAGGAGTAGTAGTCGTCATTGTCGTCGTCGTCGGAGTCGGAGGGAGGTGGCCAAGGACGATGTGGAGGAAGAGACCGAGGATGAGCCGGAGGATTGTGGCAAGGTTTCAGCAGGGTAGGATAGCGAAGGAGGCCCTCATCAAGGTAAAAGTTCTCCAAACAGGAGGCATGGGATCAACCAGCCTCAATCCCCACCCATTAAGCACTCCCCGTGGAAACCTCAAACCACCACCTCTTGTCCAAACTTCCCACTGTGGTTCCCATTGACATCTCACCAGGGTGATGGCCATGTGTTGGCCATGTTAGCAAATTACTAGTCTAGACAGGAGGGTGATGACGACTTGCTAGATGGTATACATTATGATGCCGCCCAGGTGTAATGCAAGTTTGATTCCTACTTGTTTGTGACTGCACATTAGCACCTGGGCTCAAATCTGAGTGAGAGTGGAGGACACAACCATACGGCCCAAATCCCCAGGGCTGGAGTTGTAATGCTGGGGGGAGACAGTCCTAGGGACACTGAGAAATGAGGATGCCATGCCTGGCTGTCACCATGGGCCTACATGACCACATTGCTAGGGAGACTGATGGGGATGTGAGTAGAGGGGTTCAGATTGCTGAGCAGCATTTCTGGAGGAGCACTTGGGGTACCACAGCGTTTAGGGGTTTGGCACAGGTGCTGGGAAATTGGAGTTCCAGATTCAGTGGAATGAAGTGCCTCTCTCCCCCAGGTGCCAATGTGCAGTCACAAACAGATAGGAATCAAACTTGCATTACACCAGGGCGACATCATAATGTGTACCATCTAGCACCTCTATGTGTATGGACATGGATCACATACAGAGGAATCCCAGCTGTGGAATGCAATAACATTTAACAGTGAATATTAACAGTGCATATTACCCTCACCCTGAGCATAGGGCATGCTTTCACCCGTGCCCTTAATCTTACATGGCCTACTTCTATGTCTCAGATGCACATCGGAGGTGGAGAAGGTCAGCTGTGTTCTGCGCCCCGAGGCCGGTGATGCCCTTGGCAGGTGTCCCATGGAGGGGTGGGACCTGGAGGGCTGAATTTCAGATGTCACGGATGTAAGAACATAAGAAATAGGAGCAGGAGTAGGCCATCTAGCCCTTCGAGCCTGCCCTGCCGTTCAACAAGATCATGGCTGATCTGAAGTGGATCAGTTCCACTTGCCCACTTTCTCCCCATAACCCTTAATTCCCTTGTCTATCAGAAACCCATGACTTAAATATATTCAGCGAGGTAGCCTCCACCACTTCAATGGGCAGAGAATTCCAGAGATTCACCACCCTTTGAGTGAAGAAGTTCCTCCTCAACTCCGATCTAAACTGCCCCCCCCCCACCTCATTTTGAGGCTGTGCCCTCCAGTTCTGCTATCCTTTCTAAGCAGGAAGAATCTCTCTACCTCTACCCTATCTATCCTCTTTATTATCTTATATGTCTCTATAAGATCCCCCCTCAGCCTTCTAAACTCCAATGAGTACAGACCCAGTCTATTCAATCTCTACTCATAGTCCAACCCCCTCATCTCCAGTATCAGCCTAGTCAACCTTCTCTGCACTCCCTCCAAGGCCAATATATCCTTCTGCAAATGTGGCGACCAAAACTGCACACAGTACTCCAGCTGCGGCCTCACCAGTACCCCGTACAGTTGCAGCAAGACCTCCCTGCTTTTATATTCTATCCCCCTCGCTATAAAGGCCAGCATCCCATTTGCCTTCTTGATCACCTGCTGCACCTGCAGACTGGGTTTTTTGCGATTCGTGCACAAGGACCCCCAGGTCCCTCTGCACCATAGCATGCTGCAGCTTTTCACCTTTTAAATAATAATCCCTCCTACTATTATTTCTACCAAAGTGGATAACCTCACATTTGCTAACATTATACTCCATGTGCCAGGTCCTCGCCCACTCACTCAGTCTATCCAGATCTCTCTGCAGACTTTCCACACCCTCCACGCAATTTGCTTTTCCACTCATCTTCATGTCATCAGCAAATTTTGTTACTCTACACTCAACCCCCTCCTCCAGATCATCTATATAAATGGTAAACAGTTCAGGCCCCAGCACCGATCCCTGCAGCACTCCTCTAGTCACCAACTGCCAACCAGAATAGCACCCATTGATACCAACTCTCTGCTTCCTGTTAGACAACCAATCCTCTATCCACGCTAACACCTTACCCCCAACTCGGTGCACCCTAACCTTTTGCAGCAACCTTTTGTGAGGCACCTTATTAAACAACTTTTGGAAATCTAAAAACACCACATCCATCGGTTCCCCTCTGTCTACCTCGATGTGTAGCTGTGCCATCTCATTCTGTCCATTGCCCATGAGATCCACCTGTGTCAGGTAGCAGCGACAGCCTGAGCCTCCAAAGTGGAAGGCCCCGGCATGGGCTCCAGCCCCTCCTCCTCCCTCAGGGTACATGGGCCCCTGGATACCTCAGTGGGATAGAGGGGCAGCTGGAGTTAACTGCAGAGGCCTCTGTCATCACCTGACTGCCAGTCTTGGAGGTCCAGCTGCATCTTTCTCACTGTGTGTGAAACCTCTGCGATAGCCCTCTGTGTCTGCACCAGGGTCTCTTTAGCAAGTGCCTTCTGAGACTGAGCTAAGCTCTGGAGCCCCTTAGCGATGGACTGCCGTGACTGGGCCAAGCTCTGGATCCCCTCAGCTCTGGCCTTCTAATCCTGGGCCAAGCTCTGGAGCCCCTCAGCGATGGCCTTATCAAACGACCAAGCTCTGGAGCCCCTCAGAGATGTCCTGCTGTGATTGGGCCAAGCTCTGGGTTCCCTCAGCGATGGCCTGTTGTGACTGGACCAAACTGTTGAAGTCTTCATCCATGGCTCAGTGTCTGGAGCATGCTCCTAGCAATTCATTCATGCCTTGGACCTTGTGACCCATGGTGATGATTTTCTATGGGAAAAAGTCTGACAACACCAGGTTTTAGTCCAACCTATTTATTTGATAATATACTCACAAGTTTTCGGGGTTAGCCCCTTCGTCAGGTGAATGGAGAGTTCTGGCCTCAGACAGAGCATATAAAGCACAGACAGTTTAGAGATTACTGATTAGAATGCGAATCCTTACACCTAACCTGCTGTTCAAGACCTGAAGTGGCTGATAATGTGAGTGGAAGGAGCACTGATCACAGGTTAAAGAGATGTGTATTGTCTCCAGACAGTACAGTAAGTGAGGTTTTGCAAACCCAGGCACGTCACGGGGGTTACAGATAGTGCGACATGAACCCAAGATCCCTGTTGAGACCGTCCTCATGTGTGCGGAACTTGGCTATCAGTCTCTGCTCAGCGACTCTGCACTGTCGTGTGTCGTGAAGGCCGCCTTGGAGAACGCTTACCCGAAGGTCAGAGGCTGAATGCCCGTGACCACTGAAGTGTTCGCCAACAGGAAGGGAACAGTCTTGCCTGGTGACTGTCGAGCGATGTTCATTCATCCGTTGTCGTAGCGTCTGCATGGTCTCCCCAATGTACCATGCTTCGGGACATCCTTTCTTGCAACGTGTCCCGAAGTATGGTACATTGGGGAGACCATGCAGACGCTACGACAACGGATGAATGAACATCGCTCGACAGTCACCAGGCAAGACTGTTCCCTTCCTGTTGGCGAACACTTCAGTGGTCACGGGCATTCAGCCTCTGACCTTCGGGTAAGCGTTCTCCAAGGCGGCCTTCACGACACACGACAGCGCAGAGTCGCTGAGCAGAGACTGATAGCCAAGTTCCGCACACATGAGGACGGCCTCAACAGGGATCTTGGGTTCATGTCGCACTATCTGTAACCCCCGTGACGTGCCTGGGTTTGCAAAACCTCACTTACTGTACTGTCTGGAGACAATACACATCTCTTTAACCTGTGATGTAGGTGCAGCAGGTGGTCAGGAAGGCGAATGGGATGCTGGCCTTCATAGCGAGGGGGATTGAATATAAAAGTAGGGAGGTCTTGCTGCAGCTGTATAGGGCATTGGTGAGGCCGCAGCTGGAGTACTGTGTGCAGTTTTGGGCACCGCACCTGTGCAAGGATATTTTGGCCCTGGAGGGAGTGCAGAGGAAGTTTACTAGGCTGATACCGGAGTTGAGGGGGTTGAGCTATGAGGAGAGGCTGAATAAACTAGGCTTGTACTCGCTAGAGTTTAGAAGAATGAGGGGAGATCTCATTGAGACGTATAAGATGATGAATGGGATGGATAGGATAGAGGTGGAGAGACTCTTCCCGCTCAAAAAAGACAGTAGGACTAGGGGGCACAGCCTCAAGATAAAGGGGAGGCAGTTTAGAACGGAGTTGAGGAGGAACTTCTTCAGTCAAAGGGTGGTGAATCTCTGGAATTCTCTGCCCGTTGAAGTGGTGGAGGCTGCCTCGCTAAATATTTTTAAGAAGCGGGTTGATGGGTTTTTGATAAGAGAGGGGATTAAGGGTTATGGGGAGAGGGCGGGAAAGTGGAACTGAGCCACAACAGATCAGCCATGATCTTATTGAATGGCGGGGCAGGCTCGAAGGGCTAGATGGCCTACTCCTGCTCCTATTTCTTATGTTCTTATGTTCTTATGTGATCAGTGCTCCTTCCACTCACATTATCAGCCACTTCAGGTCTTGAACAGCAGGTTAGGTGTAAGGATTCGCATTCTAATCAGTGATCTCTAAACTGTCTGTGCTTTATATGCTCTGTCTGAGGCCAGAACTCTCCATTCACCTGACGAAGGGGCTAACCCCGAAAGCTTGTGAGTATATTATCAAATAAATAGGTTGGACTAAAACCTGGTGTTGTCAGACTTTTTACTGTGTTTACGCCAGTCCAACGCCGGCATACCCACATGATAGAACATAGAACATAGAACATTACAGCGCAGAACAGGCCCTTCGGCCCACGATGTTGCGCCGACCAGCTTTTTAAAAAAAAACAACACTAACCCACTAATCTAAACCAATCCCATTTCGTCCATAAACCTATCCACAGATCTCTTAAACGCCCCCAAACTAGGCGCATTTACAACTGCAGCTGGCAGGGCATTCCAGTCCCTCACCACCCTCTGGGTAAAGAACCTACCCCTGACATCAGTCCTATAACTACCCCCCCTTAATTTAAAGCCGTGCCCCCTCGTGCTAGCTTTCTCCATCCTAGGAAAAAGGCTATCACTATCCACCCTGTCTAAACCTCTAATCATCTTATATGTTTCAATAAGGTCCCCTCTTAGCCTCCTTCTTTCCAGCGAAAACAACCCCAAATCTCTCAGTCTCTCCTCATAGGATCTCCCCTCCATACCAGGCAACATCCTGGTAAACCTCCTCTGCACCCTCTCCAAAGCCTCTACATCCTTCCTGTAATGTGGGGACCAGAACTGCACACAATACTCCAAGTGCGGCCGCACCAGAGTTGTGTACAGTTGCATCATGACGCTGCGACTCCTAAATTCAATCCCCCTACCAATAAATGCCAAGACACCATATGCCTTCTTAACAACCTTATCTACTTGATTCCCAACTTTCAGGGATCTATGTACACATACACCTAGATCCCTCTGCTCCTCCACACTATTCAAAGTCCTCCCGATAGCCCTATACTCAACACATCTGTTATTCCTACCGAAATGAATTACCTCACACTTCTCCACATTAAACTCCATCCGCCACCTCGCGGATTTTCTATCCCAGGCTTTCCACTGTGGGTGCCACCTTCGACATGTTGGCCCGGGTGCCACGCAATGCCTGCACCCGAAGGCTGTGGGACCTCCCTAACCGGCTTTAGTCGCTGGAGGGTTGCTGGCAACCGCTCCTGCAATCCCTGACTTTGCCTCAATAACTCCAGCAGCTTCTGCAGAATTGATCCCATCAGCTTGGCACGCTGGCTGGGGGGTGGGGCTAGGTGTTTCCTTGGCTCCGGCAGACCTCCGCCTTCTGATCCTTCGGATATTCATGTCTCCGCTTGAGGTGCATCAATAGCTGTGTGGTGGCCCAGAAGCCTCACCACTAAGGTGTTCCACTGACGTGACTGTATCTACGATGTTGAATGGTGCTGTGGTGCCTGTGCTTTCCTCTGAGATGTTGTCAGAGTTTCTCACTGAGGTTTCTTAGGAGCTGTCCTCCAAGGTGTCGGCTGGCATCTCAGTGAAAGCAGCAGTGGGAGGGATGTGAAGACTCCCAACAGGCCAGCCTCATCAGGGTCATCACCTGCAATAAAGGACATATGGCTCAGTGCAAGGGAGGGACAAGTATTCGGACATATTACCTGAGATAGGTCATATCATAGAATCCCTACAGTGCAAAAGGAAGCCATTTGGCCCATCAGGTCTGCACCAATCACAATCCCACCCAGTCTTATCCCCTTAACCCCATGTATTTACCCTGTTTGTCCCCCAACACTAAGGAGCAATTTACCATAGTCCAAAGATGTGCGGGTTGGATTGATTGGCTATGGGGGGAATCCAGACCACCCGGAGAAAACGCACACTGACGAAGAGAACATGCAAACTCCACACAGACAGTGACCCAAGGCTGGAATTGAACCCGGGTCCCAGACGCTGTGAGGCTGCAATGCTAACCACTATGCCGCCCTACAAATAGAGATTTTGTGAATTCTCAATTCCGTAGCAAACCTGACCTGACTGTCTGTCACGGCTCAGTCCTCAGCATCACCCAACAGCTCCATAGCTCACTCCTCAAAGAGAATGACAAAAAGCAGTTCCAGAACCCCACTTCATCTTCTCCCATTCCCAGCGATTATGGACATTCCAGGCACAAAAGACAGGACTGATGCCAGGACAGGATGGACACTCACCTTTGCTGCCTGAAGAAGGTCATTCTTTTTTCAGCACTGGGTACCAGAACTCCCTGCCGGTGCATGGGCACTCACTGCCACTGTCTCTGAGGTCACACTTCCAGCCTAATCCTCCGAGTTGACCCTCTGTATTCGAGACTTAGGGGTGTTCCCCTTGTCTGCCAGGGTCCAGATGTCTGGTGGCAGTTTTGAGGAGGGGGTCCTTTAATTGTACTTTAACATCGAGGTACGCTTTAAAAATGGTGTCCCAATCTCTGTGGAGCCAGGCTTGCCAGATCTATCAGATCCCGCCCTGCCAAAGCAAACCACTACTTTTATTTGAGTGTCAGAATGGAGTGAAAACCTGGCTGAGTTTCTGGAGTGAAAGACACCAGTTTTCAATTAAAACCTGTGACTTTGGCATTTTTTGGGAAAATTCCATTAGAGTTAGTAACCATTACCTGGTGGAACATAAGGGACACTTGGATATTGTCAGGATACTTGTCATCTACCTCTGTGTCCAAATATCAACGGTAACAAACAATCTGAATATTGATATGAGTGGAATGCTTTCTGCTCATGAATAGCTCAGGGGCAGGAGGCCATTTGGCCACTTGATAGAAAGTGAAGGATTAATTTGGAGTGGATATTCAGAAATTACATCCCCTATGTATAAAGTGACTTGAAGCTAAGGAAGAAATTTTTATAATGCTTTAGAAAAGTACTACCCTAAGAATACTGCCAGTTGACAGCTGAGTCAGACAGGTGTAGGTTTAATGCCCCATTCCACATATCAATCACAGAACCATAGAATCCCTATAATTCAGGAAGACACCTTTTGGCCCATCGAGTCTGCACCAACTCTCCAAAGGAGCATTCCATCCAGGCTCTCCCCTCTGCCCTAACACCGTAAATTTGCACATTTACTGTGTGAGGAAACTGGAGCACCCAAGAAGACACAAGGCTGGAATTGAACCCGGGTCCCTGGTGCTGAGGAAATAGTGCTAACCACAATACAGTGCTGCCCTATCTAGGTCCTTAAATACAGGTTGCCACGTCTCAGCAAATTTGAGGAAGTCTCCCAGAAATACTAACTTTCAGAAGAGAAGTTAAGGCTAGGCCCTGTTTGTCAGTTCAGGTGGATATAAAATGAATTTTAGCTGGGTTCAGAGAAACATAGGCAGTTCACTTGCTCTAGTGATCACAGTTTCTCTCTCAGCCAATATTGTAAACTGTTCAGCCAAATAGCGTTAGATGGATCTTACTGTTCATTGACAGCTGGAATGAAAAATCTTGTTATAAATGCAAGTCTTCCAATTATAAGCATCCAAGGAAAGTTCAGGATTAGCACAAAGAAGGTGCAAGGACACTGCTCCTAGTTTTCTGTGCCTGACATGTCTCTTGTCAATACTCAGAAGTGAAATTGCAAGTTCTATAGTAAATCTCTGACAGCTAGTTGGTAAAGGAGACCAGAAGTCAATTTTTACTCAGCTTCAGATTTAAACACAAAATTCACATTACAAATTTATAACTCCTAACTCAACCCTTCACCAGTACCAATAAGTGTCTCTTTATATGCACATAAGTAACCATCCAATGATTGCACCCACCTGTATATATTTAACCACAATTTATATAATTAACATCTACCAAAGTGTCTCTCACCAATAAGTGAAAAGTATTGCAATGCTGTTTTGGATGGACCATGATACACCATTCTTCCATTCACCAGGAGTGTCAGGCTGTCAAAAAGCTTAAATATCAAATACTGAGGCTGGTGTATTGAAAATATAATTGTTCTGCCACTTCTTGAAAGGCTAGGATGAGAAAAATAAGAATTTGTAAAATATACTTCAGATCTTTGCCAGGAATTTCTGCAGGGTCTCCTAATTGACTAGTTTAACTTTGATGGAAGATCACCAAAAAAAATCTGTTTACACGTGTCCAGAGTTTTCACAATTTTAAACTTAAACGTAGGCATCTAATCAAGAGAACTTCACAAGAAATTCCTATGAATACTTTCTGAATATTAAACAGTGATAAGGAATTTCACCTATCATCAAAATTTATTGCAAAGAACACAGGTGCTTCTGTGCAAGGTTTCTCATTATCAGCGTGTACTGGGAACATCTAGGCCTCTGAATTAATATCTGAATAAACAAGAGGAAACAACAGATTAGCATTAACTGGAGGTTTTCTTCAATTGATCATGGCTCCAGGTCATCTTTAAGGACAAGTGCTTCAGCTGCTGTGTGCCTGAGAAAACTGGCTGCAACAGGTACAATGGACCTAATGGCACAGGTAAAAAGCTACATGGCAAGTGGCATACTGATAATAAAAGATGAATCCAAAATTTAATTGCTCAAAATTGATGGTACATTTCTAAGAGAGTCCAAGTGCAAGCTTCTTGGAATACAATGTGGGAAATGTGAGGTTATGCACTTTGGTAGGAAGAAATCCAGGTAACATCCTTGTATATCTCCTCTTCACCCCTTCTATGGCTTCCACATCCTTCCTGTAATGAGGTGACCAGAACTGAACACAGTACTCCAAAGTGGGGTCTGACCAGAGTCCTATATAGCTGCAACATTATCTCTCGACTCCTAAACTCAATTCCTCAATTGATGAAGGCCAGTACACCACATACCTTCTTAACCACAGCTTCAACCTGCGTAGCTACTTTGAGCGTCCTATGAACTCGGACCCCAAGATCCTCTGATCTTCCACACTGCCAAGAGTCCTACCATTAGTATTATATTCTGCCATCCTATTTGACCTGCCAAAATGAACGACTTCACTTATCTGGGTTGAACTCCATCTGCCACTTCTCCGCCCAGTCTTGCATCCTATCAATGTCTCACTGTAACTTCTGACATCCCTCCACACTATCCACAACACCTCCAACCTTCGTGTCATCAGCCAACTTACCAACCCATCCCTCACTTCCTCATCCATGTCATTTATAAAAATCACAAAGAATAAGAGTCCCAGAACAGATCCCTGGGACATTCCACTGGTGACCGACCTCCATGCAGAAAAAGACCCATCTATAACCACTCTTTGCCTTCTGTGGGCAAGCCAGTTCTGGATCCACAAAGCAATGTCCCCTTAGATCCCATGCCCCCTCACTTTCTCAATAAGCCTTACATGGGGCACCTTATCTAATGCCTTGCTGAAATCCATATATACTACATCTACTGCTCTTCCTTCATCAGTGTGTTTCCTTCATCATATGGTTCCATCACAGATGTATGAGAGGTACAGCTACCTGCACAACATTATGCAATTGGAGTGATGGAAGCAAATCCACCCTGTTTGTGCTAGCCGAGTTTGGAAGAGGAAGATCATGACACCAGAGACACCAGTGAGTTGATGCAGTGCTTAATTCCAAAAATTGGCCCAAAAATGCAAGCAGAACCTTCCTTATTCACCCCTAAGTGAACAAATTAACCATACAAGAATGGTCCTGTTCGGGAGCTACTTAAGGGGCCACTTTTGCTCAAAGTTGGTGGAAACATTGTGGTGACTTGCTGGAAGTGTTTGAAATTTCCTGCTGACTGCTCAAAAGTAGAGAATACCAGAACCTAGCAGAAATATGGGAGGAGTGAAGTTTACCCTGCAGTATGAATAGGACCAGCACAGGAAGCACAGACTGGGCAAGGAACCTTTTTAGAAGGGAGGAGAAGGAGGCCACTTCTTGGAAGGTGCAATCCCTAAAGAGTCCTATGCTGGAACGAGCCAGAAGCAGCAAAACTTGAGGAGGCTTGGGTTTTATGAAGCATAATATGGTGATGGAGATGTGACACCTTCTTTGCAGAGACCTGGGGCAGAATTTTGCCAGCCTGCCCACCACAGGAATTGCAGCGGGCGAGACACGGATCATGCAAAGGTCCATTGACTTCAGGTGGGATTTTCTGGTCTTGGGGTGAGTATGGCTGGAAAATCCCACCCATTGAGTCTCAAACTATTGTGACTACAGCCCTTTCAGTGCCAGGCCAGATCCCCTTCACCTTTTCCAGCATCTCAACTGAGAGATTGTAAAGTTAGCAAGATGTCATACCTATAAGTGTCCACAGAAACCCTGTAAGGTAACAGGCATTCTACAGGAGGTGATGGGACTTCAACTTTTTCTTCCTGAGGAGCGAGGATCGGGATGAGGGGACTTGTGGGTTCATTAGTATAGCAAGGTTTTTGATGTCATTAGGCACCTTTGTTAGATCAAATATTTCTCTGTGGGCCCTTCATGTCAACAGGAAGCGATACCACAACCACAGGGCCTATCATTCAATAAACATACAGTCGGTGTGCAACCATATCAAGTCATTCATTTCAATGAATGCCCACTATTATGGAAATATCCATAATCCTTCAATATCTGTACTATCAAGATAGAAAACAGATGGTTTGGATACCCCAATTACAAATGGTCCATGATCCAGCTCCACCATCCTAATATGTGAGGTCAGAAGGCCTTAACTGAGAGCTATGGAGTCAAATATAAAACCACGGAATAAGCCATCAACCAGGATTTGTTATTTAGTCAGCTCAGGGGGTTGGGGCAATCTCTACAGTACATTCCCAAGAGGGTCTCCATCTTTGTGATCGTACGGTGCATCCTCCACAAACTGACAATTATAAGGGCTCAATCACAACTCCTGGAATCCAAGGCCTCTTTGGGAAAAGGAAGATGAGGAGTAGGTAAGACCACGATGCCATGGTTCTCCCGTTTTCAGACTAAGTACCCACGTTGGCCAGAAACCAGGAGTGTTTTCCTCTGGCATTTACAGCATCTGATAGGTGGGACTTTCAGCAATCTGCCAGTCAGCCCCACTGTTCCAAGGCCGGGCCACCGTTTTTAAGGGTGGCCCGATTTCTGCGCTCAGAGACAGGACCCCATCCGTTCAGAAAAATTAAATGGGTGCACCCATCCATTGACCACGGGAACACAAACAACCCCTCATTAAAGAGGGGCATCTACCTCCTCCACCCATTTGCCCACACAGAAGCATGAGGATGACCCGAAGTGACCTCCCAACCTCCTTCTTTCTCAGACAACCCACTCAGCTCTCCTCTGCTCAGTTCCCATATTCAGCCCCCTTTCAGGCCACACGCCCTGGCAATGCCAACAATGCTTTGCCTTCTGGCAATGATACACTGGCCTGGCTCCAGGACTCCCAAGGAAGTAGGTCCAGCGGCCAGACTTCAGAGGATAGTCCCTCATGGGTCCTGTGGGTTGGATGGGCTCAGGCTGGGGCAAGGTGTTGACCTTGCCACCCTCTGCCTGGCTGGGGGTGATGTGGCTGGACGAGTCCTTCTAGCCATGACAGACCTGAAAATCATCCCTGGTGATTTCAGGCAGCCCTGTCAGCTTTGCAAATTTTGAAGTGGCCAGATCACTTTAATCTCCATGACCCCCTCATCTCCCCAAAGCATACCTTAACATAAAGAAAGAAAGTAGAGGGTGCAGAATGTAGTGTTACAGTCATAAGTAGGGCGTGGAGAAAGATCAACTTAATGCGAGGTCGGTCCATTCAAGAGTCTGATGGCAGCAGGGAAGAAGCTGTTGTGTCGGTTGGTATGTGACCTCAGACTTTTGTACCTTTTTCCCAACAGAAGAAGGTGGAAGAGAGTACATCCAGGGTGCGTGGGGTCCTTGATTATGCTGACTGCTTTTCCGAAGCAGCGGGAAGTGTAAACAGAATCAATGGGTGGGAGGCTGGTTTGTGTCATGGACTACAATTCTTTGTAGTTTCTTGCAGTCTTGGACAGTGCAGGAACCATACCAAGCTATTATATAACCAGAAATAATACTTTCTATGGTTCATCTGTAAAAGTTGGCGAGGGCCATAGTGAATATGCCAAATTTCCTCAGTTTCCTACAAAAGTAGAGGGATTGGTGGGCTTTTTTAACTATAGTGTCGGCTAAAGTCCTGTGACAGACAGAAGATGTCAATTTCACCTTTCTGCCTGATACCTGATTCTCTGTGCCATGTAGTTACTCATTGGGAATGAGCGGGCCCGGAGTATCCCCTTCCCCTACAACATGTACCAGCAATAACTGGATGGAATATGTGGAGCCACGTAGTAAGTCTGCTCAGTTAAAATGAACTTCCCCACTCCCAACATGGACCCACCAGTAAATCTATTTTAGACTATGACAATATCCCTTGGCCTAAATAACTCAACAAAAGGTGAACACCAGGTCAGATTTAGCTGGCCCAATAGGGCCCATCAGCTGGGAATCCCTATCAGTTCCAGAGGGGTGGTCCAACTGTATTAAACACCCTGCAGGCCTTCAGTAACCATTGTTAGCTCTCAACCATATTTCTGAAGCCCAGCAGCAGAAGTTCTTCGCACTGAGAGCTGCTGGCTAATCTGAGGCTGGTATTTCTCTCTTGCTCACTAGCATCACCAAAAGCAGAGGTAGCTGCTGACAATGCACCCACCAGAAGCCCAGGTTTGCCAACAGACTTCTGGCCAAAGGTGAGTGAGGGTAGGATGGAGGTTTGATAATAAGGGAAGGCCCCTGGAAGGCCAATGCAAACACAATAGGGTTTACTGGGCAGCTTCTTGAGGCACAGCAAAGTTGTTTGGTTTCCTTTAATCCCTGAACCACGACTAGACTGCAGTGAGCTCAGGGATAATGGGTTAATTGATTCAATAATGAGACTTATTAACATACAGCACTGGCAGCTGTGAATCCCGCATCAGCCTCTTTGGCCCTTCGATGTAACTGGGGGAAAATCTCCTGTTGGCAGGAGACCAGCACAGGGCCTTTCCCACATTAAGAGGTCATTAAATCCAGCTATTCAATAGCTTTCGCATTCCCAAGGGATAACAACACATCAACACTCCTCGTCATGTGCGAGAGCACAGATTGCAGGTTTGCTGTGAGAGCTCCCACAGCTCATTGGGCACGGAGATCTGCTTCCATGGTGCAGCTGTCTGTTCCCTCCACCCAAAACTGACTCTGCATTAGCCCCTCTGAATACTGAAGGGATGGACTCAAAAGATCAAGTCTAAAGAAGTGGGCCTCCAGGCTGACACAGACGCTGAGGAGCAGCCCACGCCGGTAACCCAGAAATGAAAGTCCCCTGCTCAGTTTACACCACCTGACTCACCCCATCTTCAACAGACTTCAGATCAACCGCCAACCAGCATGGAAAGGACCTTCTCACAGTAGGAATGTTAAGGGAGACAGGGGGAGAGATATTATGATGGACATGAAGGTCACAAGGGATCATTGATAGATCTCCCTGTGGGCTTTGTAGAATACCAGCTTCCTTACTGATCAAATAAGTGAGAAGCGGACATTGGGGGCTTATAAACCTGCTGCTTAACCCAAACCAGTGTTGTAGGTCCAGAAGTGTAGACTGTCTTGCTATAAGTCACAGATGCGGCCCATTTCTTTGGTACCATAAAGGATATTTGGTGACACAAAACTGGCATCTGGATGAATTACCACAACAACATTCATTTAATTTCTTCATCAACCTTCTATGTTACTTCATCAAAAATTCAATCACTTTAGTCACACAAAATCTTGCTTTTATAATTCCATGTTGGGTCTCCTTAAATAAGTCAAACTTCTCCAAGTTAATTTAATTCCCAATTAATGTTTCCAAACACGAACCACCACTTTGTGGTTACTGGGAATATCCTTGCACCCTATGTTGAAAAGGGGTGTCATATTTGCCACTGTTCAACATCTGGCAACTCCCCCAATTGTAGGAAGAGTTAGAACATTACGAAAAGCCCTTCTACTAACTCCTCCTCCCCACCACTTCTTTTTGCAAACTGATAGGTAAGCCAACTAGAGCAGTTGACCTATCTGCTCTAAGCACAGCCAGACGTTCCAATTAATCCCGGTTAACAATTTTCACCCCTTTACTGCCATATTTCCAGTTCTACAGAAAGCTTGTCAGTATCCAAAGGATGTGTTGGAACTTTAAAATTCTATCAAGATAGATAAGTCTCCGGGACTGGATAAGATGTACCTCAGGTTATTGTGGGAGGTGAGGGAAGTGATTGCAGAGCCCCGGGCAATGATCTTTGCATCGTCGATGGAGATGGGAGAGGTTCCGGAGGATTGCGGATGTGGTTCCTATTTTCAAGAAAGGGAACAGGGATAGCCCGGGAAATTACAACCCGTGAGTCTGACCTCAGTGGTTGGTAAGTTGATGGAGAGGATTCTGAGGGACAAGATTTATGAACATTTAGAGAAGTTTAGAATGATCAGAAATAGTCAGCACGGCTTTGTCAAGGGCAGATCGTGCCTTACGAGCCTAATTGAGTTCTTTGAAAATGTGACTGAGCACATTGACGAAGGATGAGCAGCGGATGTGGTTTACATGGACTTCAGCAAGGCATTTGATAAGGTCCTCCATGCAAGACTTCTTGAGAAGGTGAGAGGGCATGGGATCCAAGGGGCTGTTGCCTTGTGGATCCAGAACTGGCTTGCCTGCAGAAGGCAGAGAGTAGTTGTGGATGGGTCTTTTTCTGCATGGAGGTCGGTCACCAGTGGAGTGCACCAGGGATCTGTTCTAGGACCCTTGCTGTTTGTCATTTTCATAAGTGACTTGGATGAGGAAGTGGAGGGATGGGTTAGTAAGTTCATCGACGATACGAACGTTGGTGATGTTGTGGATAGTCTGGAGGGATGTCAGAAGATGCAGCGTGACATAGATAGGATGCAAGACTGGGCGGAGAAATGGCAGATGGACTTCAACGCAGATAAATGTGTAGTGGTCCATTTTGGCAGGACCAACGGGATGAAGGAGTACAATATCAAGGGTAGGAGTCTTAGCAGTGTTGAGGAGCAGAAGGATCTTGGGGTCTGGGTCCATAGGACGCTCAAATCGGCCTTGCAGGTGGAGGATGTGGTCAAGAAGGCGTATGGTGTACTGGCCTTCATTAATCAAGGATTGAGTTTAAGAGTCAGGAGGTAATGCTGCAACTTTATAAGAGACCCTTGTCAGACCCCACTTGGAGTACTGTACACAGTTCACTACAGGAAAGATGTGGAAGCTATTGAGAGAGTGCAGAGGAGATTCACAAGGATGTTGCCCGGATTGGGAGGCATGCCTTATGAAGATAGGGTTGAGGGAGCTTGGTCTCTTCTCCCTGGAGAGATGAAGATTGAGAGGCGACCTGATAAAGGTTTATAAAATGTTGAGAGGAATAGATAGGGTGGATTCTCAGAGGCTATTTCCCAGGGCTAAAATGGTCGCTACGAGAGGACACAGGTTTAAGGTCCTGGGAAGCAAGTACAGAGGAGATGTTAGAGGTAAGTTTTTCACTCAGAGGGTGGTGAGTGAGTGGAACCGGCTGCCACTGGTGGTGGTAGAGGCGAACTCACTGGGGTCTTTTAAAAGACTTCTGGATGAGTATATGGGATTTAATGGGATTGACAGTTACAGATAGTTCTATGGCTTCGTAGGTATGGATGCGATCGGCGCAACTTGTGAGCCGAAGGGCCTGTTTGTCCTGTAGTGTTCTATGTTCTATCCCCTTTATTACTGAACACCAACACAAAAAATTCCTTCACTACTCTAGTCCTGTCCGATGCATTGAAACATCTGTCTGACTCTTTGCCTCTAATAATGAACACCCTGTCTCTGACTGTTGTGATGGAATCCATAATTTCAAAGCTTGTACTTTGGGTCAGATATGAACTGAAAAAGGAATCTGAACCTTTAGGTTTCTAGGGAAAGAGGCACACAAGGGAAAAGGAAACTAAGCCTGAGTGGAGATTGAATGAGTCACAAATTAAGTTCATGTGGGAATTTGATGCAGTGGGGCAGGGAGGGGAAGAGTTGCTTTAATCAGCTTTATTGCATCTCGAAAGATGCAATAAAGTTGCATCTTCAGTTAAAGCTAAGTAAAGTTAATATATAAGTAAACTAAAATAAAGTTAGTATAAGCAAAGAAAAGTTAATACATGGAAGGATAGCCAAGGTGGTGTGGAATGCATGTCCTGTAGAATGTGGGAAACCATGGGTGCTGCTAGTGACAGACAACCACATAAAGGAAGTCTCAGTAGCTGCAGAAACTGGAGCTCTGGGTTTTGGAGTGGAAACGGCAGCTGGAGTCACTGTGGTGCATCCATGAAACTAAGAGTAAGTGGGTAGTATGTTCAGGTAAGTGGTCACATCACAGACTAGGCACATGAAGGCAGAAAGAAAATGGGAAAATGCCAGGCAGTCCAAGAGAACCAGGCACGTAGTGCAGGAGTCTAAGATCCTGCTCATGAATGGGTTTTCTAGTTTTGGACGATGGTGAGAGCTATGGTTCCTCAGAGGAGTGCAGTCAGAGCCATTATAGGCAACTCAACTGTACAGGGAGAAATAAGAGGGATAGAGTAATAGTGTTTGGAGATTCATTTATTAGAAAAACATACACCACCGTGGCAATAGACATGACTCCAGAATGGTATGTTGCCTCTGTTAGGTCCCACACGAGAACCCCAAGGTATATTGTGAAGCCAGACTAGACTTCAATAATTTTTCTATTCTGGTACAATTGTGAGGAAAGTGTGCTTTAACTGAGGAGTAACTCCACTGACAAATTAGAGATCTTTTATCAAAACAAGCTTTATACAGTTTAACTCTAACAAAACGAAACAGCTTAATTTTTAACAATTAAGTAATTTTTAAACATGAAAAGAAACAACTTTAATTTCTTTCACTATTTCAGTCCCAAAAAAGCAACATTCTTCTTACAGACTTAAAACCCACTTTAAATATAGTTAGCTATCATAAATATATTTGTTGACTGTAGGCAGCCTTGGGGTTTTCAGAGATATAGAGATTTCAGAAGCCTGCAAAACTCTCCTAACTTCTACCAGAACAGTCAATTCCTTTCTACAAAAGCCTGTTTCTCTTTTTGCTACAGATCCAGCAGTACACATAAACCCAATATCACATGAATCTGTTAAACACTCTAATTGGAAGTCCCAGGGGAACTTAAGTAAACAAAAATCCATTAACTCTACTCAACATAACCATTTGAAAGGCTGAATTGAGTAATTGTTCTCCCAGCATCTGAGCTGTATTCCTTTCAAACATACTAACTACTTGTAGGAAAAAGCTGAACTTTAAAACATTCTCCTGAAACATAAACACACTATTTCACACTTCCATCACACCTCCCTGGTGCCAGGCTCAAGGATCTTAATAGCAGCTGAAGAACATTCTTCTGAGGAAGAGTGAACAGCCACAGATCATGGTCTGCATTGTACCAATGACTAGGAAGTGAGATTGAAAAGCAAGACCTTCAAAGCAACAACCTCAGGATTACTCCCAATCCCACATGCTTGATCATAGAAATAGGAGAATTGAGTATTGTGGCTGGAAAGCTGGTGTTGGGGGGAAAGTATCAGATTCTTGAGGTATGGGGACCAGTTCGGGGAAAAGTTGGATCAATGAGGGATCAAATGACACCATGTGGGTTGAGTTCAGTAATAAAAAGGGGAGAGCCACACCACTAGGAGTGGACTATAAATCTCCAAATAATGGAAGGGAGTTAGAAGAGGAAATGTGTAAAAAAGAATCTGGGCAAGGTTCTCAATGAATACTTTGTCCCTGTCTTCACCAAACAAAGGGATAATCAGACTTTCTGGTTAGAAGACAGTGAGATCTTTGATGCAATAAGCACAGTGAGAGAGGAATTACTGAAGGGACTGACGTCCTTGAAGATGGATACATCACCAGGGCCAAATGGTTTGTATCTCAGGCTGTAAAGGAAGCCCAAAAAAGAAATTGTAGATCCTCTATGGATCAATTTTCCAGTCTTAATTAGATACAGGTGAGGTACCAGAGAATTGGAGATCTGTAAACATCATACCGTTACTTAAAATTAGTGAGAGGGATAGGCCAGTCAGTCTGACTTTGGTGCTGGAAACTTATCGCAAAAATTCTGAGATAGGATAAACTGTCACTTAGAAAGGCATAGACCAATTTCTAGGTTTTCTAGGGGAGTAATGTATCTTAGTAATAGAATCATTTGAGGAAGTAACAAGCAAGATTGACAAGAGCAGTGCAGTGGATGTTGCCTACGTGGATTTCAATAAGGGATTTGACAAGGTCCCACATGACAGATTGGTGAAAAAATTGAAAGCTTGTGGGATATGAGAGAGAGAGAGAGAGAAGTCAGTTTGACCAAAATTGGTTCAGTTACAGGAAACAAAGAGTAATGAGCGATGGATGTTTTTCTGAATGGAAAGCAATTTCCAGTGGCATTCCACAGGGTCATGTTGGGGTCCTTTCTGTTTGTTGAAACAATTAATGATTTGGGCTTTGGGACGCATTATTGGGAAATTTGCAGTTGACATGAAAATTGTTCATGTAGTTGATAGTGAAGAGGATTGCTGTTGTATCCAGAATGATCTCAATGTTTTGGTTGAGTAGGCGAGAAGATGGCAAATGGAATTCAATCGAAAAGTTGAGGCACTGCATTTGGGCAGAGAAAACAAAGACAGGGAATATACCATGAACAGGAGAATAATCAGAGGTGTAGAGGAAATGAGAAGTCTTGGGCTGCATATCCACAGGTTACTAAACAACTGGATAAGGTAGAACTATAGAACAAAACAGGCCTTTTGGCCCTTCTTGGCTGTGCCAAATCATTTTTCTGCCTCGTGCCACTGACCTGCACCTGGACCATATCCCTCCATACCCCTCTCATCCATGTACCTGTCCAAGTTTTTCTTAAATGTTAAAAGTGAGCCCACTTTCACCACTTCATCTGGCAGCTCATTCCACACTCACACCACTCTCTGTGTGAAGACATCCCCCCTCACCTAATATTCCCTTTAAACTTTTCCCCCTTCGCCCTTAACCCATGCTCTCTAGTTTTTTTCTCCCCTAGCCTCAATGGAAAAAGCCTGCTTGCATTCACTCTATCTATACCCATCATAATTTTATACGCCTCTATCAAATCTCCCCTCATTCTAAGCTCCAAGGAGTAAAGTCCTAATCTAAGGTGAAGAAACATATGAAATATTTTGCCTTTATTGGACCAAGTATTGAATACAAAAGCAGGGATGTAATGCTGGAACCGTACAAAACATTGATTAGGACACAGCATGAATTTTGTGTGCAATTCTGCTCACAACATTACAAGAAGGAAATAATTGCTCTGCAGGGAGTACAAAGGAGATTTACGAGAATGGCTTGAAAATTGCAATTGAAGGAAGATTGGATAAGTTAGGGGTGTTTTCCTTAAATAAAGGAGGCTGAGGGGTCACCTTAGTGAAGCGTATAAAATTATAAGGGGTCTAGATAGGGAAACAGGTTGACTGGTGGAAGGACTAGAAAAAAATGAAGAAAAGCTTTTCACCCAGAGTGGGTGAATCTGGAATCTTGAAATCGATGGCTGAGGCAGTAACACTCAGCTCATTTAAAAGGATCTGTGCCTTAAGTGCTCAAGGCCAGACCAGGTGTTAGAAAGTGGGATTAAAAGGAGCGGCTATTTACCTTTTTTCTCTCTTGATTGGCCGTTGCAGACATAATGGACTGAATGGCCACTTTCTTTGCTGTAACTTTTTTATGGTTATGTGAAACTGAACCAAAGAATTCAGGTAGCTGGGGAAACTTAAGCAGGTTGAAACCAGATTAAGAAGTCATAGGAATCATAGAAACCCCTAGAGTGCAAAAAGAGACCATCTGGCTCATTGAGTCTGCACCGACCAAAATCCCACCCAGGCCCTACCCCCATATCCCTATATATTTACCCACTAATCCCTCTAACCTATGCATCTCAGGACACTAAGGGGCAATTTTAGCATGGCGAATCAACCTAACCTGCACATCTTTGGACTGTGGGAGAAACCCGAGCACCTGGAAGAAACCCACACAGACACAAGGAGAATGTGCAAACTCCACACAGGCAGTGACCCAAGCCAGGAATCAAACCCAGGATCCTAGAGCTGTGAAGCAGCAGTGCTAACCACTGTGCTACTGTGCCGCTCAAGTCATAGAGCTATCTGAGCTCAGATATTAATGGTGTAGTGCCAGCAAGCTAAAGCTAACAAAATCTGGATCCAGGAACTGGCACTGGACAAATATAAGTTTGCTGCCACTGTGTCTGTAACTTAACAGAACTGTCTGCCCAGACTTTGCCATATTGTGCACAGGGTTGTTACTGAGGTCCAGATAAAGATGATGAATTTGTGCCATATTTTTCATTATGGTAAAGACTGTAGCCCTAGAGCTTGGGTTTATTTGGAACTGCTGTTGATGAGAACTGATAGTCAAATCCTCAAAGGAGGTGGAATTCAACCTGACGAAGTTCGGAGCTTTGAATGACTCTGGCTGAAATTAGTGCCTTACAATGAGATCTATCTTTGTTGTATCTGTTGGTTAATATATATGATATAATTTAGATTGACCATAAATTGCTTGTTTAAATTATGTTGATTTTGGTTTGTTTGTTGGAAATAAGTTATAAAAATGCATCTTATCCATTTTTTTTTCCCCAATAGGTTTATTCGGTAAATTAGGTCCTTTGGGTTTGTCGGTTTCGTGGGGACCATGACACTACTTATACACTATTTATATTCTGGTTGAAGAATTTTGGATTCCCTTTTATGAGATTCTATCCTTATCTTTTCTCCTGATCAGTCTTATATTTCTTCTTAATTTCTCCTGTCAATTTATTGTATTAGGCTTGGTTCTTACCCAAAAAATTCAAAAATTAAACTCACATGCCTCATGTGCTCTCTTTTTGAAATATCATGTTCTCTACTTCTCTTGTCAAGGCTTTAGTTTCCTTATCTTTGTCCAAAGTGGTTGGGTTGGTGGACCTGTGGCTAGAATGAGGATAAAGGACATTGTGGAAAGCCTCAAATGAGAATGTGGTTGAGGGTGGCATTGCTGAATCTTGGGGCAGCAATCCTCTTAGTTTCTGGAGCCACCTCGTTGCTGTCCAGTTGTCTTGTGCTGCATAGAGTGATATAGGCGTACGCTTTGGTTTGATTTGATTTATTATGGTCATAAAAGTCACAGAAATCATAGAAACCCTACAGTGCAGAAAGAGGCCATCTGGCCCATCGAGTCTGCATCGACCACAATCCCACCCAGGCCCTACCCCCATATCCCTATATATTTACCCACTAATCCCTCTAACCTATGCATCTCAGGACACTAAGGGGCAATTTTAGCATGGTGAATCAACCTAACCTGCACACCTTTGGACTGTGGGCCAGGGAGTTACAGTGAGAAGTTTTGTTCTTGCTCTCGATACAGACAAAGCATACCATTCATAGAGAAGGAAATGAGAGAAGGAAGAATGTAGTGTTACAATCACAGCTAGGGTGCAGAGAAAGATCAACTTAATGCAAGGTAAGTCTGACAGCAGTAGGGAAGAAGCTGTTCCTGAGTCAGTTGGCATTTGACCTGGCTTTTGTATGTATTTTCCGAAGGAAGAAGGTGGAAGAGAGAATGTCTGGGGTGCGCAGGGTCCTTAATTATGCTGGCTGCTTTGCTGAGGCAGCAGGAAGTGTAGACAGAGTCAGAGTCAATGGATGGGAGACTGGATTCTGTTATGGATTGGGCTACATTCACGACCTTTTGCAGTTGCTTGCGGTCTTGGGAAGCGCAGGAGACATACCAAGCTGCAATACAACCAGAAAGAATGCTTTCTATGGTGCATCTGTAAAAGTTGGTGAGAGTCATAGCTGACATGCCTTATTTCCTTCGTCTTCAGAAAGCCCACCTCTACTTTCTCAGAACTACAGTGTCAGCATGGGGACCAGGACAGGTTGTTGGTAATCTGCACACCTAAAAAATTGAAGCTCTTGACCCTTTCTACTTCGTCCCTGTTGATGTAGAGAGGGCATGTTCTCTTTTACGCTTGTGACACCGATGTCAGACTCTTATTTATTGACTACAGCTCAGCCTTCCACACTATTATTCCTATGAAACTCAAACCTGAAAATTGAATTGGAGGGAATTTGGTCACACAGTTGCATAAGTAGTATAGTGGGGGGCTGGGAACACAGCCTTGTGGAGCACCGATATTGAGGATAATTGAGGAGGAGTTGTTGCCTATCCTTAATGATTGTGGTCTGAGTCAGAAAGTTCAGGATCCAGTTGCAGAGGGAGGTGCTGAGGCCCAGGCCATGGAATTTGGAGATGAGTTTCATAGGAATAATGGTGTTGAAGGCTGAGCTGTAGTCAATAAATAAGAGTCTGACATAGGTGTCCTTGTTATCTTGGTGTTCCAGGATCGAGTGCAGGACCAGGGACATGTGGCGGTAGGCAAACTGTAGTGGATCCAGGTAGTCCGGGAGGCTGGAATTCATTTGTGCCATGACTAGCCTTTCGAAGTATTTCATAATGATGAATACTCTAGCTGATCCACGCAGGATCTGAGTGCTCATCTGGGTATCTTATCTGGACCAGTAGCTTTCCATGAGTTGACTTTCAAAAAAGCTGCTCTGACATCTACAATGGTGACTCCAGATACACGTTCATTCAGGGCTTCCACGGTGTCATCTGCAATGATGACTCCAGATACACGTTCATTCAGAGCTTCCACGGTGGAAGGCATGCTCTCACTCATCTCTTGCTCAAAACAGGTGTAGGATGCATTGAGCTCATCAGGGAGAGGTGCGTTGGAGCCAGCGATTTTATATGCCTTCATCTTGTAGCCTGTTACGTTTTGCAGACCTTGCCATAGTCAGTGGGGGTCCGTGTGGCTAGCCTGGGACTCTAGCGTGGTCTGGTACTGTCTTTTGGCATCCTCGATGGATCTCTTTAGATTGTATCTGGCTTTCTTGTATAAGTCAGTGTCATCTGACTTGGACGCCTCAGACTTGGACTTCAGCAAGCAGTGGATATCCCTGTTCATCCATGATCTCTGGTTGGGGAACACATGGATTTGCTTCTTTGGCACACAGTCTTCTACACACTTACTAATGAGTTCAGTTACTGGAGTGGCGAACTTGTTCAGGCTGGTCGCAGAGTTTTTAAATACTGACCAGTCCACTGATGACAAGCAGCTCCATAGGAGATCATCCAATTCCTCAGACCAACATTGTACGACTTTCTTTGATCGATTCTCCTGTGGGTGCACTTTAAAAATGTTTCCTGGTCTCAGAAAATAGTTCTGAGAAAGTAGAGGTGGGCTTTCTGAAGACGAAGTGCTGATTTCATGGCGCGGCAGGTGAATCTGAGACCACTCGCCAGTGCTCGGTGTGTTTCCTGTGCATGCATATTTAATTCACTGAGAAGTGTACAATACAGCACAAAAGCTCACCATTGCAGCTGGGGGGAAAATGTCATTTTGTCAGGGCTGCCACAGCACAGTGAAAAGAATGGAAAATGCAATTATGCATTTATCACCATGACAGCAGAAACTGTAGCTGTTAGGGGAGTCCATCTTAGAGTGACATCAGCAGAGTCATTTGCAGGTTCAACTGTTACTTGGAAAGTAACAGTTTCAGCAACACATGGTAAAGATCATATCATTTCTAATTGGCCCAAGAAGGTACATCAATTAATTGAAACACTTGACACCTAACTGAGAGCAGGAGATAGCACGCCCAGTTGGCAGCGCTCCTAACTTTCAAACAGTGCTATGTCGTCCAACATGCAATTTTCCTATCTAATTAAATACTTTAATGGAAGTTTGCAAACATTGGGCAATAATTTCTGGCGCTTTAAAAGTCTTTCATTAATTGGTGGAATGAGTGTACTATAGCATCTTAATAAAATTCATACCTTTTTAATAATGTCAGTACAGATTTTGCAGTGCTAGAATCCAAACCTGTTGTGGGTTCGTCCAGAAACAAAACCGGAGGATCCGTTATGAGCTCCATACCAATATTTGTTCTTTTCCGTTCTCCACCGGACACACCTCGAATTAAATCTGTACCAACCTGAAAACACCAGGCAGCTTAAATGTATCTCAATTTAACAAATGTCATCATCTTCAGCCTTATTAGCTTATTTAACCAAATAAATAGCTCAAGCAGAAATCACAATTTAAATGGCTTTGGTTTCTGAGCTTTGTAAATTTGGCAAGTTTGATTTTTTTGTAGGATAAAGTGACCTCCATACTGAAATTGCCACTATGCATTCCCATCATGTGAAACTCTGCATTACAAATGCTAATTTGGCTAAAATCTGTGACTAACTGGAGAGGTTAACATTAGAACAAGGAGCAGGAATAAGATATTCAGGTTCTTCATGTCTGCTATGCTATTTATTCAGATCATGGAAAATCTGAGTGTGGTCTCAAGTCCACTTTCCTGTCTTTTCCCCATAACCCTCGATTCCCTTGGCAGCCAAAAATCTACCTGACTCAGTCTTGAATATATTCAAAGACCTAGTCTATACTGCTCTCTGGAAACGGACTTTCCACAGATTAATGACCCTCAGAGATAAATATATTCTCCTAATCTCTCCTCTTAAATGGGGAGCCTCTAATTTTTAAACTGTGTCCCCTAGTTTATCAGCATCCACCTTGTCAAGCTCCCTCAGGATGTTTCAATTAATCACCTCTTATTCTTCTAAATTCCAATGAGTACAGGTCCAACTTGCTGAAACTTTCCACATAAGACAAACTCCTCTACCCAGTAATTAGTTGAGTGAGCTTTCTCTGATCAGTTTCTAACGTAATATAATTTCTTAAGTAAGGAGACCAAAACTGTAAGGCTCATCAGATGTCGTCTCACGAAGGCAGTATACAGCTGTGACAATAGATTCTTTCTCAATTCCCCTTGCAATAAATGCTAACATTCCATTTGCCTTCTGGATCACTTGCTGTATGTTAAGGATCAGATAGCTAAGACCTCACACATATTTTTATAAACATATATCGCCTCATTGCTAATTTCCAAAATTTTAAAATCGAACAGCTACCTTTTAAAATGGCTGAAGCTATGACTGTTGGTGACTGTAGTACAGAAGAAATTTGCCCTTGTTATCTCTGAAGAGAACCAAATAACCTCCTGTGGGTGCTACAGAGACCAAATTCAAAGGGAACTATACAGAGGTCACTTACAATTCACAAGCCAGGCCAAGAATCAATTCATCTGCTAGCACAAAAGGCCCTGCAACTTCCTTATAAAGTGTAATGATTAGACCATTAACAATCTCAGGGACCCAGACAAAGGGTTACACGCTCTTCAAAGCCAAAATGAAGAGGTGGGAGTCATGTGACATGACCAACTGCCCCCGCCAGCTGGTGGAACCATTCATATTGCCTTGTGGATCTACAAATCTCAGTTTGCCACTTTTCCATCTACCAAATAGCAGCACAGAAAAGGAGCACTTTATGGGGTTTAAGTACATAGCCCTATCTACATTGTTTCAACTGGAGCCTCTGTACCACTGCCCACAAGGCTTATTCATCTCCGCATGCCTATCATATCATAGAAGTCAACTCTACAATAAAACTGAATTATCAGTTTTCAGACTGCTGATATCTGTGAAGGAATACACCCCTGGAATTTGATTTGGAACTCTGGCCTCATGTGAAACATTAGTTCTTTTCTCAATTATTTTTGCTCTGCGTTTATTTCTTTCTCTATCTCTCTTTTACTGCATGAATGAAAAGCAGGCAACATTGTGACTGTCCTCCCACATTTGAGTGTATGTAAATAACCTAACCATTTTGAATTGATCCTATCTCAAGTTTACTGTAGGGTACTAATAGAAATTGGATCACACCTGAAGCAAGGGGTTTGGAAGTACAGCACCGATTCTAAAGAGGGAAGCAAATCTTTCTCAACAGAACAGAAATCAGGGCTGTTTAAATTAAACCCCTCTTGCCCATAACAATAGCTTTAGTTAAATGAAGCTTACAATTGCTAAAGGGAAGTAATATACCTGAGGATAGAGGAGTTTTAAATATTAGGATGGCTAAAAAAAATTGATAAAAGGGAGAAAATAGGATATGAAAGAATATTACGAGAAACCTAAAAAACTTGCAAGAGCTTCTACATGTGTATATAAAGGACAAGTCGCGAAAATAAAAATTTGTCACTTAGAGGTTGAAATGACAGACATTATAACATGGAATGAATGAATGCAGAGATTTGCCACAATATTGGAAATAAAATGGAGATCATGACTCTACATTGTGTGAGAACAGGCAGTATTTTTCCATGAATTGGTCAACTAGTGGCTAGAAGTGAGAACATAGAGGAAAGTATTGGACATAAGAACATAAGAAATAGGAGCAGGAGTAGGCCATCTAGCCCCTCCAGCCTGTCCCGCCATTCAGTAAGATCATGGCTGATCTGAAGTGGATCAGTTCCACTTTCCCGCTTTCTCCCCATAACCTTTAATTCCCCTGTCGATCAAAAACCTATCTACCCGTGACTTCACCACTTCAACGGGCAGAGAATTCCAGAGATTCACCACCCTTTGAGTGAAGAAGTTCCTCCTCAACTCTGATCTAAACTGTGTCCCCCCTTATCTTGAGGCTGTGCCCTCTAGTCCTGCTGTCCTTTCTAAGCGGGAAGAATCTCTCTACCTCTACCCTATCCATCCCCTTCATTATCTTATACGTCTCTATAAGATTCCCCCTCATCCTTCTAAACTCCATAAGAACATAAGAAATAGGAGCAGGAGTAGGCCATCCAGCCCTTCGAGCCTGCCCCGCCATTCAATGAGATCATGGCTGATCTGTCGCTGCTCAGTTCCACTTTCCCGCCCTCTCCAACGAGTACAGACCTAGTCTATTTAGTCTCTCTTCATAGTCCAACCCCCTCATCTCCAGTATCAGCCCAGTGAACCTCCTCTGCGCTCCCTCCAAGGCCAAAATATCCTTGCGCAAGTGCGGCGACCAAAACTGCACACAGTAGTCCAGCTGCGGCCTCACCAGTGCCCTGTACAGTTGCAGCAAGACCTCCCTGCTTTTATATTCTATCCCCCTCGCTATGAAGGCCAACATTCCATTCGCCTTCTTGATCACCTGCTGCACCTGCAGACTGGGTTTTTGCAACTCATGCACAAGGACCCCCAGGTCCCTCTGCACCGTAGCATGCTGCAGCTTTTCACCTTTTAAATAATAATCCCTCCTATTATTGTTTCTGCCAAAGTGGATAATCACACATTTGCTAACATTATACTCCATCTGCCAGGTCCTCGCCCACTCACTCAGTCTATCCAGATCTCTCTGCAGACTTTCAACACCCTCCACGCAATTTGCTTTTCCACTCATTGTCATGTCATCAGCAAATTTCGTCACCCTACACTCAGCTCCCTCCTCCAGATCATCTATATAAATAGTAAATAGTTGAGGCCTGAGCACCAATCCCTGCAGCACTCCACTAGTCACCAACCGCCAACCAGAAAAGCACCCATTGATACCAACTCTCTGCTTCCTATTAGACAGCCAATCCTCTATCCACGCTGACAACTTACCCCCAACTCCATGCACCCTAACCTTCTGTAGCAACCTTTTATGAGGCACCTTATCAAACGCCTTTTGGAAATCTAAAAACACCACATCCACCGGTTCTCCTCTGTCTACCGCACTAGTCACATCCTCATAGAAATCCAATAAATTCATCAAACACGACTTCCCCTTAACAAGTCCGTGCTGCATCTGCTCTATCAAACCATTCTTTTGTAGGCGCCTCGCTATTTCTTCTTTGATGACGGATTCTAGCATTTTTCCAACTACAGACGTTAAACTAACCAGACTATAATTCCCTGCCTTTTGTCTGCTACCTTTTTTAAACAGCGGCGTAACATTAGCCGTTTTCCAATCTTCCGGCATTTCCCCGGAGTCCAGCGAATTTTGATAAATAATTACTAAGGCATCCACTATCACCTCTGCCATTTCTTTCAGACTTGTCCACCTTCAGTCCCATTAGTCTATCAAGCACTACCTCGCTAGTGACAGTAATCTCATTTAGGCTCTCAACTCCTACCATCCTTCTATCTTTAATATCCAGCAAACTATTCATGTCCTCCTCCGTGAAGACCGAGGCAAAAAACTTATTTAAAGCCTCAGCCATTTCCTCATCGCCCACCGCTAAATCCCCCCTCTCATCCTCCAAGGGTCCAACATTCACTCTAGCCAGCCTCCTCCTCTTTATATATTTGTAAAAACTTTTACTGTCATTTTTTATATTTAGTGCTAGTTTAGCTTCATAGTCTATCTTTCCTTTCTTTTTCTCCTTCTTAGTCATTCTTTGTTGATTTTTAAATCTTTCCCAATCTTCTAATTGCCCATTATTTCTGGCCACTCTGAACGCATCAGCTTTTAATTTAATACTGTCCTTCATTTCCTTCAATAACTACGGCTGGTTATCCCTTCTCCTACAGTCCTTCTTTACCATTGTAATATATTCCTGCTGAGTACCGAAAAAGATCTCCTTAAAAATCCTCCTCTGTTCCTCAGCCGTCCTACCAACCAATCTGCGCCCCCCAATCTACATTCGCCAATTCCTCTCTGATCCTATCATACTCCCCTCTGTTCAAACAGAGGACACAGGTTCGGGACCCTACTTTCTCATCCTCCATCTGCATCAAAAATTCAACCATACAATGATCACTCGTCCCAAGAGGATCCCTCACAAGAAGATCCCTAATTCTACCTGCCTCATTACACAACACCAGATCTAAGATAGCTCGCTCCCTTGTAGGTTCCGTCACATACTGTTCAAGGAAAGTATCCCGACAGTATTCCAAGAATGCTTCCTCAAGCCCACCGCGTCCAACTTGAGTCAACCAATCAATATGCAGATTAAAATCCCCCATAATTACCGCCGTTCCGTTTCTGCATGCATCAATTATTTGCTTGTTTATAGCCTGCCCCACCTCAAAGTTATTATTTGGGGGTCTATAGACCACACCTACCTATGTCTTCCTCCCCTTACTATTCCTTATCTCCACCCACAACAATTCCATGTTTTGCTCTTTGGAGTCTATATCTTCCCTTACTATTGCCCTGATATTATTCTTAATTAACAGAGCTACCCCATCCCCTTTTTCCTCCCGTCTATCCTTCCTAAACACTTCATACCCCTGGACATTCGGCTCCCAGTCCCTGTCACCTTGCAACCACGTTTCCGTAATGGCCACTAGGTCATATCCATTTGTGCTGAGCTGCGCCATCAGCTCATTCACTTTGTTCCGAATGCTACGTGCATTCAGCTAAAGTCTCTTTATACCAGCCTTTATCTGGACCTTATTTGAAGAAACGCTACTAACCTCACTCATGCCCCCTACTCCTTTTATTATTGGGACATCCTCAACATTTTCCTGCACCCGTACCCTCTCCTTTACTTTACATTTTGTAATTTCCCCCACCCCTGCACCCTCCCTCCCCCCAATTAGTTTAAAGCCCTATCTACAGTCCTAGTTATACGATCCGCCAGGACTCTGGTCCCAGCACGATTCAGACTAAGACCATCCCACCTGAACAGGTCCCACCTGCCCCAATACTGGTGCCAATGCCCCATAAATTCAAACCCATTCCTCCCACACCAATCCCTAAGCCACCCTTTCATCTCTTTAATCCTATTTACCCTGCGCCAATCTGCATGTGGTTCAGGCAGTAATCCAGGGATAACCACCTTGTCGGTTCTGCTTTTTGATTCCCAGCTTTGCATACTCCTTCTGCAGATCCTTAGTTCCTATTTTGCCTATGTCGTTGGCACCCACATGTACCACAACGACCGGATTCTCACCCTCCCACTCCAGGTTCCTCAGCAGCCCAGATGAGACATCGTGGACCCGAGCACCAGGCAGACAACACACCCTTCTGTATTCTTTATCATTGTCACAAAGGACAGTGTCTATGCCCCTAACTACACTATCCCCAATTACCACTACATTCCTCTTTACTTCTTCCTCTTTGACCTGTCTGCACCACTGTACCGTGGGCAGTTTGCTCGTCAACCTTGCAGCCCTCGTTCTTGTCCACATTGGGAGCAAGAATCTCAAACCTCTTGTGCAGATTCAGGGGCTGAGGCTTGTGTGTCCCCCCTCCCCTCCCCACGCCCCCCTCCGTCCCCCCACCCTCCCTCCCCTCCCCTCGCCCCCCCTCCGTCCCCCCACCCTCCCTCCCCTCCCCTCGCCCCCCCTCCGTCCCCCCACCCTCCCTCCCCTCCCCTCGCCCCCCCTCCGTCCCCCCACCCTCCCTCCCTCCCCTCCCCTCGCCCCCCCTCCGTCCCCCCACCCACCCTCCCTCCCCTCCCCTCGCCCCCCCTCCGTCCCCCCACCCACCCTCCCTCCCCTCCCCTCGCCCCCCCTCCGTCCCCCCACCCTCCCTCCCTCCCCTCCCCTCGCCCCCCCTCCGTCCCCCCACCCTCCCTCCCCTCCCCTCGCCCCCCCACCCTCCCCTCGCCCCCCCTCCGTCCCCCCACCCTCCCCTCGCCCCCCCTCCGTCCCCCCACCCTCCCTCCCCTCCCCTCGCCCCCCCTCCGTCCCCCCACCCTCCCCTCGCCCCCCCTCCGTCCCCCCACCCTCCCTCCCCTCCCCTCGCCCCCCCTCCGTCCCCCCACCCTCCCCTCGCCCCCCCTCCGTCCCCCCACCCTCCCTCCCCTCCCCTCGCCCCCCCTCCGTCCCCCCACCCTCCCCTCGCCCCCCCTCCGTCCCCCCACCCTCCCCTCGCCCCCCCTCCGTCCCCCCACCCTCCCTCCCCTCCCCCCCCCTCCGTCCCCCCACCCTCCCTCCCCTCCCCACGCCCCCCCTCCGTCCCCCCACCCTCCCCTCCCCTCCCCACGCCCCCCTCCGTCCCCCCACCCTCCCCTCCCCTCCCCACGCCCCCCTCCGTCCCCCCACCCTTCCCCCCCCTCCCCACGCCCCCGTCCGTCCCCCCACCCTTCCCCCCCCTCCCCACGCCCCCCTCCGTCCCCCCACCCTTCCCCCCCCTCCCCACGCCCCCCTCCGTCCCCCCACCCTTCCCTCCCCACGCCCCCCCACCCTTCCTCCCTTCAGCAACACCCTCTTGTTCCTGACCCTCAGAGTTAGTCAGTCTAGGGGGTTTGACTTTCTCTTGTAACCCCTTATGCAGGTTACACTCCCCCTCCCTGATGAGCCTCAGTGTCTGAAGTTTAGAGTTTAGCTCATCTACTTTGAGAAATCACCTGCTGTTTTGTCAAAAAAGTCTTCCAATCTGCAACCACAAAGTAACCACAAAGCTAGTGAGGAACAAGAAAGCTTTTCTCTCTCTCAAAAGACCCTAGTGAGCCCCCCTACAGAAGCAATCTGTCTGTTTCATTACAGAATCCATCTAAGCTGCTGTACACAACTCTTCAATTTAAACCCTTCACTTCAGACTACCAACACTTCAACTGCAAGCTATGGGCCTACAAAGATATTTTAAGGACTGAATTGAATTTTAAAATTTCATTTTTATAAACATCTTTTATGCTTTTCAGCATGTAACCTTTGAATGTATTTAGTTAATAGCTTTATTACTTTTACTTAAGAAACTTACAGCAGTAGTTTTGTAATGAATAAACAAGACTGAAGCTTTGCCACTTGTTATTTTGAAATTGAATCACATGCAAATTTTGAAACAGAGGACTGCAAACATACACCTGCACAAATCCTGAGCTCACAGACCATTCTGAGGAAACATCTTTTATATGGTCAAGACAAACTGATTAAAAGTTTTGAAAATTTAAGAGAGTAAAAAGATGAGTGAAATTTAACATCTTACATCCTGTAATATGTTGTTTTCTCAGTGATTTACCCCAACTTTTCATAAAGTACTATTTGCTGATTGAACCAGCAGTTTTCCACCATACCTTGCTGTCAGACACTTTAGTTAGTCCAAGTTGAGAGATGAGCTGATCCACCCTTTTTTCTTTCTCCTTGAACCTGATTGAATTAGGTAATCGCAATGCTGCAGAGAACAGTAAATTCTCTCTAACAGTCAATGATCCCATAATAATATCGTCCTGTAAGGCAATAGTTTAAAACATAAGAACATAAGAAATAGGAGCAGGAGTAGGCCATCTAGCCCCTCGAGCCTGCCCCACCATTTAATACGATCATGGCTGATCTGAAGTGGATCAGTTCCACTTTCCCACTTTTTCCCCATAACCCTTAATCCCCTTGCCTACCAAAAACCTATCTACCCGCGTCTTAAATATATTTAGCGAGGTAGCCTCCACCACTTCAACGGGCAGAGAATTCCAGAGATTCACCACCCTTTGAGTGAAGAAGTTCCTCCTCAACTCCGTTCTAAACTGCCGCCCCCTTATCTTGAGGCTGTGCCCTCTAGTCCTGCTGTCCTTTCTGAGCGGGAAGAACCTCTCAACCTCTACGCTATCCATCCCCTTCATCATCTTATACGTCTCAATAAGATCCCCCCTCATCCTTCTAAACTCCAACGAGTACAAGGCCAGTCTATTCAGCCTCTCGTCACAGTTCAACCCCCTCAATTCCAGTATCAGCCTAGTGAACCTCCTCTGCACTCCCTCCAAGGTCAAAATATCCTTGCGCAAGTGCGGCGTCCAAAACTGCACACAGTACTCCAGCTGTGGCCTCACCAGTGCCCTGTACAGTTGCAGCAAGACCTCCCTACTTTTATATTCAATCCCCCTCGCTATGAAGGCCAGCATCCCATTTGCCTTCCTGATCACCTGCTGCACCTGCAGGCTGGGTTTTTGCAACTCATGCACAAGAACCCCCAGGTCCTTCTGCACCATAGCATGCTGCAGCTTTTCGCCCTTTAAATAATAGTTCCTCCTACTATTATTCCTGCCAAAGTGGATAACCTCACACTTGCTAACATTGTATTCCATCTGCCAGGTCCTCACCCACTCGCCCACTAATTAAAACAATTACATCTCATCAGTCTAAATTGGATAAGTTGTTGGTGCTACTTGTGGGTTAATTGTTGCGAACTAAAAGTATTTGGAACAACTTACTTGTGCTAGATTTCCCTTATTTTATTTTTATTGGGTAAAATGTGGGCTTTATTTGCTAAACGTGGGAGGTGATAGTTGTTATTATGTCAGGTAAAATGTGAGTTACATTTGCTAAACAGGGGAGGTGGTGGTGCACTTGACTAGTAATCCAGAGTTCCAGGGCAATGTCTGGGGAGCAAAAACAGAAAATACTGGAAAATCTCAGCAGGTCTGACAGCATCTGTGGGGAGAGATTAGAGTTTCAAGTCTAGGTGACCCTTCATCAGAGCTGTTTTTATTTCAGGTTCCAGCATCCACAGTATTTCACTTTTATCTTAATGCTCTGCGGACCCTGGCACGGCAAAAGGTGGAATTTAAATTCAATAAAACATCTTAGACTCAAAGGCTAATGATGACCATCTGGTTCACTGATGCCCTAAAGTGTGGCATGCAGAAGATGATCCTCAGTTGCCAAAAGACTTTGAGGTTAGTATAACAAAGCCTGCTCCTGATATACTGTACATCTCCCTTCCAGGGCAGACTATTTCAGGTCAGTACTGCACATGGGATTGGGGAGGACCAGGTCCCCATTCTCCCTATATCACACAGTGTCTGAACAGCACTATGCATGCAGGAGTCATGCAGCCACTGCAACAAAGATTTGAAATTTGACCGGTAAGGCCTGGAGTGCGGAGGGGTGTGGCCTGATGAAAACAAGGAGGGCTATGTGGAAGGAAGACTGTACGGGGGAAGGTAAACATAAGGGGAAATGTAGAAGGAGGGTTGCACAAACACTTAACAGATCAGGACTGTAGTGGTTTGTGCAGATTACTGTTGCCTGCAGTCCACTTTGGAAACACCAACACTCTCAGGACTCCCATATAAGTTCAGGGACTGGCAGAAAGGAGTCAGAAAGTGCAAACATTCTTGCTGCGAAATGGAAAGGAGTCACAAACGATAGGCATTCTAGGACCTTGCAGTCTAAAGTTAGAGAAAGGAAACAGTGCAGAAGAGGAGTGGGCATGCAGCAACAGCAATCATTGGAGGCATGATATATCCTAGCTGCAGGGAGGGGCAGGGCTATGTGCTTTTGTGTGTGTGAATGTGTCTGCATGAAACCCCCTAAAAGTTATAGTACACAGGGTCTTCAAATGGGTGGAAAGGGGTCCATGATGATGGGTTCGGGGAGGAGCAAGGAGAATGTGATTATGTTCACCACCACTACGACAGGATCCATGATTAGTTGCTGAGGCTAGAGAATGATAGATGGCATTTCTACCTGCACATCATGAGGCTCTAGGTAAATTAGAGCTATGCAGATACCAAGGCAAGGGAGTCAAACCCTGTCCTATACTACAGTTTAGGGCCATCATCTTATCACACAGATAAAATGGCATCTTCCAAATCAAAAGTAAGATCGGTTCTATCTCGGAAGGGTATGATGATGTGGGAAAGGACCACCATCTGGGTTCTGAGGCCCTTTCTTGAGATGCTTGCTCATTTGTTGGGTCCAGGTCAATTACATAGGACATAGATAATATTGCACAGGAAGCAACAGCAAGCCAGATTTCTAATTTTGCACTTTGAAAGGGATAGGCACAACTCAATAGCCTCATATCAAAGTTTGAAAAGCTACATAGTGGATGAATGAGATGAATGAAGGCTATAGTAAAAGGGCATAGCTGCATCACGTAAGAACATAAGAACATAAGAAATAGGAGCAGGAGTAGGCCATCTAGCCCTTCAAGCCTGCCCCGCCATTCAATAAGGTCATGGCTGATCTGAAGTGGATCAGTTCCACTTACCGCTTTCTCCCCATAACCCTTAATTCCCCTGTCTATCAGAAACCTATCTACCCGTGACTTAAATATATTCAGCGAGGTAGCCTCCACCACTTCAACGGGCAGAGAATTCCAGAGATTCACCACCCTTTGAGTGAAAAAGTTCCTCCTCAACTCTGTTCTAAACTGCCCCCCCCCTCTTATTTTGAGGCTGTGCCCTCTAGTTCTGCTGTCCTTTCTAAATGGGAAGAATCTCTCTACCTCTACCCTATCTAGCCCTTTCATTATCTTGTAAGTCTCTATAAGATCCCCCCTCAGCCTTCTAAACTCCAACGAGTACAGATTCAATCTCTCTTCATAAGCTAACCCCCTCATCTCCGGTATCAGCCTGGTGAACCTTCTATGCACTCCCTCCAAGGCCAATATATCTTTCGCAAATACGGGGATGAAAACTGCACACAGTACTTCAGCTGCAGCCTCACCAGTACCCTGTACAGTTGCAGCAAGACCTCCCTGCTTTTACATTCTATCCTCCTCGCTATAAAGACTGGCATTCCATTTGCCTTCTTGATCACCTGCTGCACCTGCAGACTGGGTTTTTGCCATTCGTGCACAGGGACCCCTAGGTCCCTCTGCACAGTAGCATGCTGCAGCTTTTCACCCTTTAAATAATATTGCATCCTACTATTATTTCTACCAAAGTGGATAACCTCACATTTGCAAATGTTATACTCCATCTGCCAGGTCCTCGCCCACTCACTCAGCCGTTCCAGATCTCTCTGCAGACTTTCCATGCCTTCCACGCAATTTGCTTTTCCACTCATCTTCGTGTCATCAGCAAATTTTGTTACCCTATACTCAGCCCCCACCTCCAGATCATCTATGTAAATGGTAAACATTGAGGCCCCGGCACCCTGCGGCTCTCCACTAGTCACCAACTGCCGACCAGAAAAGCACCCATTGATTCCAACTCTCTGCTTCCTGTTAGATAATCAATCCTCAATCCACGCTAACACCTTACCCCCAACTCCGTGCACCCTAACCTTCCGCAGTAACCTTTTCTGAGACACCTTATCGAGCACCTTCTGGAAATCTAAAAACACCACATCCACCGGTTCCTCTCTGTCTACTGCACTAGTCACATTCTCATAGAAATCCAATAAATTTGTTAAACACGACTTCCCCTTAACGGATCTGTGCTGCGTCTACTTGATCAAACCGTTCTTTTCTAGATGTCTTGCTATTTCTTCTTTGATTATAGATTCTAGCATTTTTCCAACTACAGACGTTAAGCTAACCGGACTATAATTCCCTGCCTTTTGTCTGCTACCTTTTTTAAACAGCGGGGTAACATTAGCCGTTTTCCAATCTTCTGCAACTTCCCCGGAGTCCAGCAAATTTTGATAAATAATTACTAAGGCATCTGCTATCACCTCTGCCATTTCTTTCAGAACCGTGGGATGCATTCCATCCGGTCCTGGGAATTTGTCTACCTTCAGTCCCGTTAGTTTATCAAGCACTACCTCTCTAGTGACAGTAATTGCATTAAGGACCTCATCTCCTACCACCCTTCTATCTTTAATATTCGGCAAGTTATATGTGTCCTTCTCCGTGAAGACCAACACAAAAAACTTATTTAAAGCCTCAGCCATGTCCTCATTACCCACCGCTAAATCCCCCCTCTCGTCCTCCAAGGGTCCAACATTCACTCTAGCAAGTCTCTTCTTCTTTATATATTTGTAAAAACTTTATCCTTTTTTATATTTAGAGCTAGTTTAGCTTCATGCTCTATCTTTATTGCTTTCTTAATCATTCTTTGTTGTTTTTTAAATCTTTCCCAGTCTTCTAATTGCCCACTATTTTTAGCCGCTCTGTACGCATCAGCTTTTAATTTAACACTGTCCTTCATTTCCTTCGATAACCATGGCTGGTTATCCCTTTTCTTACAGTCCTTCTTTACCATCGGAATATATTTCTGCTGAGTACCGAAAAAGGTCTCCTTAAAAATCCTCCTCTGTTCCTCAGCTGTCCTACCAACCAATCTGCGCCCCCAATCTACATTAGCCAATTCCGCCCTCATCTTATCATACTCCCCTCTGTTCAAACAGAGGACATAGGTTTGGGACCCTACTTTCTCATCCTCCATCTGCATCAGAAATTCCACCATACTATGATCACTCGTCCCAAGAGAATTCCTCACAAGAAGATCCCGAATTCTACCTGCCTCGTTACACAGTACTAGATCTAAGATAACTCACTCCCTCGTAGGTTCCGTTACATACTGTTCAAGGAAACTATCCCGACGGTATTCCAAGAACTCTTCCTCAAGCCCACCGCGTCCAACTTGAGTCAACCAATCAATATGCAGATTAAAATCCCCCATAATTATCACCATTCTGTTTCTGCACGCATCAATTATTTGCTTGTTTATAGCCCGCCCCACCTCAAAGTTATTATTTGGGGGCCTATAGACCACACCCACCAGTGTCTTTCTTCCCTTACTACTTCTTATCTCCATGCACAACGATTCCACATTTTGCTCTTTGGAGCCTATATCTTCTCTCACTACCGCCCTGATATTATCCTTAATTAACAGAGCTACCCTACCTCCTTTTTCCTCCTGTCTATCCTTCCTAAATGTCTGATACCCCTGGATATTAAGTTCCTAGTCCCAATCACCCTGCAACCACGTTTCCGTAATGGCCACTAGATCATACCCATTTGTGTTGATTTGCGCCATGAGCTCATTCACTTTGTTCCGAATGCTTCATGCATTCAGGTAAAGTGTCTTTATACCAGCCTTTATCTGGACCTTATTTGTAGAAACACTACTAACTTCTCTCGTGCCCCCTACTCCTTTAATTAGGGGAACATCCTCAACATTAGCCTGCACACATACCCTCTCTTTTAGAACATAGAACATAGAACATTACAGCGCAGTATAGGCCCTTCGACCAACCAGTGGAGCCAATCTAATGACCCTCTAATCTAAACTATTCCAATGTTATCCATATGCCTATCCACTGACCATCTGAACGCCCTTAAAGTTGGCAAGTCCACAACTGCTGCAGGCAGGGCATTCCATGCCCTTACTACCCTCTGAGTAAAGAACCTACCTCTGACATCTGTCCTATAACTACCACCCCTTAATTTAAAGCTATGTCCCCTTGTGTTAGCCATCACCATCCGAGGTAAAAGGCTCTCACTGTCCATGCTATCCAATCCTTTGATCATCTTGTATGCCTCAATTAGGTCACCGCGTAACCTTCTTCTCTCCAATGAAAATAACCTCAAGTCCCTCAGCCTTTCCTTATAAGACCTTCCCACCATACCAGGCAACATCCTGGTAAACCTCCTCTGCACCCTTTCCAATGCCTCCACATCTTTCTTATAATGCGGCGATCAGAACTGTACACAATACTCCAAGCGCAGCCGCAACAGAGTTTTGTACAGTTGTAACATGACCTCATGGCTCCGAAATTCAATCCCTCTACCAATAAAAGCTAACACACTGTACGTCTTCTTAACAACCTTATCAACCTGGGTGCCAACTTTCAGGGAGCTATGCACATGTACCCCAAGATCTCTCTGCTTGTCAACACTACTAAGAGTACTTCCATTAGCCCTATATTCTGTACTGTTATTCTTACCAAAATGAATCACCTCACACTTTTCCACATTAAACTCCATCTGCCACCTCTCGGCCCAGCTCTGCAGCTTATCTATGTCCCTCTGCAAGCTGTAACATCCATCCTCACTGTCTACAACTCGTCAGACTTTGGTGTCGTCAGCAAATTTACTAACCCATCCTTCTACACCCTCATCTAGGTCATTTATAAAAATGACAAACAGCAGTGGCCCCAAAACAGATCCTTGAGGTACACCACTTGTAACTGAACTCCAGGTTGAATATTTCCCATCAACCACCACCCTCTGTCTTCTATCAGCTAGCCAATTCCTGATCCAAACTGCTAAATCACCCTCAATCCCATGCATCTGCAATTTCTGCAATAGCCTACCATGGGGAACCTTATCAAACCCTTTGCTAAAATCCATATACACCATGTCAACTGCCTTACCGTTATTCACCTCTTTGGTCACCTTTTCAAAAAACTCGATAAGGTTTATGAGGCACGACCTACCCTTCACAAAACCGTGTTGACTATCCCTAATCAATTTATTTCCCTCTAGATGATTATAAATCCTATCCCTTATAATTCTTTCCACAACTTTGCCCACAACAGAAGTAAAGCTCACTGGTCTATAATTCCCAGGATGGTCTCTACTCCCCTTCTTGAACAAGGGGACAACATTTGCTATCCTCCAGTCTTCCGGCACTATACCTGAAGCCAATGATGACATGAAGATCAAAGCCAAAGGCTCTGCAATCTCCTCCCTAGCCTCCCAGAGAATCCTAGGGTAAATCCCATCTGGCCCAGGGGACTTACCTATTTTCACACTCTTAAGGATTGCTAACACCTCCTCCTTATGTACCTCAATCCCGTCTAGTCTACTACCTGGTATCGCAGTATTCTCCTCGACTACACTGAATTTTTCCTGCGTGAATACTGACTAAAAATACTCATTCAGTGCCTCTCCTATCTCTTCAGGCTCCATGCACAACTTCCCACTGCTGTCTCTGACTGGCCCTAATCTTGCCCTAACCAATCTTTTATTCTTGACATACCTGTAGAAAGCTTTAGGATTTGACCCTATCCGCCAAAGTCTTCTCATGTCCTCTTCTAGCTCTTCTTAACTCTCTCTTTAGCTCCTTCCTGGCTAATTTATAACTCTCCAGTGCCCTACCTGAGCCTTCATGTCTCATCTTTACATAAGCCTTTAGATAAGCCTTTACATAAGCCTTTTACTTTAGATTTTGTAATTTCCCCCACCCCTGCACCCTCCCCCCCAACATATCACATATGTTCACATATCACATATGATCACATATCCATCCCATCAGTGAAGCCTCCTCAAACTCACTGAAGGTGAGTATCTCTACCAACCCTCTCCCAGTCTGGGCTGTAGCCTAAATCGAGATTTGTAAATGTTTATTACAACCTCGTTTTTATATTTAGTGCTGTTATATTTATAAAGCTAAGAATACTTTCTTAACTACTTTAATAAATTGCCAGCCCCTTGCATCACTAGCATGGAAGAAGGCTAAAAACATAGAAATTAACACAAATGGTGACTTAAAACATCATTCAGGATGCAGTCCAGATTAGATTACAAATGTTTCCTGTAGCTTTTTTTTTGCAGATAGCAGCTTCTGTGATGGCATGATGAATAAAGGCAGTTATGCAAAGCCAGCTTGGAGCCTCACTCAATGGGTGCTTTTTAAAATTCAATCTTTCATGGGATGTAGGCATCACTGGCAAGGCCAGTATTTCTTGTGTAACAATCACAGTGTAACTTTTTTAAGAAAAAATTCCAAATCTCAAATTTTTACTAAACGAATGAAGTCTCAAGTTCCATTGTTTAAAACAGAAGAATTATTATTCTAGAAGCAAGCACTAAATCCTATATTAGATAACCTTCTACGCTGTCTGTGTAGAGTTTGCACATTCTCCTAGAGCCTGCGTGGGTTTCCTCCGGGTGCTCTGGCTTCCTCCCACAGTCCAAAGATGTGCGGGTTAGGTTGATTGGCTATGCTAAAATTGTCCCTTTGTGTCCTAAAATGCTTAGGATAGAGGGATTAGCGGGTAAAATATGTAGGGATATGGGGGTGGGGCTTGGGTGGGATTGTGGTCGGTGCAGACTCGATGGACTGAAGGGTCTCTTTCTGCACTGTAGGATTCTATGATTCTAGCATCCAGACTCAAGTTAAACATGAATCAAAAGACTAACTGTAGTTGACGAAAAGCTATAAATTACACATTAAATGGCAGATGCAACTAAGACAGATCTTAAAAATTGTCTCAGCATTTACGTGCTATATAAATCATCAAACTCAATTGCAAAGTCATTTAAAACTCTGTCTTCCTTACAAAGAATTTCAGTTCTTCTCTTTTCAGGAGCTAGCCAGATCCCAGCCAACAGCAATACGCACTAACCTGAATTTCACGGGCATAGTCTTCACAAAAATGCTACCCATTTTCAGAAACTTCTCAGCTTAGTCTATATGGGGTAGATCGAACAACGTTACCTTCAAGTAACAAAAGCAGTTGCAACAGCTTATTTTCAGCTTCTGGATCTATATTTGTCTTAATCAGCTTGCTTGTACTGCATTATTTGCTGCCTCTGCAAGCTCCTCTACATCAAGTAGCAAAACAAAGTCCCAGATATATAGGTCTGGAGAACCAGTGTGGTCAGCATCTTCACAATGTTCTGACAAAAGCTACCCCAATGGGCTGAACATGTTAACAGAAGGAATGACAACCGATTGCCTCAGTGAATCTTCTAAGGTGAACTGCTGAACTGAGGCACTTACAGCCAGAAGAAATGCTTCAAGGACTTTAAAATTGACACTGCATCATAGGAGACCTTTGTCCAGGATTGCTTAGCCTGGAGGAAGGAAATTGTCAAAGGTACATTGGCAAACAAGGAGCAACAGCTGTCAGCCCTAAACAAGCGGAAGATGCATAAAACCATGAGATTAGTGCTCCCAACCACCTGCCAGCCTCATTAGAATACAAGAGCAGGGATGTACTTCTGAGGCTGTATAAAGCCCTGGTCAGACCCCATTTGGAGTACTGTGAGCAGTTTTGGGCCCCATAGCTGAGGAAGGATATACTGGCTTTGGAAGGGGTCCAGAGGAAGTTCACAAGAATGATTCCCGGAATTGTGAGCTTGTCATATGAGGAACAGTTGAGGACTCTGGGTCTGTACTCACCGGAGTTTAGGAGGATGAGGAGGGAATCTTATTGAAACTTTACAGGATACTGCAAGGCCTGGATAGAGTGATGTGGACAGGATGTTCCACCAGTAGGAAAAACGAGAACCAGAGATCACAACCTCAGGCTAAACAGATGATCCTTTAAAATAGATGAGGAGGAATTTCTTCAGCAGAGTAGTGAACCTGTGGAACTCTTTGCCACAGGAGGCTGTGGATGCCAGGTCACTGAGTGTCTTTAAGACAGTGATAGATAGGTTCTTGATTAATAAGGGGATCAGGGGTTATAGGGAAAAGACAGGCGAATTGGGATGAGAAAAATATCAGCCATGATTGAATGGTGGAGCAGATTCGATGGGCTGAGGAGCCTAATTTTGCTCCTATGTCTTATGGTCCCATCCTCACTGCACTAGAACCTTGCATGCCAAGTTAGAACTTATCAGCTACCTTCACACCCAGACAGCCCAACATCGAATGACAGATGAAGTTGGTCTTCTTTAATACTAAGGACAAATAAGAGTGACAGAGAGTGAGAGAGACTGCACTATTGGACTCATCAACTGCTACCACCAAAGTTGGATGGTTATGGCCCTTTATGTAGCCACAAATAGTTTCAGTTTCCTCAGAAGTTTTGGATTCCAAACATGGGGCAGGGGGGGTCCTTTTTTCAGTTATGATCTGCCTCAAAAACCACAAGCTGTACAAGCATTTAAACTACAAGTTTTAAAATTCCATCATAGTTTTCCATCCCTCATTGCCCTTGAGCTGAGTGGCTTGTTCGGCCATTTCAGAAGGCATTTAAGAGTCAACCACATTGCTGTGGATCTGGAATCACAAATAGATTTTGTGAGATTTCAGCAGCAGATTTCCTTGTCTAACAAGATTAGTGAACCTGATGGGTTTTTTCAAACAACAATCTGATCATTTCATCGTCACTGTTACTGAGACTACTTTTCAATTCCAGATTTTATTAGTTAAATTTAAATTTCACCAGTCATTGTGGTGGGTTTTGAGCCTCCTGGCCCCACAGTATTATCCCGGGCCTCTGGTTTACTGGCCTAGTGAAATTTTAGGAATTAGAGTTCCAATATTACACAGCTAATTGTGCTACTTCCACCCCATGCCAGGGACAGAGTCTCATAAAATGACCCTGAAAAATATTAAATAAAAATAAATGCACTTGCCTGAACAACGTAACCAGACATGCATTTAAAATTTGAAGGTTGTGGAACTCCATCAATCAGGACTTCCCCACACAGTCCTTTGCGGTCCTTTCTTGCAGCCAGAATATCCAGCAATCTGATAGAAATGATTTTAAGAAATCTGTAATTTTAACATTAAATGCAGGTCTATTTGGAAAAAAAACTGATACAAACAAAGCAATCACATTTTGCAGTCAGACTCCTATTCCTTAGCATGGAGATTATCAAAGCTTCACTTTAACCAGTTTATCCTTTTAATCATAAGAACATAAGAACATAAGAAATAGGAGCAGGAGTAGGCCATCTAGCCCTTCGAGCCTGCCCCGCCATTCAATAAGATCATGGCTGATCTGTTGTGGCTCAGTTCCACTTTCCCGCCCTCTCCCCATAACCCTTAATCCCCTCTCTTATCAAGAACCCATCAACCCGCTTCTTAAAAATATTTAGCGAGGCAGCCTCCACCACTTCAACGGGCAGAGAATTCCAGAGATTCACCACCCTTTGAGTGAAGAAGTTCCTCCTCAACTCCGTTCTAAACCGCCTCCCCTTTATCTTGAGGCTGTGCCCCCTAGTCCTACTGTCTTTTTTGAGCGGGAAGAGTCTCTCCACCTCTATCCTATCCATCCCATTCATCATCTTATACGTCTCAATGAGATGTCTCTCCACCTCTATCCTATCCATCCCATTCATCATCTTATACGTCTCAATGAGATCTCCCCTCATTCTTCTAAACTCTAACGAGTACAAGCCTAGTTTATTCAGCCTCTCCTCATAGCTCAATCCCCTCAACTCTGGTATCAGCCTAGTAAACCTCCTCTGCACTCCCTCCAGGGCCAAAATATCCTTGCGCAGGTGCGGCGCCCAAAACTGCACACAGTACTCCAGCTGCGGCCTCACCAATGCCCTATACAGCTGCAGCAAGACCTCCCTACTTTTATATTCAATCCCCCTCGCTATGAAGGCCAGCATCCCATTCGCCTTCCTGACCACCTGCTGCACCTGCAAGCTGGGTTTTTGCGACTCATGCACAAGGACCCCGAGGTCCCTCTGCACCGTTGCCTGCTGCAGTTTTTCGCCACGTAAGTAATAGTCCTTCCTACCATTCTTCCTACCAAAGTGGACCACCTCACACTTGCCAACATTAAATTCCATTTGCCATTTCCTGGCCCATTCGCCCAGCCTATCTAGATCCTTCTGCAGACTCTCCACACCCTCCGCACAATTTGCCTTTCCCCCAATCTTGGTGTCATCAGCAAATTTCGACACCCTGCACTCGGTTCCCTCCTCCAGATCATCTATATAAATGGTAAATAGCTGAGGCCCCAGCACCGACCCCTGGGGCACCCCACTAGTCACCAACCGCCAATCCGAATAGCACCCATTGACCCCCACTCTCTGCCTCCTATTTGACAACCAATCCTCTATCCACGCTAACACCCTACCCCCAACTCCATGTCCCCTGACCTTCTGCAATAACCTCTTGTGAGGTACCTTCGCTGAAGCTTTGTCAATGTACTTGGGACAGAATATTCCAAACTTTACCTAAATTGCAAATCCCATGACCGTTGGCATTCTAAGCCAGAAAGTCTGTGTCTCAAGCAAACACCTACATACACAGCTAGCTGGAAATTCACACCCCTTTGTCTAAGGGTGAACAGTCAACCAAAAAACATGGGGAGTGATTATGACCCGCAGTCTGTCTGTAGGAATGGCAGCACATGCTCAAAATCTGAAACGCTCAATTCGTGTCAATGGGTTTCCAAGTTTCAATCTCAAGTTCAAGCCATGGAGTGGCTAGAAACATGCCCCAGGACCATAGAAAGCTCATTTTAATTCGTTACCATGTCACTAGTGAGCACTCTGTATAGGGCATTCCCCCCTCACCAGATATTCAGCAGACACTAGCATTTACAACAGATCTATATAAGCACGAGCCTGGTGACTTCATTCCAGAGTGAGATTTCGGAATTGAGTGCTCAGGCAGCTAGCACTCTCCAGGGTGTTCACTACTCAGAGAGCACTTATAACCAAGCCTTATAATCTGGAAGTGGTCTCTTGGTGAAAATCGGGAGTCAACCTGGGGAGCTCCATAAATTTCTATTCCATTTATTCTGCTATTATCACGTGTAATCATCAGATTTCAACTGATGTTCTGCAGTTTTAATATATCCAGCAAAAATGCACTATATGTTAAATTCAACTTACGAAGATTTTCCACTGCCTGTTGGGCCAAGGATAGCATTCAATCCTGGATTTAAAACACCACTATAAAAGACAAAACTAATATCAATAAAAGTGCTATGAAAGGACCTCAGTGCAGCACCTGTATTAGGTACAATATGCAATGTAACACAAGCCATTCAATCTAAAGGCAATCTCCATGAGTCAGTCTCTCAAATAGCTGCAGAAATTATTAATGAGATAATTTTCTGTAGCCACAAACATGTAACTACTATAATAGATTAATAGAACACTACAGCACAAACAGGCCCTTTGGCCCACAAGTTGCACCGATGACATCTATACCTACCAAGCCATAGAACTATCTGTAACTCCCAATGCCATTAGATCCCATATACTCATCCAGAAGTCTTTTAAAAGACCCCAGCAAGTTCACCTCTACCACCACCGGCGGTAGCCAATTCCACTCACTCACCACCCTCTGAGTGAAAAACCTACCCCTAACATCTCCTCTGTACTTGCTTCCCAGCACCTTAAACCTGTGTCCTCTCGTAGCAACCATTTCAGCCCTGGGAAATAGCCTCCAAGAATCCACCCTACCTATTCCTCTCAACATTTTATAAACTTCTATCAGGTTGCCTCTCAACCTTCGTCTCTCCAGGGAGAAGAGACCTAGCTCCCTCAACCTATCTTCATAAGGCATGCCTCCCAATCCAGGCAACATCCTTGTAAATCTCCTCTGCATCCTCTCAATAGCTTCCACATCCTTCCTGTAGTGAGGCGACCAGAACTGCGCACAGTAAATGCACTGAAAACTCTGATATCATCACCTCAAAGAGACAAAGGGGAAGGAAACGATAAATACTGAAGTAGAAAATGAATTGCTGATCTGCCCTTTGAAATCGGACCTGATTGACTCTGACCAAATATCAAAGACACTCTTGAGGTGAGCAACTTCTAAAAAAAAAATTTAAGGCAATGAAGGAAAATTAAGAGAGATTCTGGAGTATAAAAAGGGCAACTAAATTGCAAAGAAAAAATTTAAATTGAACATGGCAAGAGATGTACAGAATAATAATGAGGATATTTTAGGAGAAAAAGATGGAGGAATAGTTCAAATTTAAAAACGTGGAATACAATCTGGGTTTAGAAGTGGCAAGTTGGGAACATGCATTCAACTGCTGTCTCAGACATGTAAGTCACTGATTTCTGTTTAAGGAGGTTACATGCCTCCATGTTGTTTTAGCTTTAACAACTGCCAGACTGAATTTACTGAGCCTTGGAAAACCCAGCAGCTGAATGGAAGAGAAAAGGGCAGGATCCATCAAGTAAATGTCTTTAGAGTTTTATCTGTGGGTCAAGTGGAGCAAGTGTGCTCCTCGTCCACCAAGCTTGCTTGTTGGGGGAAGACAGAAATTGGGAATTGTGCATTTACAAGCTTAAGAATTCCTGATATAGCGTTTGTACCAGAGCATCATTGGAGGAGAATCCCAGCATAAATTTAAAGGTCTTTCTTCAGCTGTTCAGTCCAGTCTAAAATTAACAAATGGCCATGCTGGTAAGTTCTATTCCATCACAGTATTTAAGTCCATGGAACACATGAGGAGCTTTCAGTTGGGCCTTAGAATAATCCTGAGGAACACCTGCAGTGTTCCACTCTCCCTTCCACCTCCTGATTTACAGCTATTGCTGGAATGTTTTTAGTATCTTAGTGAAGACAGAAACAAAATATTTGTTTATTTCATTCACCATTTCCTTATTATCTACGATTAGCTCCCTATTGTCACTTTGTAGATGGCCAACAGTCACTTTAGAGTGATAGACTGAAAGACCTCAGGCAACGGAGTTGAGGAGGAACTTCTTCACTCAAAGGGTGGTGAATCTCTGGAATTCTCTGCCCGTTGAAGTGGTGGAGGCTGCCTCGCTAAATATTTTTAAGAAGCGGGTTGATGGGTTCTTGATAAGAGAGGGGATTAAGGGTTATGGGGAGAGGGCGGGAAAGTGGAACTGAGCCACAACAGATCAGCCATGATCTTATTGAATGGCGGGGCAGGCTCAAAGGGCTAGATGGCCTACTCCTGCTCCTATTTCTTATGTTCTTAAGTTCTTATGTTCTTAAACATCCATCATCAGCAGAGTGTAACCTTCCCATGGCCCCCCCATTCTCTGCAGCCTCCCTTCACCCGCCCCATCTGCCAATCACCCACTCTGCACACACCCATCAACTGCTGATCACCCTCCCCCCCGAGATTTATGATGATATTATGCATTTAAGAAATTTCCAGACCACTGTACCTGTCAATCAGGATGTGGGTATGCTGGCGTTGGATTCTAATCTAATCAGTAATCTCTAAACTGTCTGTGCTTTATATGCTCTGTCTGAGGCCAGAACTCTCCATTCACCTGACGAAGGGACTAACCCCGAAAGCTTGTGAGTATATTATCAAATAAATGGGTTGGACTAAAACCTGGTGTTGTCAGACTTTTTACCCTGTCAATCAGGCCAGCAGATCGGGAAGATAATGCACAAGCTGGTCCCACACCAGAATGTATCTTCCCAGCACTGTTTCGCCGACAGGAAGCGAATTTAAATACTAATGTCATTGTTTAAATGACATTAACGGGGCCGGCGCAGCCATTTCCAGCCTCCCCAAATATTCCCCCCTCGTTGGCGAGAAATCTTGCCATTGAAAATCACTCATGGTCCTCACCACAGGGACCAGTCACGACGGTCATGCTGGGGGATCGGAGCCATGTGAAACCCCCAGGTGATATGGTCATAACCGTGCAGTGCCCATGGAACAGTGCCAGGTTGGTAGTGCTCACTGGGCACTTTGGCACTGCCCACTGTGCACCCTGGCACTGCCCACCATGCCCTGGCAATGCCCACTAGGCACCATAACTGTGCCAGGGCAGTGCCAAGGGAATGGGGCCTGAGTGGGAGTGGAGCTTGACTGATGGTGGTGCTATGGCATTGCGGGAGGCAAGAGGAAGCTCCACTGGGGAAGAGGGAGCTCTGCAAGGGGGAGCTTTGCATGGTGGTGAGGCAAGGGGAGGAATTCTGCAGGGGAGGATATGCAAGGGGGGGGTTGGTGAACAGCAGTTGGTGGGTGTGTGCAGAGTGGGTGATTGGCAGACGGGGTGGGTGAAGGGAGGCTGCAGAGAATGTGGGGGCCATGGGAAGGTTACACTCTGCTGATGATGGATGTTTGCCTGAGGTCTTTCAGTCTATTACTCTAAAGTGACTGTTGGCCATCTACAAAGTGACAATAGGGAGCTAATCGTAGATAATAAGGAAATGGTGAATGAAATAAACAAATATTTTGTTTCTGTCTTCACTAAGATACTAAAAACATTCCAGCAATAGCTGTAAATCAGGAGGTGGAAGGGAGAGTGGAAATTAGTGACATTACAATCACTAGGAAAGCAGCAGTGATCAAACTGATGGAGCTGCAGGTTGTCATCCTAGGGTCTTAAAAGCTGCATCTAATCAGATAGTAGATGCATTGGTGTTAATTTTCCATAATTCCTCAGATTAAATCAGACAAAAAAGTAGCAAGTAACCCCTACCTTCAAAATAGGAGCTTGACATCTGTGGTAGGGAGGATGTTAGAATTAATCATTAAGGAGTTTATAGCTAGGGCACTTAGAAAAACTCAAAGTAATCAAGAAGAGTCAGCATGTTTTTGTGAAAGGGAAATCATTTAATCAATTGATTGGAGTTCTTTGAAAGAGCAAACATGCACTGTAGAGACATATGTACTTGGATTTCCAGAAGGCATCTGACAAGGTCGCACATCAAAGGTTATTGCGGAAAATAAAAGCTCATGGTGTATAGAGTAAACATTAGCATGGCTAGAATATTGGCTGACTGGCAAAAAACAGAAAATGTATCAGTGGTTCTTTTTTCTGATTGGCTGGATGTGGTGCTGCATAAGGTGGTGTGTAATGTGGAAAAATGTAAAGTTGTGCAGTTTGGGAATAAGAATTTAAAAAACAGGCGATACTTTAATAAGAACCTAAGAACTAGGAACAGGAGTAGACAATTCAGCTCCTCAAGTTGGCTCTGCCATTCAATATGGTCATGGCTCATCTTGTCTTAGCCTCAATTCCACTTTCCAGCCTATTCTCCATGACACTTGACCCCATTAATAATTAAAAATCTGTCTATCTCCTCCTTAATTTACTCAATGTCTGGCATCCACCACGTTATGAGGTAGTGAATTCCACAGATTCATAACCCTTTCAGAGAAGTAATTTCTCCTCATCTGTTTTAAATCTGCAGTCCTTTATCATAAAACTATGATCTGTTGTTCCAGATTACCCAGAAAAGGAAACATCCTCTCTATGTTTACCCTGTCATTCTCCTTTAGCATCTTATAGAATTCCAACAGTGCAAAGGAGGCCATTTGGCCCATCAAGTCTACACCAACTCCCCAACAAAGCATCCTACCCCTGCCCTATCCCCATAAACCCCACATATTTACCCCGCCAATCCTCTAATCTACACATCCCAGAATAATAGTGGGCAATTTAGTATGGCCAATCCACCTATCTTGCACATCTTTGGAATGTGGTGGTGGAGGAGGGGTGGGGCGGCTGTAGCACCCGGAGGAAACCCATGGAGACATGGAGAGAATATGCAAACAACCACAGTATCCAAGGCCAGAGTTGAACGTGGGTCCTTGGCACTGTGAAGCAGTACACCTCAACTAAATCTCCTCTCATTCTTCTAAACTCCAGGGAGTACAGGCCTAAATTGCCCAATCTCTCTTTGTAAGTCAAACTTCTAATCTCTGGAATGACTCTAGCAAACCTCTTCTGAACGTCTCCAATGCAACTACATCCTTCCTGAAGTAAGGGGGCCAAAGCTGTGCACAATACTCCAGGATGGTCTCACTAATTCCTTGTACAGTTTCAGCAATATTTCTGAAATAGAGCAATATATTAGAGCAAAATCTCAGATGGAGTTTAACATGGATGAGTGGGAGGTTATCCATTTTGGCTGGTAAAATAGAAAGGCAACTTATTATCTAATTATTTAGCAATAAATGCCAAAGTTCCATTTGCCTTCCTTATTACTTACTGTTCCTGCATACTGGTTTTCTATGCTTCATGCATGAAGATGTCCAGATCCCTCTGCACCGAACCACTCTGAAGTTTCTCTCCATTTAAATAAGCTGCCTTTCTATTTTACCAGCCAAAATGGATAACCTCCCACTCATCCATGTTAAACTCCATCTGAGATTTTGGCCCATTCACCTAACCTATCCACATCCATTTGTAAATTGCTTATATTTTAATCGCAACTCACTATTCCATCTATTTTAGTCTCATCTGCAAATCTAGCTATAGTACCTTCTATCCCTGTGTCCAAGTCATTAATGTAGATTGTAAATAGTTGGGGACTTGGACTGAACGCTGTCGCACCCCACTGGTTACATTTTGCTAACCAGAAAAAGACTCATTTATCCCAACTCTCTGCTTTCTGTTAGTTAGCCAATCCTCTATCCAAGTTAATAACAAGTTACCCCTAACACCATGTGATCTTACCTCGTGTTTTAACCTTTTGTGCAGCTCCTTATCAAATACTTTTTGGAATTCCAGATATACCACATCTACAGGATCCCCATTATCCACTTTGTTTGTTACATCTTCAAAGAACTCTAGCAAATTAGAAAAACACGATTTATCCTTCATAAAATCATGCTGACTCTGATAGATTGTGTTTTGACATTCCAAATGTGTTGTTATCACTTCCTTTACAATGGATTCTAACAATTTCCCAACAATAGATATTAAATTAACTTGTCTGTAGTTTCCTACTTACTGCTCCCCTCCCTTTTTGAATAAGGACATTATATTAGCATTTCTGTAATCCTCTGGAACCTTTACCACATTCAGAGAATTTTGGAATATTATAACAAATGAATCCACTATCTCCACTACCACTTCCTTTAAGACCCAAGAGTATAGGCCCTGGGGACTTTTATCTGCTTTCAATCCCAAGAGTTTGCTCAGCACTTTTTCTCTATTGTTGATGATTGTTCTAACTTGCTTCCTTTCTATTACTTCTACATTACCTATTACTATTGGGATGGGTCCGGTGTCCATGAAAAATGAGGCAAAATACTGATTTAGTGTCTCCACCATTTCTGTGTTCCCCACTATTAGCTCCCCAGTCTCATCCTCCAAGGATCCAAATTTCACTTTAGCCACTCTCTTCTCTTTTATATACTTATAGATGTTTTTCCTAGCCTTTTTGAAATCTTGTTCTAGTTTTCGTTCATAATTTACCTTTGCTATTTTATTAACTTTTTGGTAACCATTTGTTGATCTTAAAAAGTTTCAGCCTGCCACTGGCATTTGCAATATGGTATGCGTTGGTTTTTGTCTTTATGTTATCTTTAACTTTCTTGCTTAGCGATAGCTGTTTCTCCCCCTCTTACAATTCCTGTTCTCTCTGCAATATATTTTTGTTGGGAGGAATTGACTATCTCCTTAAAATATCTGTCACTGTTCATCAACTATCCTACTTATTAGTCTTCCTGCCCAGTCCACTACAGCCAAATCTCTCCTCATGTCTATGTAATTACCTTTGTTTAACTCCAGAATGCTAATGTGGGCCTCCAGTTTCTTGCCCTCAAACCAAAGTTGAAATTCTAGCATGCTATGATCCCTCTTTCTTGGAAGGTCCTTAACTATGAGACCATCAATTAATCACTACACATTACACAAAACCAAATCCAGCATAACCTGCTCCCTGGTTAGTTACACAACCTATCGCTCCAAAAAAAATCCCTAATATATTCAATGAACTCTCCTCGAGGTTACTCTTGCCAGTTTGAGTGTTCCAGTTTATATGCATATCAAAATCACCCATGATTATAAGAACATAAGAACTAGGAGCAGGACCCTCGAGCCTGCTCTACCATTCAATAAGATCATGGCTGATCTTTTTGTGGACTCAGCTCCACTTACCTACACGCTCACCATAACCCTTAATTCCTTTATTGTTCAAAACATTCAGTGAAGTAGCCTCAACTGCTTCACTGGGTAGGGAATTCCACAGATTCACAACCCTTTGTGTGAAGAAATTCGTCCTCAACTCAATCCTAAATCCGCTCCCCCTTATTTTGAGGCTAGTTCTACTTTCACCTGCCAGTGGAAACAACTTCCCTGCTTCTATCTTATCTATTCCTTCATAATCTTATATGTTTCTATAAGGTCTCCCCTCATTCTTCTGAATTCAAATGAGTAATGCTCCAGTCTACTCAGTCGCTCCTCATAAGCCAATCCTCTCAACTCTGGAACCAACCTCGTGAATCTCCTCTGCACCCCCACCAGTACCAGTATATCCTTTCTCAAGTAAGGAGTCCAAAACTGTACACAGTACTCCGGGTGTGGCCTCTTCAGCACTTTATACAGCTGCAACATAATCTCACTGTTCTTAAACTCCATCCCTCTAGCAATGAAGGACAAAATTCTTATTTCTACACAAACTGGTTCTACACTTTGAGCTCCAGTGCCTATATAATTTCTTACTTCAGCACTGATCTCTTTCTTCACGAACAAAGTCACACCAACTCTTTTTGCTTTGTCTACCCTTTTGAAATACTGAGTACCTTTGGATATTCCAATTCCCAACCCTGGTTTTCCTGCAAACATATCTCAGTAATTGCCACCAAATCATACCCATTTCTCTGCATTTGTGCTGTTAACTCATTCATTTTATTTCAAATGTTTCATGCAGATACAAAGCCTTTAAATGTTTTCTATTATCAAATTTCCCTATTGTTGCATGATTCATTGGTGTAATATGATGTTCACATGTTCTGTCCCTGCCTTTTTTTTCAGGTAACAATCAGCCTCTTCACTAACCTGCACTACTAGCTTCTCCTTTAACTTTGATTTTTTTAAATTTTCCAAGCAACTGAACCTCCCTGTTATTTAGTTTAAAGCCATATCTACAGCCCTAGTTATGCGATTCACTAGGGTCTGGTCCCAGCATGACTCAGGTGGAATCCGTTCTACCAGAAGAGCTCCCTTTTCTCCTAGTTTTGATGTCAATGTCCAAAGAACCCATTTCTTCTACACCAATCTATGAGCAAGGCGTTTACCTCTTTAATCTTATTAACCTTGTGCCAATTAGCTTGTGGCTCATGTAATAATCCAGAAATCATTATCTTTTTAGTTCTGCTTTTTAATTTAGTTCCTAGCTGCTCATATTCCGGCAGCAGAACTTCCATTGTTATTCTACCTATATCGTTGGTACCTACATGGACCACTACAACTGAACCTATCCACTCCCATTCCAAGTAAATGAGCTATATCCTTAATCCTGGCACCAGTTTGGCAACATAGCCTTCAGGAATCTTGAACCTGGCTGCACAGAACAGTCCCATAATGCACCATGGGAAAGTCTATGGCATTCTGCACCTTGGGAAAGTCTATGACATTGTACACCTTGGGAAGTCTGTGGCACTCTGCACCTTGTGAAAGTCTGTGAAATTGTGCACCTTGGGAGAGTCAATGGAATTGTGCACCTCGGGAAAGTCTACTTTCTTAGGAGACTAAGTAAATTTAGCATGTCAAGCACAACTCGCACCAACTTTTACAGACACACCATAGAAAGCATTGATTCTGGTAGTATAACAGCTTGGTATAGCTCCTGCTCTTCCAACACCGCAAGAAATTACAAAAGGTTGTGAATGTAGCCCAATCCATCAAGCAAATCAGTCTCCCATCCATTGACTCTGTCTACACTTTCCACTGCCAGCATAATTAAGGACCCCTCATACCTTGGACATTCTCTCTTCCATCTTCTTCCGTCAGGAAAAAGATAAAGAAGTTTGAAGTCACGTACCAACCAGCTCAAGAACAGCTTCTTCCCAGTTGCCATCAGACTTTTGAATGGACCTACCTTGCATTAAGTTGATCTTTCTCTACATGCTAGCTGTGATTGTAACACTACATTCTGTACTTTTCACTATATACTAATACTATTGTGACAATAATAAATCAAATCAAAGACATTTTGCACCTTGGGAAAGTCTACAAAATTGTGCACGTTGGGAAAGTCTATGGCATTCTTCATCTTGGGAAAGTCTATAGAATAGAATAGAACCCTATAGTGCAGAAACAGGCCCTTCGGCCCATCGAGTCTGCACCGACCACAATCCCACCCAGGCCCTATCCCCATTTCCCTACACATTTACCCGTTGTGCACCTTGGAAAAGTCTGTGGCATTGTGCATCTTGGGAAAGTCTGTGGCATTGTGCATCTTGGGAAAGTCTGTGGCATTGTGCATCTTGGGAAAGTCTGTGGCATTGTGCACTTGGGAAAGTCTATGCATCTTGGGAAAGTCTGTGGCATTGTGCATCTTGGGAAAGTCTGTGGCATTGTGCACCTTGGGTAAGTCTGTGGCATTGAGCACTTGGGAAAGTCTATGGCATTGTGCATCTTGGGAAAGTCTGTGGCATTGTGCACTTGGGAAAGTCTATGGCATGGTGCACCTTGGGAAAGTCTATGGCATTGTGCATCTTGGGAAAGTCTGTGGCATTGTGCACTTGGGAAAGTCTATGCATCTTGGGAAAGTCTATGGCATTCTGTACCTTGAGAAAGTATATGGAATAGTGCACCTTGAGTAAATCTATGAAATTGTGCACCTTGGGAAATTCTCCAGTCTGGCACGCCACACCACAGCTGCCAGTGAGAATGGAGAACTTGGCGCTCAGCCAAATCTCTAATCAGTACAGTAGGCTGGAGAATTCCTGCCTAAGAGTCTGCAAAATGGTATAAGTGAGTGGGAATGTAATTTCATATGGAGCATGTGGAAAAATGTGGTCCACTTGGGCAGGAAGAATAGAAAAGTGGAGTATTATTTAACTGGAGGGACTGCAGGATGTTGTGGTACAGAGGGCTTTGGGTATCTTTGTACATGAATCATAAAATGTTAGCATGCAGTACAATATGTAATTGGGAAGACAAATAGAATGCTGGCCTTTATTGCAAAGTGGCCGGAATATTAAAGTAGGGAAGTCTTTCTACAACTGTACTGGCCACTGGTGAGAACATGCAAGAGTACTGCTGTGTACAGTTTTGGTCTCCTTGCATGAGGAATGATATACTTGTATTTGAAGCACTTGGCTGAATAAAAGGATTGCCTTTTGAGAAAATGTTGAGTTGATTGGGCATATACTCATTGTAATTTAGGAAAATGAGAGGCAACTTTACTGAAACTTATAAGATTCTGTGAGGTTTGACAGGGTAGATACCGAGAAGATGTTTACCCTTATGGAGTAATATAGAATTAGGGGGCACAGTTTAAAAATCAGAGGTCTTGCTTAAGGCAGAGATAAGAAGGAATTTCTACTCTTAAGTGTCACTAGTCTCTCAAATTCTATCCACAGAAAACTGTGAGGCTGAATCATTGATATATTCAAGCTGTGTTAGCCAAATTCTTGATCTACAAGAGAGTCTACAGATAAGGGGGACAGGCAGGACTGTGGATTTAAAGCTGGAATCAGATCAGTCATGATCTCATTGAATGGTGGAGCAGGATTCCTGGGCTAAATGACCTACTGCAGCACTTTTCTCATGCTCTGATTCCAATCTAGGAAAATAAATGAATTGGAATTGGTAAGGTTCGATACCAAGCAGCTGCCAAAAGGATCAGATAAATGTACATCCATTTCTGTGCTATGAAACCTTCAATTTCCATACTGCAAAAATCAAACCCATCTGTGGATGACTCCTAGCTTATCTCTAGCTTATTCCAGAAGCACAAGGAGTCTGCAAGATAAAAGATTTTAATTATTCTATTTTCAATGCTTAACTAAAAATTAGAGAGGAGCAGGAGGTATAACACAACAGAGAACTTACTTGATATCATAAAGAATTTGTTTTCTGGTCACTTTGCAGAAGAATGGAAAGCCACTAGAAATGTTGACAGAATACTGTATATTATGGAAACTGACCACCGATCCCTGGGAATCTCCCAGCAAATCCATATTTAATGCAGAGCGCTCAGATGTATTTTCATTCTCCTCAGAATACACTTCAGGAAAAATGTTGTCTTGCATGTTAGTGGTGCATAAGTTGAGCCCTTTGTTGTTTGGGCTGCTGGCTGCAATCTTTTTGCTGAATTTATTTCCCATTTTGTAAAATTTCATTCATTCTGGCAGAAAAAGTACAGCAAATTATTAAGTTATAGGACTTTTTTAATTGTGTTGAAAAACTAAAAAGATACAATAAGGAAAAGCTCAAAGCTAAAAACCCAAATTAAAAACACAAATGGTAACAAATAAATAAAGGCACCTGTACACCTTTTAATCAAGTAACCAGAATTCGATAACTCTCTTAAATAGTCTGAAGCTGACTTTTCAGGTTCTGCCATGCTTAGGAATGGAAACAGGTGGGTTCGAAAATATTGCTGCTGCTGGCAGATCAGTTTCCCAATGCTTTTCCCAGTTCCAGCAAGTTTCACCAGAACAAGGGAGACGCCCTAATATCTGACCCAAGCTTTCAAGCATGGCAACTACAATTGGCAGCTCAGTGAGGAGCATGTTCAGATCTTGATAGGTCATGCAGTCAGGTCAGGGGAATGGAGTTGTACACACAGAGGGTAGCCAATCATGTCTAGCCCTCGGTGACCACTATGAAAACGTAATTAATGCATAGTGGAATTCAATCATTGACATACACATGCCATCAGGTCAAAACAGATCGTGGGACTGTGGTCAGTAAGCACTCATGCATTGTAGGGGTCATCACCTTAATGACATCATGGAACCATAAGAGGAAGAGAAGGCAAAGCTGTCAAACACCACAGAGTGACCACCTGAGCACAAGAACAGCAGCTGGCAATGGGGTTACGACACTCGGAAATTTGAATTCAGTGACAAAGAGGAGCAGTAACTCTCTCATGAAGAGCAAAACTCCCAGCATGAAGAGTACAGAGATGAAGAATGAGGAACAGGAAAGACACGTAGGCCATATCCTGAGAATAGGATCTACCATCAATGACAGAACTACCACAAGATTACCGAGAACCAATGCCACAAGAAACAATAACTCTGCAGGCAGATGGTCAGAATTCGCAGAACTGCACGATGATGGTCAAATTGAGGGATGGGAGAGGAGAAGGGGTTGATGATCAATGGTGCAGGGTGGAGAAAAGCCCAATGACTGGTGAGAGTGGCGGAAAATGCCAATAATTATTTGGGGTAGAGAAGCACCAACTCTGCTCAGGATGGGGAGGGCAGCCACTGAGATCTCTGTGGTGGGCTGGTGGGGAAGGCTTGCTCAGGTAATGATTAGAGCACCCTTTAAAGATGGCATGCCGATCCTCGGGGTCCTTGTGCATGAGTCGCAAAAACCCAGCTTGCAGGTGCAGCAGGTGGTCAGGAAGGCGAATGGGATGCTGGCCTTCGTAGCGAGGGGGATTGAATATAAAAGTAGGGAGGTCTTGCTGCAGCTGTATAGGGCATTGGTGAGGCCGCAGCTGGAGTACTGTGTGCAGTTTTGGGCGCCGCACCTGCGCAAAGATATTTTGGCCTTGGAGGGAGTGCAGAGGAGGTTTACTAGGCTGATACCGGAGTTGAGGGGGTTGAGCTATGAGGAGAGGCTGAATAAACTAGGCTTGTACTCGTTGGAGTTTAGAAGAATGAGGGGAGATCTCATTGAGACGTATAAGATGATGAATGGGATGGATAGGATAGAGGTGGAGAGACTCTTCCCGCTCAAAAAAGACAGTAGGACTAGGGGGCACAGCCTAAAGATAAAGGGGGTGCGGTTTAGAACGGAGTTGAGGAGGAACTTCTTCACTCAAAGGGTGGTGAATCTCTGGAATTCTCTGCCCGTTGAAGTGGTGGAGGCTGCCTCGCTAAATATTTTTAAGAAGCGGGTTGATGGGTTTTTGATAAGAGAGGGGATTAAGGGTTATGGGGAGAGGGCGGGAAGGTGGAACTGAGCCACGACAGATCAGCCATGATCTTATTGAATGGCGGGGCAGGCTCGAAGGGCTAGATGGCCTACTCCTGCTCCTATTTCTTATGTTCTTATGTTCTTATGTTATGTTCTCTATAAGCTGGGTTTTGCTGGCAAGTTGAGGCCCCGCTGCCCTGCATGACAGCGTGAAAAATGTCCCCTCCCTTGATTGCTTTTTGACAACGTTGTATGGTCCAGAGAGAAAGCCAGCATATTTCTCTGGACAGAAACTGGTTTTCTCACCAGAAACAGCGGTCTGAATATTTTGGTAAGATTCAGTCTAGAGAGTTGGCATAAATAATGAATCTTTTCCTGTTTGGCGAGATGTGATAAGTGGCGTGCAACAGCGATCGATGCTGTGGCCTCAACATTTTACAGTTTATATAAATGACTTGGATGAAGGGGCTGAAGATATAGTTGCTAAATTTGCTGATGACGCAAAGAAAGGTAGGGAAGTAAGTTGTGAAGACGACCTAAGGAGGCGACAATGGGACACAAATAAGTTAAATGATTGGGCAAAAATCTGGCAAATGGAGTATAATATGGACAATGTGAATTTCTCCATTTTGGCAGGAAGAATAACAAGAAGCTTATTATCTAAATGGTGACAGATTGCGTAGCTCTGTGGTTCAGAGGAATCTCGGAGTGATGCATGATTCACAAAAGGCTAGTATACAGGTATAGCAAATAATTAGGAAAGCTAATAGAATATTATTGTTTATTGTACTGGAAATTGATTAAGAATATAGGAAGGTAACGTTTCAGTTGGTGAGACCTTATCTGGAATATTATGTACAGTAATGGTCATTACTCCTGGTCATTAGTCTGTAACCAGAGGCTTATAGCTTGAGAGGCACCACTCTGCAGCAAGCATAGCTGACTGAGCCTTTCCCGCTCCTACCACCTGTCATTGGCATGTAGAAAGGATTATGCAGGTTGACCCTCATAAATATTTTATTCAACCTAATAAAAGCAAATTACTGCGGATGCTGGAATCTGAAACTGAAAGAGAAAATGCTGGAAAATCTCAGCAGGTCTGGCAGCATCTGTAAGAACAGAAAAACAGAGCTGACGTTTCAAGTCCAAATGACTCTTTGCTTTACAATAGAAGAAGAGGTTTATGACAAGTTTACAACATATCTTTTGGATTAGCAAGAATACATCTACAATCAAAATATTTAAGAATCAGATTGGTGCTTAAACTATTGTGAGCTTTTGGTCCAAATATCAGCCTATGTAATGCACTTTCCAATAGTGGTTACCATCACCCCTCTAAAATTCCAGTCTAATTTAAATACGCTGCTTTTTATTACTCTATCCCACTTCAGAGAATAATACCCTTTGACAGCTTGTTGCCTATGGGAGCATATCCAGCACAGTTCCTGGATTAAAAAGCCTGAGGCAAATGTTTAAAAGGGAGATCATTTTGTATTGGGACAAATTGTTTACCTAGCTGTATCTTATTTTTTGACATTATAGGAAGCTGAGAAGCAAACATCATCAAATTTTTGGATGCTCTGTGAACAAAGAACAAAAATCAGCCCGGGAAACAGGCCCTTCGGCCCAACGAGCCCACGCCGCCATCTCAACACCACCAGTCCACCTCTCTACCCACGACCCCTGTCTAATGTTTTATGGCCATCCAGATTGAGGGAAACTGATTTAGGGACAATTTATTCCTGCCAATCAGCATAACAGCACATCTTTGGGGTGTGGGAGGAAACCGGAGCACCTGGAGAAAACCCACGCAAGCACAGGGAGAATGCGCAAACTCCCACAGACACCGGCCCAAATCCATGTGTCTGCACAGCAATCAGTGATAATCACTGAGCTGTCGTCTTGCCCAGTATCTGGTCCAGTTTAGGCACACACTAACGACATGAAGCACTAGGCCAATCTCGAACAACCAAGAGCAGCCCCAGTACGACCCATCGTGTGTATGCCCCTCATTGGACACGAGGTGGACCGACTGAAGAGTAAGCAAATGAGGCAAATTAGAATAGGTTGCCACGAATATCTCAAGATAGCACATGAAAGTTACACAGAGTGCTTGTCAGAAACTGATCTGAAATGACAATCGGCAAAGCAACCCAGGGGAGTTCGATCTAAGTAAGAACAATCCTACAGGGGTAACAAAGGGCACGCCTCACCAGTATCTTGCAGTGTAAATTCAATGTTCCCATGCATCCAGTGAATATCATACTCAATTGTGTGCAGATAGGAAACACAAGATCATCAGTGTAAACTCCAACCCACAGTTCTTTCCCATGTGGCCCTGTCTTCGGGGAGCTCTGGATTTATCATTAGACGAGAGAAGTGTACAAGGTAAATATGGCACGTTATCATTTCTTCACGTAACTTTCCAGCACTGTGAATGTTACTATGCATGCATATTATGCATCAGGGGACAATCAGAGCTAGCAATTAATACTACAAACACTTGCAGCTCTGTTTCAGCCTTATATAAGGGGAATAGAACATAAAAGTAAGGAAGTTTAACTGCAGCTGTACAGGGTGTGGTGAGGCCACATCTGAATACTGTGCTCAGTTTTGGTCTCATTATTTGAAAAAGAACATAATTACATTCAAAGCAGTTCAGAGAAGGTTCACTCCACTCATCCCAGGGATGAAGGGCTAGTCCACAGAAAAAAAGTTCAACTGGGTGGACCTATGCCTGTTGGAATTTAGAAGAATGAGAGGTGATCTTATTGAAACATAATGAGAACCTGAGGATATTTGATAGGGTGAATACTGGGAGGATTTTTCCTCTTGTGGGAAAGACTAGGGGCCGGATTCTCCATTCTTATTTATTCCCACCCCAAAAGGAGAATTTGGTGCTCCATGGAAGCAGAAAATCCCAAACGCAGACGAGGTTTCTAGCATAAAACTGGGGCACACAGTTTAAGAATAAGAAATCTTCCTTTTTAAACATCATTGGTCTGTGGAATTCTCTTCCAAGAGAACAGTGGCTGGGTCACTGAACTTATTCAAGACAGATTTAGAATATTTTTGGTAAATTAGGGGATCAAGGGTTATGGGGAAAGACAGGGAAGTAGAGTTGAGATTACAATCTGATCAAACTATCATTTTACCAAATAGCATTACAGGGTCAAAAGGCCAAATGGCCAACACTTATGCCTCCAAAATATGTTCAGTAAAAGAGAATTTCAGCAGTAAACTTTCTATAATTTTGCAAACTTTAACTCTTTTTAGCATTGCTGGTTTTTAAGTGCTAGGCCAAATCAATCATGTAAATGACCATGTTTCTAAGTTTAAACAAGGAGCAGAAAATGTCTGTTTTACCTTCTGAAAAATGTTGAACAGCTTTTCCATCATGTCTTTGCTTTTTTCCATCATCACAAGTTTAATAGCAATTCCATCAATTTTGGACATTGAATGTTCCAGCTGAACAACGCGATGCCACAATCTGAAATAAGATTACCCTGTAAATAACCCCAGCCCATAAAATGTTGCTGCTAACAAAAAATTTACTAAAGAAATATTTCAATATTCAATACAGATCTAATTAAGAACAAGCATGTATATATCAGAAGGCAAATGTGCTGTGAGTTGCTGAAGAAAAGAGATGTTTTATTAAAGCTTTTCATCTTGCACTCATCAGGACAATTCACAAGAATAGCAATGTAAGGGAAAACAATAAAGTTATATGGTGTGAGGAGCGAGTGCTAATTGGTTGACAAGTGGACTCTGATTGGTAGAGGCATTGCCATGGAAAGTCATAAGTTCAGAAGTGGAATGTTTGCTGATGATTGTGGTGTGCAGCGCCATTCGCAACTCCTCAGATCTGAAGCAGTCTACATCCAAATGCAGCCATGCCAAGACAAATGGCAAGTAACATTCATGCCAGGGATTAATGGACAGTCCCTTGATATTCAATGGCATTACCATTGCTGAATCTTTCACTATCAACATTCTTGGGGTAACCATTCACCAGAAGCTCAACTGGACTGGCCATATAAATACTGTGACTACAAAAGCAGATCAGAGCCTACAAATACTGTGGTGGGTAACTCACCTCCTGACTCTCCAAACCCTCTCAAATAATTTACAAGGCACATGTCAGGAGTGTGATGGAATACTCTCCCCTTGCCTGAATGAGTGCAACTCCAAGAACATTCAAGAAGCTTGATGCCATCCACGATTAAGCAGCTGGATTGATTGGCACCTCATTCACAAACAGTCACTCCCTCCATCACCAACAGTCACAGCAGTGTGTACCATAAACAAGATGCATGGCAAGAACTAACCAAGATTCTTTAGATAGCACCTCCCAAACCCACAACCACTACCATGCAGAAAGACAAGGGCAGCAGACCCGAGGAAACACCACCACCTGAAAATTCCCTTCCAAGCGACTCACCATCCTGATTTGCAAATATGTCATCATTCCATCAATGTCACTGTGTTGCAATCCTGGAACTCCCTACCAGCAGAGTGGGTGTACCTACACCACATGAATTGCAGCAGTTCAATAAGGCAGCTCACTATCCCATGCTCAAGGAAAATTAGGAATGGGTAATACATTGGCCTCGCCATGAAACCACATCTCTTCTATGAACTTTAAAATACACCAGTTGATGAGATTGAGACTTAACTGCCAAGTATTGAAATTTTTGAAATTTAGTCATGGCACACGTCAACTCCAGTCTCCTAGATTGCCTGGATCCACTACATTTGCCTATCGCCACAACAGGTCCATAGCAAATGTCATCTCCCTGGACCTACACTCAAACCTGGAACACCTAGATAACAAGGACACTTACGTCAGACTCCTACTTATTGACTACAACTTAGCCTTCAACACCATTATCCCAACAAACCTCATCTCCAAACTTTTGACTTAAGGCTCAGCCCCTCTCTCTGCAACTGGATCCTAGACTTCTTAACCACAGACCACAATCAGTTAGGATAGGCAATGACACCTCCCCCATGATTATCCTCAACATCAATGCCCTGCAAAGCTCTGTCCTCAGCTTCTTACTATATTCCTTCTACACTTGTGACTGTGTGGCCAAATTCTGCTCCTACTCAATTTTCAAGTTTAAGAACATAAGAAATAGGAGCAAGAGTAGGCCATCTAGCCCTTCGAGCCTGCCCCGCCATTCGATAAGATCATTGGCTGATCTGAAGTGAATCAGTTCCACTTTCCCGCTTTCTCCCTATACCCTTGATTCCCTTGTCTATCAGAAATCTATCTAACCGTGACTTAAATATATTCAACGAGGTAGCCTCTACCACTTCAATGGGCAGAGAATTCCAGAGATTCACCACCCTCTGAGTGAAGAAGTTCCTCCTCAATTCCGTTCTAAACTGCACCCCCCCCCCACTTATTTTGAGGCTGTGCCCTCTCGTTCTGCTATCCTTTCTAAGCAGAAAGAATCTCTCTACCTCTAGCCTATCTAGCCTCTTCATTATCTTGTAAGTCTCTATAAGATCCCCCCTCAGCCTCCTAAACTCTAACGAGTACAGACCCAGTTTATTCAATCTCTCTTCATAAGCTAACCCCCTCATCTCCAGTATCCTTCTTTGTACTCCCTCCAAGGCCAATATATCCTTTCGCAAATACTGGGACCAAAACTGCACACAGTACTCCAGCTGTGGTCTCACCAGTGCCCTGTACAGTTGCAGCAAGACCTCCCTGCTTTTATATTCTATCCCCCTCGCTATAAAGGCCAACATTCCATTTGCCTTCTTGATCACCTGCTGCACCTGCAGACTGGGTTTTTGCCATTCATGCACAAGGACCCCCAGGTCCTTCTGCACCATAGCATGCTGCAGCTTTTCACCCTTTAAATAGTAACCCCTCCTACTATTATTTCTACCAAAGTGGATAACCTCACATTTGCTAATGTTATACTCCACCTTCCAGGTCCTCGCCCACTCATTTAGCCTATCAAGATCTCTCTGCAGACTTTCCGCGCCCTCCACACAATTTGCTTTTCCACTCATCTTCATGTCATCAGCAAATTTTCTTACCCTACACTCAGCCCCCTCCTCCAGATCGTCTATGTAAATGGTAAACAGTTGAGGCCCCAGCACCGATCCCTGCGGCTCTCCACTAGTCACCAACTGCTAACCAGAAAAGCACCCATTGATTCCAACTCTCTGCTTTCTGTTAGATAACCAATCCTCAATCCACGCTAACACCTTACCCCCAACTCCATGCACCCTAACCTTCTGCAGCAACCTTTTGTGAGGCACCTTATCGAACGCCTTCTGGAAATCCAAAAACACTACATCCACCGGTTCCCCTCTGTCTACCACACGAGTCACATCCTCATAGAAATCCAATAAATTCGTTAAACACGACTTCCCCTTCACAAATCCATGCTGCGTCTGCTTGATCAAACCGTTCTCTTTTAGGTGACTTGCTAATTCTTCTTTGATGATGGATTTTAGCATTACGTTTGCTGATAACACCACCGTAGTGGGTCAAATCTCATTATTATGAGACGGAGAACAGGAGCAAGATAGAGAGTCCGGTGGGATGGTACAATGACAATGACCTTTTGCTCAAAGTCAGTAAATTGAAAGAGATAGTCTTCAACTTCAGGAAACGTAGTGGAGGACATTCTGTTTTCGACATAAGTGCTGATGAAGTGGAAATAGTCAAGTGCTTCAAGTTTCTAGGTGCCTGGATCACCAACAACCTGTCCTGGTCCCTCCATGCTGATAAGAAAGCTCACCAACTCCTCTACTTTGTCAAGACGCTAACGAAATTCAGCATGTCCACTACAACTCTCACCAGTTTTTACAGATGCACCATAGAAAGCATCCTTTCCAGATGTATCACAGCTTGATATGGTTCCTGTTCTGACTAAGACTACAAGAAGCTAAAATGGGTTGTGAACGTAGCCTAGTCTATCATGCTAACCAGCATCCCATCCACTGACTCCATCTACACTTCTTGCTACCTCGTAAAAGCAGTCAGCATAATCAAGGACCCCACGCATCCAGGACAAACTCTCTTCCACCTTCTTCCATTGGGAAAAAGATACAAATGTCTGAAAACAAGTAACAACCAACTCAAGAACAGTTTCTTTCCTGCTGCCATAAGTCTTTCGAATGGTTTTATCATATATTAAGCTGATCATTCACTACACTCTAGCTGTGACTGTAACACTACATTGATTTAATGCTTGTTGCATGAGCAACACAGGCAAATGGCAAATCCATTTTCTCACATTTCTCAACCAGGGGCGGAGTATGGGGGAACCAGAGCGTTGGCTGTGTAGGTTGTTACAAATTCAGGTGAGAATTTGCTGACATTTATGCAAGGTCTTGGTGCGAGGTGTAAACATTGTGACTTAAAGACCAGAGTGCTGGTGATCAAATCAAACTGAGCTGTGATTAAGTTAAACTTATGCAATTTTATTTTGCGATTAGATTAAATTATTGTTTATTTTTTTCTGAAAGAAAATGGTTCCAATGGTGATAAGGTCCTGCATGGGAGGTTAGTTAGGAAGGTTCAGTTGCTAGGTATACAAGGAGAGGTGGTAAATTGGATTGGACATTGGCTCAATGGAAGAAGCCAGCGAGTGGTAGTGGAGGATTGCTCCTCTGAGTGGAGGCCTGTGACTAGTGGTGTGCCACAGGAAACAGTGCTGGGTCCATTGTTGTTTGTCATCTAAATCAATGATCTGGATGATAATGTGATAAATTGGATCAGCAAATTTGCTAATGACACAAAGATTGGAGGACTAATGGACAGTGAGGAAGATTTTCAAAGCTTACAGAGGGATTTGGTCCAGCTAGAAAAATGGGCTGAAAAATGGCAGATGGAGTTTAATGCAGACAAGTGTGAGGTATGGAATTTGGAAGGACAAACCAAGGTAGAACATACAAGGTAAATGGTAGGACACTGAACAATGTCTTAGAACAGAGGGATCTGGGAGTACAGATACATAACTCCCTAAAAGTGGCATCACAGGTAGATAGGGTCGTAAAGAGTGCTTTTGGAACATTTGACTTTATAAATCAAAGTATTGAGTATAAGAGTTGGAATGTTATGGTGAGGTTGTATAAAACTTTGGGAGGCTGAACTTACAGTATTATGTGCAGTTTTGGTCATCTAATTAGAGGAAGAATATTAATAAGGTTGAAAGAGTGCAGAGAAGGTTTACAACGATGTTGCCGGGACTTGAGAAACTGAGTTACAGAGAAAGGTTGAATAGGTTAGGACTTTATTCCCTGGGGCGTAGAAGAATGAGGGGAGATTTGATAGGTGTGTATAAAATTATGATGGGTATAGATAGAGTGAACGTAAGCAGGCTTTTTCCACTGAGGCTAGGGGAGAAAAAAAAAACTAGAGGACATGGGTTAAGGATGAAGGGGGAAAAGTTTAAAGGAAATATTGGGGGAGGGGCTTCTCTCACACAGGGTGGTGGGAGTGTGGAATAAGCTGCCAGATGAAGTGGTAAACGCGGGCTCACTTTTAACATTTAAGAAAAACTCGGACAGGTATATGGATGAGAGGGGTGTGGAGGGATATGATCCAGGTGCAGGTCAGTGGAACCAGGCAGAAAAATGGTTTGGCACAGCCAAAAAGGGCCAAAAGGCCTGTTTCTGTGCTGTAGTGTTCTATGATTCTATTCCGCATTCTCTCCTTTCCTTCTTCCTTATGTACTCTATGTCTGTAAACACGCAAGAAACAATACTTTTCACTGTATCCCAACACATGTGACAATAATAAATCAAATCAAATTGAAATTTATACCAGGCAGCTTGATTCTGATTGGTCAACACATTGCCCTAGAGAATAAATCAGTGAATGATTATCATATATTTTGCTTTGTTGAAACAGGCGCATTGTATACACGTTCTTTCTCTTTGGTACTGGTATTCTTGCAAATTGTCCTGATCTATGCAAGGTGAAAAGTTTTGACAAAATGTCACTTCTTTCAGCAGTATGCAAGCTCTGTACTACCAAATGATTACTGTAAAGTTAACGAGATCCAGAATATCTTGCTCCTGTGTTGGCTCTAGAATATGTTGTTCTAAAATACTGACCCTAATACACTCTATGAGCTCATGTTCCAAGGTACCTTTGTCAATCTGATCTGCCCAATCTGCGTGTAAATTAAAGTCACCCATATCATTGCAGTATCTTTCTCACACATCCCATTTATTTATTCCTAGCCTACCATGTAACTACTGAGAGGGGTCCTATAACCTATTCCCAAAATTGACCTCTTACTTTATTATTTCTTATCTCTACCTAAACTGATCCCACATTGTGCATTTTTGAGCTACGGTCATCTCTCACTACAGTAATAGAATAGAATCACGACAGGAAGCTGTTCAAGCTGACAACAATCCCACCCAGGCCCTATCCCCACCTATTTACCCTGCTAATCCCTCTGATACTAAAGGGTAATTTAACGTGGCCAATCAACCTAACCTGCACATTTTTGGAGTGTGGGAGGAAACCACAGCACCTGGAGGAAACCCACGCAGACATAGGGACATGGGGAGAACATGCAAACCCCACACAGGCAGTTACCTGAGGCTGGAATTGAACCTGGGTCCCTGGCACTGTGAGGCAGCAGTGAAAACCACTGCGCCACCACAATGAGTGCCAAAATGTCAAATACCTTTCAATATTTAGGTCCCATTTAACCATGTCTCAGTAATAGCTATCAGGTCATATATCTTTAATTCTATCTGTGTCAACAATTCATCCATTTTGTTACAAATATTGGATGCATTAACATAGAGGCTTTAACTGTCCTATTATTTTTGCACTCTCCAGTTTTGTCTATTGATGCACTCTTAGGTTTTTGCTCTCTATCCCTTCCTGCCACACTCTGTTAACATCACTGTGGTAACCTAGCCACAAAACTGTAGTCAAACACATTGTGATAGTCACTCTACTTACGAAAATAATGAAATACAGTAGAGCATGGACTCAACTGGAGGCAGCTAGTTACATAGGTCCCACACAATAAGACTAAGCCTGTGAAAGCATGCACGAATTCACTCGTGCACGCTAGTACCTGCCAAAGACATCAGCGTATATATTCACACTGGATGATGCTATACACTTCTTCCCCTTTAATTTAAATCCCCCTTAAGGAAAGAAACATAATGAAACTCATGTCTCAACTACATGTCTTTCAGGAGCTTTGCAATTATAATGTGACTCGCACAGTACCACTGTGACTCAGTAGACACTGATGAAGCTTATTTAAGTTGAGCTGGACTGATGGGCACAGGACTAGGTTAAGTATTTGAGAAAGAATGTCCCTCATCCTCTCCTGGAATACAGTCCACTGGAAATTCTTGTAAGCAGAAACCACTTCCAGTCGAATGTCCATAGCAGCATTTCTACCGTGTTACCTGGAACTTTTGCTGTCTCCGAGTCATGGCATAGGCAAATGTGATCCTGGTGTCTGTGTACAACACTTCCATTGGTCAGTTTGACTACCAAAGATAATGGACCACTTTGTTAAGAATAACTCCATGCAGCCAACAATAATTACTGCCAAAATTCCTTACGTAGACACAATGATTCGGGTTGAAATGTCTCTCCTTAGCATGGTAGTAATGTCTCACCTTCTGCTTTTTCTGTCTCCTACCCACTCTTGCTTTGATGTCTGGATGTAGCAGATGCAGGTGAGACTTCGGCTTTCTATCCATCAGTACTTAAGCTTGTGAAAGTCCTGTTGCTTGTGGTGTGACACAATAATGGAACAAGAACCATGAGAGCTCGGTTCCCAAAGTATCACCCGTCATTCTCTTCAATCCAATCAGTGTTTGAGCAGCTTGTTCTGCTAAACCATTTGAACTAGGTGAAAAGGCACAGTACACAGATTGCGTATTCCATTCCTTTACATAAACTCCTGGAATAAATAACCTGTAACCATTGTACCTTTATCAGAAACAAAAGAATACAGTACACCATGAGTTGCAAAAGCTTGGCATAGCTTCTCAATCGCAATGGGACTGAAAATGTTCACATGATGTGTACATCTAATCTCTTAGAATGCGTGTTCACAATGATTAGGCACATATGATTTATGAAAGACCCTGGAAAAGCTATGTGAAGTCTAGAACACAGACGATCAGTCCACTCCCATGGATGCAGTGCTGGTGGTGGCACATGTTTGTAATGTAGAAAATGTATCCAAGTTGTAAGACCCTACAAATTGCAGTAAGATAAATGACCAGCCAGAAATGCCGAATGGATGATCCATCTCAGCATTCTCTCAAGATCCCAAGCATCAATCCAATCTTTAGCCAATTCGATTCACTCCACACAATATCCCAAAATGGTTGAAACAAAATGGACACTGCAAAGGCTGTGGGCCATGACAACATTCCAGCAAGTACTGAAGACTTGACCTCCAGAACAAGCTGCACCTGTAGCCAATCTAGTTCCAGTACAACTACAACATTGCATCTACACAACAATGTGGAAATTTGCCCAGGTATGTCCACAAGGAAAAAAACAAATCCAACCCAGCCAATTATTGCTCTACAAGTCTACTCTCGATCACCAACAAAGTGATGGAAAGTGTCATCAATGGTGCAGTGAAGCAGCATTCCACCAGCTGTGGCATCAAGCAGTCCAAGAACTGTAGTCAACCGGAATAAAACTCCCCACTGGTGGGAGTCATACTTGGCACAAAGGATGATGTTTGTGGTGGGTGGAGGTCAATCATCATGGTCCTGAGACATCACTGCAGGTATTTCTCAGGGTAGTATCCTAGGCCCACCCACCTTCAGCTGTTTCATTAATGACCTTCTTTCCCTCATAAGGTCAGAGATAAGGATGTTTGCAGATGATTGCACAATGTTCAGCACCATTCTCGACTCTTCAGAGAATGAAGCTCTGTCCAGATGCAGTAAGGTCTGGACAATATTCAGGCTTGGGCTGATAAGGGACAAGTAACATTCACAACACAAAAATTGCCAGACAATAACTAACTCCAAAAGAGAGAATGTATGCTGCCTTAATATTTAATAGCATTCCCAATGCTGAACATCCTGCCCACCGCCCCCCCCACTTAGAATAAGTGATTAAATTTCTAGAGTTGGGACTTGAACCCACAACTTCAGAGACAAACGTGGTACCATAGAACCACTGCCAACACTTAATTGGGCAGTGGCTTTCCATTTTGTGTAATGATTGATTTTACACAAACCATGAAAAATTTAAAAATTGTACTGTGTGGAATTATGCCAATCACCTGATATCACGGCAGCTGGCCTATGGATAGGCCACCCAAGACCAAGAATTATAGTAAACACAAGGGAAAATATGGCCAAGCTTACCAAATTGTTCCGATTGATACATCCGCACTTAAGGGAAAGTGAGAACTCACCAATGTTACAAATATATAACAAATAATTAAAAGTAGCAACATAGGTTAGAAAAGCCATAAAATGTACAAACAATGCACCAGGGTTCATTTCTGAAGGAACAAAATGTTTGCGCAACTTGAACCTAATCTTGGTTAGACCACACTTGGAGTACTGGGAACAGTTAGAGTCTCCACACAAAAAAGGATAACAAGACACTGGAGTATGTGCCAAAAAATATTTCCTAGAATGATAGCTATCTCTCAGTTCTAACAGACTGGGGTTCTTTGAAATGTACTGCTTGCTGAGTAATCTAGTGGCAGTCTTTAAGAGACAAAGTGTTTGACAGAATAAACCTATAAATGAAGCTTCCATTTGTGGGCAAAACCAGAGAGGGGACATAAAAAGTCAGCAATAAATCCAATATTTAATTCAGGAGAAATGTCTTTACTCAGAATGGTTGGGGTGAATAATATAGATGCATGAGGCATCGAAGGAAGTATATATTAGGATTAGATGAAGAGTGGGGAGCAGATTTGTGTGGAGTAGAAACACCAATTGATGGGCCGAATGGCCCAAATTACCGTAAATACTGTGTTTTTTTGTGTAATTGGCAGCAATATAAAACCATGTTGCAAAGGATTATGTTTTACAAATACGCTGCCATTAAAGCTTTTCGTTACAAAACCAAATCAGATAAAACAGAACATTGCCACTTCATAAAAATAATTAGCAACTCCCTAACAAATCACTGTTTATAACTTTCCAGAATGGCAAATAAATCAATACCCCACGAAAATATCACATCACTAGCCCTGAAGCATTTGAAGCCGAATTTAATCTGGATGAGCAGAGCCGCCATATATCGAACTGTGGAGGTTTTGTTTTATAGAGGAGTTGGAATTTGGGCCCATTACTCACTTCAGTCTGGAGGAAAAATCTGAGGGAAGAGGAGCAGCTTCGTAGAGTCAGAGAGCACTGGCTGAATGAACACTGAGTAGGGGAGTAAGTGACTGAGTAGTGAGGACTGAGAGAGTGACTGAGTGAGTGAGGGAGTGATTGACTGAGTGAAGACTGACTGAGTAAGCACTGGGTGAATGAGGAGTGAGGGAGTGAGTGAAGACTAGGATGATTGAGGAGTGAGGGGTAAGGGAATGATTGACTGAGTGAGCACTGGGTGAATGAGGAGTGAGGGAGTGAGTGAAGACTGGGATGATTGAGGAGTAAGGGAATGATTGACTGAGTGAGCACTGGGTGAATGAGGAGTGAAGAGTGAATGAGTGAAGACTGGGATGATTGAGGAGTGAGGGGATGATTGACTGAGTGAACAGTGGGTGAATGAGGAGTGAGTGAGTGAGTGAAGACTGGGATGATTGAGGACGGAGGGAATGATTGACCGAGTGAGCACTGGGTGAATGAGGAGTGAGGGAGTGAGTGAAGACTGGGATGATTGAGGAGTAAGGGAATGATTGACTGAGTGAGCACTGGGTGAATGAGGAGTGAAGAGTGAGTGAGTGAAGACTGGGATGAGTGAGGAGTAAGGGAATGATTGAGTGAGCACTGGGTGAATGAGGAGTGAGTGAGTGAAGACTGGGATAAGTGAGGAGTAAGGGAATGATTGAGTGAGCACTGAGTGAATGAGGAGCGAGTGAGTGAAGACTGGGGTGAGTGAGGAGTGAGGGAATGATTGAGTGAGCACTGAGTGAATGAGGAGTGAGTGAGTGAAGACTGGGGTGAGTGAGGAGTGAGGGAATGATTGAGTGAGCACTGAGTGAATGAGGAGCGAGTGAGTGAAGACTGGGATAAGTGAGGAGTAAGGGAATGATTGAGTGAGCACTGAGTGAATGAGGAGTGAGTGAGTGAAGACTGGGGTGAGTGAGGAGTGAGGGAATGATTGAGTGAGCACTGAGTGAATGAGGAGCGAGTGAGTGAAGACTGGGGTGAGTGAGGAGTGAGGGAATGATTGAGTGAGCACTGAGTGAATGAGGGGCGAGTGAGTGAAGACTGGGGTGAGTGAGGAGTGAGGGAATGATTGAGTGAGCACTGAGTGAATGAGGAGTGAGTAAGTGAAGACTGGGGTGAGTGAGGGAATGATTGAGTGAGCACTGAGTGAATGAGGAGTGAGTGAAGACTGGGGTGAGTGAGGGAATGATTGAGTGAGCACTGAGTGAATGAGGAGCGAGTGAGTGAAGACTGGGATAAGTGAGGGAATGATTGAGTGAGCACTGAATGAATGAGGAGTGAGTGAGTGAAGACTGGGGTGAGTGAGGGGATGATTGAGTGAGCACTGAGTGAATGAAGAGAGTGAGTGAAGACTGGGGTGAGTGAGGAGTGAGGGGATGATTGAGTGAGCACTGAGTGAATGAGGAGTGAGCGGGAAGACCGAGCAGGCGCGAATTTGAAGGCGGGCGGACGGTTGGAGACGGTTACGGAGCGCGCGCAGCTGGGGCGCTGACAGTCTCAGTAAACAGACTCCACACCGAGAAAAAGAACATTAAAACCGAACAGCAGCTCCAAACGGATATCGGGAGGCTTCAGGAAATGCAATTAGGGACCTGTTCTGCAGAAACGGACACTCAAATGCCAAACTCGGAAAATCACAACGCAGAACATTGTTCAAAACAAGCACAAAATACAGAATGTGAATATTGAGCCACTGCCAAAAGCAACCTGGATTAGTAGATAGCAGGACATGCTTTCCAGAGGAGTATTCTTGCATATGGCACGTCAGTGGTTTCACTGGCACATCAGTCAGGCATGTTTCCTGTGAAAAGAAAGTCAGCGACAGTATTACTCAGACTGTGAAAAACTTGCATCAGTAAAACTGAATATGGCCGCAGATTAGGAGGCTACAAACAATTCAGATCCTTGTCATTTAGATAGTTTACTGCCTTGTCATCTGCCCTGCCTATCTACAACATCTGTGGACTCAGTGGAAGAAAGACTTCAAAGATTCCTGCATGCATACCTGTACAAGGCAAGGACTGAACTGTTATTGTCACTACAGATAAAGGAGGTTCTGTGGAGTAAAGGGACCTTGGTGTCCACAGGTCTCTGAAGACAGAAGGGCATGTTAGCATGGTGGTGTTAAAGGGATATGGGACACTTGCCTCTATCAATCAAGGCATGGATTGCAAAAGCAGGGTAATCATGTTGGAGTTGTATATAAACCAAAAGAGAAAATTCTGGCAATCTCAGCAGGTCATAGAACGATCACAGAAAAATCATAGAATCCCTACAGTGCAGGGAGAGGCCGCTCGGCCCATCAAGTCTGCACCGATAACAATCCCACCCAGGCCCTATCCCCATATATTTACCCCGCTAATCCCTCCAACCTACGCATCCCAGGACGTGAAGGGACGATTTAGGTTGGCCAATTGGTCTAACCCATACATCTTTGGACCCTTTGGGTCATCTGGATTTGAAACGTCAGCTCTTTTCTCTACTTACAGATGCTGCCAGACCTGCTGAGATTTTTCAGCATTTTCTCTTTTGGTTTCAGATTCCAGCATCTGCAGTAATTTGCTTTTATCCAGAATTGTATAGAACTTTGGTGAGGCCAGAGCTGAAAGTACTGTGTGCAGTTCTAGTCACCACATTATTGGAAGGATATAATTGCACTGGAGCGGCTGTAGAACAGATCCACCAGGGTGCTGCCTAGGATGGAACATTTAAATTATGAAGAGAGGTTGGATAGGCTTGGGTTATCTTTGTTGGAATAGAGAAGACCGAGTGGCAATCTGATTGAGGTGTACAAGATTATGAGGGGTATAGGCAGAGTGGATAGGAAACAACTGTTCCCCTTAGTTGAAAGATCAGTCACAAAGGGACATAGGTTCAAGGTGAGGAACAGAAAGTTTAGGGGAGTGTGAGGAAAAGTTTTTTTTAACTCAGAGGGTGATGGTGTGCAATGCACTACCTGGGAGGGTGGGAGAGGTGGGTTGCCCCACATCCTTTAAAAAGTACCTGAATGAGCACTTGGCGCATCATAACATTCAAGGCTATGGGCCAAGTGCTGGTAAATGGAATTGGGTGGGAGATCAGGTGTTTCTCACATATCAATGCAGACTCAATGGGCCAAAGGACACCTTCTGCACTCTTACGATTCTATGACACTACCTATCTCATTATACCTTGCTAACATTCAATCACAAAGCAGAATATAGCACAGGGGTAAACTGAGGGGAACTGAAATCCACACGCCAGTAAACATTGTTTAACTAGATCCAGAATACCCAATCTGCATCTGACCCCACCAGATTATTGGGAAAAGATATTTTGCGTGCCTTCAAGGGCTGCACTTTGAGAACCCACCACAGAATAGGCTTATCTCCGTAACATTGTGTATTTACACTGCTAATCCCCATGACACTAAGGGGCAATTTAGCATAGCCAGTCCACCTAGCTGCACATCTTTGGCGTGTGGGAGGAAACCGGAGCACTGTTCTCCCTATGCAGACACAGGGAGAACGTGCAAACTCCACACAGATAGGCACCCAAGGTGGAAATTGAACCTGGGTCCCTGGTGCTATGAGGCAGCAGTGCTAACCACTGTGCCACTGTGGATTGGATCCTTTTAAGGGATGACCAGTCCAAATACATATGAGATTTCAGGATATCCAGGGTTTTTCTGGGCAGGATTCCAGCTTGGGATACTCTTGTGGGCCTTACAGGTTGTATCTGGTATCCGGATGGCACTGCAGATCAGTGACAAACCAAGGAGTCAGGGACCACCAAGCCCCCAGTCCTCTTTATCTGACCTCAGGAACCTGTAAGATTATTGTGAAGGAAATTAAGATTCAGAATTTCTGCATATGCTTTAAAACAATAATTTCTTTATTTGTCTTCTAAACAGCTCACGGTTTGGTAGTCATTTCCTATCTTTATTCAAGGCAAATTGTTATTTGAAACATACACAGGGAAGATTTTTCTAAAAGTACTCAGGAACAAAGGGTTAGTAAATGTAATTGAACAAATTTGAATAGTCACCTTTAATGTGTTACTGTAGGTGGTTTCTGAAGGAAATTGTGTTGATCCATTTAATTGATTGAAAGCAAATAAGAATGATAAGAAAAGAATAATTCAGCCTCAGACTGGTAGAGATAAAGACTGGCTGTAGACAGATACACAGTAAGAAGTCTCACAACACCAGGTAACCAAACTTCAAAATCAGCAGGTTACACAGCGGAGAAAGAAGTCTGGAAAAGGTGAGATAAAACAAAACGAAAAGATAGCAATTATGTGATAACTACGTTTGTCTTAGATTAAGTCAGAACCTAATTCCTCAGGACATATTTAATTTTAAAATATCAACAGGAATGGAATTAACTTGTTTGGTTTTATCAACACAAACTGCTGAATTCAGACGAAATTCAACAACATCTTTTAAGATGCAAGTATTATGTTACCTTATTGCATGAAAGTGGTCATAAACATCTGTCAGGGAACTTGAGAAACACAGGTACTTAACTGTTTAAAAAGAAGCTGCCCAATCAATCTTGTCTATGCCAGCTCTCTTCTCCAATAATCAAAACTAACCCCAATATTCTGTCTGTCTCCATTGTTCCCTTTCTTCGTCTGCTTCAAATATCACAGAACTGTTACAGTGCAGAAAGAGGCCATTCAGCCCACTGTGTTTGCACCAACTTTCTAAACAATTCACTTGATGCCAATCTCTTGCCTTCTCCCTGCAGCCTTACGCATTTTTTCTCGTCAAATAAGTCCAATTCCCTTTTGAATATCTCAATTGAACTTGCCTCCACCACATTCTCAGACAATGTATCCTAGACTTTAACCACTCGCTAGTGAAAAAGTTTTTTCATATTGTTTTTGCTTCTTTTGCAAATTATTTAAAAACGGTGCACTCTTGCCCTCGATCCCTTCATGAATGGGAATAATTTCTCCCTATCTACTCTGTAATTTGACTATAAAATTGGTTGAATGACCGCAAACAGAATAGTGATTAAATTATGATTTTCAGGTTGCAGGGAAGTTTACCGTGGAGTTCCCAGGGGTCAGTATTGGGACCCTTATTCTTCATGATGTGGAACTGCTGGCATTGGACTGGGGTAAGCACAGTAAGAAGTCTCACAACACCAGGTTAAAGTCCAACAGGTTTATTTGGTAGCACGAGCTTTCAGAGCACTGCCTCTCCATCAGGTGAGTGCAGGATTTGAATCAAAATCAGGGCATATGTGGACACAAACTCAATTACAAGATAATAGTTGGAATGTGAGTCTTAACAGGTAATCAAGTCTTTATAGGTATAGATAATGTGAGTGGAGAGAGGGTTAAGTCCAGGTTAAAGAGGTGTGAATTGTCTCAAGCCAGGACACTTAGAAAGATTTTGCAAGACCAGGCAAGTTATGAGGGGTACAGATAGTGTGACGTGAATCCAAGATCTTGGTTGAGGTCATCCTCGTGTATGGAACTTGGCTATCAGTTTCTGCTCGATAATTCTGCGTTGTGTGTCTTGAAGGCCGCCTTGGAGAACGCTTATCTGAAGATCAGAGGCTGAATGTCCTTGACTGCTGAAGTGTTCCCCGACAGGAAGGGAACACTTCTGCCTGGTGATTGTCGAGCAGTGTCCATTCATTTGTTGTCGTAGTATCTGCATGGTCTTGCCAATGTGCCACGCCTCAGGACATCCTTTCCTGCAGCTTGTCAGGTAAACGACGTTGACCGAGTCGCAAGAGTATGTATCACATACCTGCTGGATGCTGTTCTCATGTGAGATGATGGCATCCATGTCGATGATTCGGCATGTCTTGTAGAGTTTGCTGTGTCGTGTTGTGTAGCATCGTGGTCACTGTTCCCCTGAAGGCTGGGTACTTCGTTGCAAACAATGGTCTGTTTGAGATTGCTCGGCTGTTTGAAGGCAAGTATTGGGAGTATAGGGATGGCCTTGGCGAGATGTTCATCTTCATCAATGACATGTTGAAGGCTGTGGAGAAAATGTCATCAATCACTCGACAATCACTAGGCAGGAGTGTTCCCTTCCTGTTGGGAAACACCTCAGCAATCAATGACATTCAGTCTCTGATCTTCGGCTAAGTGTTCTCCAAGACAGCCTTCAAGACACACGATAATGCAGAATCGCTGAGCAAAGACTGATAACCAAGTTCCGCACACATGAGAATGGCCTCAACCTGGTCTTGGGTTCATGTCACACTATCTGTAACCCCCACAATTTGCCTGGATTTGCAAAATCTCACTAACTGTCCTGGCTGGGGACAATACACATCTCTTTAACCTGTGCTTAACCCTCCCTCCACTCGCATTGTCTGTACCTGTAAAGATATGATTATTTGTTAAGACTCGCATTCCAACCATTATCTTGTAATTGAGTTTGTGTCTTTTTATGCCCTGTTTGCGATTCAAATCTTGCACTCACCTGCTGAAGGGGCAGCGCTTCGAAAGCTCCAGCTACCAAATAAACCTGTTGTGAGACTTCTCCCTGTGCCTACCCCAGTGGAACACAGGCCTCTCCACATCACGAAAAATAAGAGCCCTAGTACTGACTCCTGGGAACTACACAATAAACCTCCCTGCAACCTGAAAACCATAATTTAATCACTACTCTGTTTGCTGTCATTCAACCAATTTCATAGTCAAATTACAGAATAGATAGGGAGAAACTATTCCCAATCATGAAGGGATCGAGGCTGAGAGTGCACTGTTTTTAAATAATTTGCAAAAGAAGCAAAAACAATATGAGAAAAACTTTTTCACTGACAAGTGGTTAATGTCTAGGATACATTGTCTGAGAATGTGGTGGAGGCAGGTTCAATTGAGGCATTCAAAAGGGAATTGGACTTATTTGACGAGGAAGGAAGCACAGGGCTGCAGGGAGAAGGCAAGAGAATAGCACCAAGTGAATTGTTTAGAAAGCTGGTGCAGATACAATGGGCCAAAAGGACTCCTTCTGTACTGTAGGGATTCTACGATATTAATGACCTAGACCTCGGTGTATAGGGCACAATTTAAAAATTTGCAGGTGGTACAAAACTTGGAAGCATTGTGACTCATGAGAAGGACTGGAGATTTTCAGAAGAACATTGACAAGTTGGTGGATGAACGGACAGGTGGCAGATGAGGTTCAATGCAGAGAAATGTGAAGTAATTCATTTTAAGAGAAAGGATTTGATTTGATTTATTATTGTATGGGGATACAGTGAAAGTATTGTATCTTGCATGCTATACAGACAAAACATACCATTCATAGAGTACATAGGGGAGAAGGAAAGGAGAGGATGCAGGATGTAGTGTTACAGTCATAACTGGTGAGATTAAGAGAGATTAACTTAATATATGGTAGGTCCATTCAAAAGTCTGATGGCAGCAGGGAAGAATCTATTCTTGAGTCAGTTGGTACTCGATCTCAGACTTTCGTATCTTTTTCCCAACAGAAGAAGACATGCAGAGAAAATATAAAATAAAGGGTACAATTCTAAAGAGAGTGCAAGAGCAGAAGGTTCGGTATGTGTGTAAGTTATTGAGGATGGCAGAACAGGTTGCGAGGACAAATAATAAAACACACAGTCTCATAGCTTTATTAATAAGGGCATGGAGTACAAGAGCAAGGAGATTATATTGAACTTGTGTAGGACATTATTTCGATCTTAGCTGGTGTATTGAGTTCAGAGGCACAGAGAGAGTGCAGAAAATATTCACAAGAATGGTCCCAGGAATGAGAAACTTTAGTTATGAAAAATGATTGGAGAAATTATTTTTCTTGAAGAAAAGAAGGTAGATTTGATATAGCTAATATTCCAGTTTTTCTCTAAAATGAACATTGTTCCTTTCCTCAACTATTCAATATGGGGAAACATTTCAGGCTCCATTTTGTGTAAAAACAAAGTTTTCCTAACATCTCTCTTCAACTCCTCAGTCATTTTAACTTGATTGAACTTGTCAGTAACTTCCCAGCCAAAGGAAGTGGTCTTTCCCTTTTAAATCTAGCATTCTCTTCTCTGAGTTAGGAGTCTGGGCTCAGATTTCACTCCAAAGATTTGACAATAAGACCTAGGCTGACACCTCAGTGCCTAATGAGGAAGTGCTGCACCGAGAGGTACCCCATCTCCAGGTGAAACGTTAAACTGAGGTCCTATCTGCTCTACTAGTTTGACTAAGAAATCCCATGGCATGAGAAGAACTGGGGAGCTTTCCAAAGCCAATGTTTATCACTCAATTAACATGAATTAAATGGAATAGACCATCAAATTGTTGTTTGTGGGAGTTTGTTGTCTACAAATTTGTTGACACATTTCCTACATTGCAATGTGACTGGGTTTCAAAAGTACTTCATTGACTGTAAATAGTTTTGACATTCTGAGGTCATAAAGGGGACTATTTAAATAAGAGTCTGACTATTTTCCTTTCCATTAAGAGCCTTATTTAAGGAAGGATGTAAATGCATTGGAAATAATTTAGAGAAGGTTTACCAGAGTAATACCTGTAATGGGTGAGTTGTTTTATGAGGAAAGGTTGGACAGACTAGGCTTATATCTGCTGGAGTTTGGAAAAGTAAGGGGCAACTTGATTGAAACATGTAAAATCCTGAGGGTTATTGACAGAGTGGATGTAAAGAGGATGCCTCCTCTTGTTGCAGAATCTAAAACTAAAGGCCACAGTTTAAAAATAAACAGTCATCCATTTAAAACAGAGATATAGAATCCTACAGTGCAGAAGGAAGCCATTTGTCCCATCAAGTCTGCACCAACTACAACCCCACCCAGGCCCCATCCCCATAACCGCATGCATTTACCCTAGCTAGCCCCCCTGACACTAAGGGCAATTTAGCATGGCTAATCCACATAACCCGCACATCTTTGGATTGTGGGAAGAAACCAGAGCATCCAGAGGAAACCCATGCAGACACAGGGAGAATGTGCAAACTCCACCCAGACAGTGATCCAAGCTGGGAAGACCCAAGATGAGGTGAAATTCCTTCACTCCGAGGTCATGCATCTTTGGAACTCTCTGCCTGTAAAGTTAGTGGAAACAGAGTCTATGAATATTTCTAAGACAGACGTGGATAGATTCTTGATAAGCAAGGGGGTGTAGGATATTGGGGGATAGGTGGGATAGAGATTTGAGGTTCCTATCATATCATCCATGATTTTATTAAATAGCAGAGCAGGTTCAAGAGGCCAAATGGCCTACTCCTGCTGCTTGTTTGTATGTTTCATATGGTTCGATGAAAACTAATGGAACTGAAGGCTGATGAGTTTGCTGGACTGCAAAGGCTGTTGATTCATTGTCTTCCAAATATAAACAATTTTCCAATTCTCCTAGATTCTGGCAAGGTCCCAGCAGATTTGAAAACTAGAAATATCACATGTCTATCCAAAAAAGGACAGAGAGAAAGCAGGAAACAATAAGCCAGTTAGCCTAACATTTATCATTGGGAAAATATTGCAATTTATTATTAAAGAAGCTGTAGCAGGACAATTAGAGAAGTATAGTAAAATCAGGCAGAGTCAACATGGTTTTATGAAAAGGAAATTATGTTTGTCAGATTTCTTAAAGCTCTTTGAGGATGTAACTAGCAGGGTAGATACAGGGGCCCAGTAAGTGTTGGGGTCATAGCATAGATAGAAGTTTGGATAACTAACAGGAACAAGACAGTCAGGATAAATGGGCCATTATTAGCCCGACAAACTGTAACCAGTGAGTTTGAATGAGGGTTTGTGTGTGGATTTGAGTGGGGGTTTGTGTGTGGATTTGAGTGACCATAGTCTTAAGCGGCTGTTAGAGGATAAATCCACATCTGATATGTGAGAGTCTTTTAAAAGTCAGTTGCTAACAATTCAGGACAAGTGTGTCCCAGAATACTGAGAGGTGAAAGAAGAAATTGCTGAGACCTTGGCCAAAATCTTTGTATCTTCTGTAGCTACAGGTGGGGTACCAGAGTATTGGAGAATAGCTAACATTGTTCCTCTGTTTAAAAAGGGCTGAAGAGATAATCCAGAAAATTACAGGCCTGTGAGCCTTACTTCAGTGGTGGGGAAATTATTGGAGAGAATTCTTAGGGACAGGATGTACTCATATCTGGAAGAGAATAGGCCTATTAGCGATTGGCAGCATGGTTTTGTGAAGGGAAAGCTGTGTCTCACAAACTTGATTGAGTACTTTGAGGAAGTGACAAAAAAATTGACCAGGGCAGGACAATGGATGTTTTATACATGGGCTTCAATAAAGCCTTCGATAAGGTTCCTCATGGCAGGCTGATACAGAAAGTTAAGTCATAGAATGGATAGTCAGATCTTTTCCCAGGGTCAAAAGGTCAATTTCTCGAGGGCATAGGTTGAAAGTGAGAGGGAGAAAGTTTAAAAGAAATGTAAGGCGTAAGTTTTTCACACACAGGGTGGTGAATGCCTGGAACACACTGCTGGAGGAGATGGTGGAAACAGATTCTATAACAACGTTTAAGAGGTATGTGGATAGATACAAAAATAGTCAGAGAATAGAGGGGTATGGACCATGTAGAGACAGGAAAATATTAGATTAGAGAAGCACTTGTGTTGGTACGGAGATGGTGAGTGGAAGGGCCTGTTCCTGTGCTATACTGTTCTTTGGTTTGTGTGTGGATTTGAGTGAAAGTTTGTGTGTGGATCAAGTGGGAGTTTGAATAACAGCTTAAGTGTGAGGGCTTGAGTTCAGATTTGAGTGAGGATTTATATGTGAATTTGAGTGCATGATTGGTTGGTGTGAGCATTTCAGTGTGTTCCATTCCCCCTTTTCACTCCACCCTCTGACTCCCAGCTCTCTCTGCATTCAGTAAATCAGAGTTTATATTTAGTTCCAAGGCTCAATGAAACACTCCTAAGTGGCCCAGACATGAGGTACAATATTATAATGTACCTTCATTATTGAATCTCCTAAAATCAATGGTTTTATGTTGTGAGTGACTTATGTGGAGAAATTCCAGCTAGATAAAGTAGAATGGTACATAATACCCAGTACATGACAAAGGGTAAATGGCCATTGCGAAGGCTGTTTTATATGATGGAAAGAGGAAATTGAGCAGTAGGGTTAATAGTTTGGATTAAGCAGTGGATTTTAAATATCCTGATGCTCATTAATCTTATTGAATATAGTTTTGATAAAAGCCAGCAGTGACTGTTTAACATTTTCAGTTTATTTGTAGTATTCATAATGCAGAACTTCATGTGCATATCAGGGATTTGGGCCCCAAGGTCAGTCTGCCAGATTCATTGCCATGGACTGCATGTCACATCCATCACATGAAGCTCTGTGCTGACTCTCTAAATAATTAAATTAATTATTAATTCCACAATGTTACTAGCTCTGATTTTTCAGCTGAAGAATATTTACTGCAGTTGACTAAACGAAAATAAATGATTTTGAGATCAACGGTTATGTTGTTTGGGATTATTGCTGTCAGACAGGCATGTTCTGCAAGATTTCTTCCAGCTGATGATATAAGGAAGGAAGCAATGTGGGATTTGCTGACCTTCATTTTCCTGATTTTACTTAAAATAAGTTTGCTATCAACAAAGGGTAGGTTACCAAAAACCTCCCCCATCAGCTGCTCCTAGATATAGTTCAGGGGTAATCCTCTGACTTCATGCTTGCAGCAGAGATCCTTGCCTGGGTAAATGCACGAGTAGCTATAGTAGAAATTCAGACACATGATGTATGGGATTTTCTAATCACATCACCTGAATTTGCAGTCTTGCTGTTGATTTTTGAGAGGGCCTGAAAGGAAAGCAGAAATTGACTGCTTCAACTCATCATTGCCCTATTAGATGACCAGTGATACTGCAGTAAGGTTTGCTGACTTTCGGGACACAATTTTATTCTCACTGCTAAAATTATTTGAACAGCGGCCAATGGCAAATACTTTTCAGTTTTTTACTAAGTTAGTTTTTTTCCCTAGGTATTCACCAGTAAAAATCAGCCCATGTAGCACATGTCTGCAAGTAATGTTCATTTTGTGCTTCTCCCATTAGAATTTTTACAATACAGAAGGAGGCCATTTGGCCCATTGAGTCTGTACCAATCACAATTCTACCCTGACCTTATTTCTGTAAGCCTCATTTACCCTGCTGATTCCCTTGACAAGAGGGTCAAATTTAGCATGGCCGATCAACCCAACCCACACATCTTTGAACTCTTTAATATAATAATTAATTAAATCTAACTTGACTCTAGACTGGATAAATAAGAAACAAAATAGAGGAACAAGGAAACAGAGGAAACTTTTTAGCCTGTTGACCTGCAGAGTAAAGTGTTAACATCAGAAGCACTTGAAGCTGATGTGACTATGATGTAATAACACATGACTAAGTAGCAGAAATCTGGAAGGAAGGAGAAGCCCAAACTTGTGCAGAGTTCCTATGATGTACATAAATGTATAAATAAATAATACTGTTTTTTTACAAACAACCGTCTTCAGTAGCTTACTTAGAGAAAAAAGGTAAACCCTGAAGAACCCCGTCTAGACCCCGAACACAACTAAATATGGTGGCAGCAGACAGTGAGTAAAAGACTCAGATAAAAAACTTCCAGTAAAAACTGTAAATCTGACAAGTCAACTGATCCTTAGAAGAAAGACAAATTGAATTTGAATTGGATTGAAGATTCACCAAAAAAAATTGGAGCATCAGGGATGCAGCAGATGAAATCTGAGACATTGACCCAGAGTCCGGACAGAGTGAGCTCAGACCAGAATCAACAAACAAGAGTAGCAACAAGTCCAAAGTTTTATACAAATATGGAATCTATACTGGCACTTGCAGAAGCATTCCAAAACACTGAAGATTTGCATCAGACTCTGGGACAACTGGAGAAAGAGAGTATCCAGGTAGCGAACCATTCCAGTTTGCACAAAATGGAACAAAAGGATCAGGTCAGTGAGAGTCAATGAAACTTCAAGCTTTTAAGATGATGTCCACCAGGAATTTGATTCATATTTCGGCGTTCACAAAAATGGAATAATAGAATAGCACAATTTAACAAGCAAAAACAAAAATCTGGCCAATACTTGAATTCATTCATCAATTATCTATTCAGGCTAGCAGTAAAATACAATTATGGAATACTGGAGGCTGAATTGATTCACGATAGCATGGTATTTGGGGCCAAGATGAAACTCTTGCAAACAAGTGAAGATCTGACTTTCTAAAAAAATTTCAGTTAGGGGATGTGGGCATAGTTGACCAAGCCAGCATTTATTGTCCATCCCTAGAAATCCTTCAGAAGATGGTGAGCTGCCTTCTTGAATCACTGAGGTCCCTGAAATGTAGGTACATCCAAGTGCTGTTGGAGAGAGAATTCCAGGTTTTTGACTCAGTGACACTATAGGAACAGTGATATATTTCCAAATCAGCTGAATCATTTGAAGGGGAACTTCCAGGTAGGCGGCACGGTAGCACAGTGGTTAGCACTGTTGCTTCACAGCTCCAGGGACCTGGATTCGATTCCCAGCTTGGGTCACTGTCTGTGTGGAGTTTGCACATTCTCCTCATGTCTGCATGGGTTTTCTCCAGGTGTTCCGGTGTCTTCCCACAGTCCAAAGATGTGCAGGTTGGGTTGATTGGCCATGGTAAAATTGCCCCTTAGTGTCCTGAGATGCGTAGGTTAAAGGGATTAGTGGGTAAAATATGTAGGGATAAGGGGGTTGGGCTGAGTGGGATTGTGGTCAGTGCAGATTCAACAAGCCAAATGGCCTCTTTCTATACTGTAGGGTTTCTATGGTGGTGTTGTTCTCAAGTATCTGCTACCCTTATTATTCTAGCTAATAGTGGTCGTGGATTTGGAAGGTGCTGTCTTCAGTGTCACTGGAGTTGCACTCATCCAGTCAAGTGGAGAGTATTCTCTCACGCTCCTGACTTGTACCTTGTAGATGGTGGACAGGCTTTGGGGAGTCAGGAGGTGAGATACCGGCTACAGGATTCCTATCCTTTGATGTGCCATTGTAGCCATAGTACTTACATGGCTTTTTCAGTTTAATTTCTGGTCAATGGTAACTCCCAGGATGTTGATCGTGGTGGGGTTCAGCAATTCCAATGCCATTGAATGTCAAGGACAATGGTTAGATCCTCTCTTGTTGCCTGGCACTTGTGTGGCATAAATGTTACTTGCCACTTGTTAGCCCAAGTCAGGATACTGTCAGTCTTGCTGCATTTGGACATGGACTGCTTCAGTGTCTGAGGGGACACAAATGGTGCTGACCATTGTGCAGTCATCATCGAACACCCTCACTTCTTATCTTATTTTGGAAGGAAGGTCTTTGATGAAGCAGCTGAAGATGGTTGGGCCTAGGACACTACCCTGAAGAACTCCTGTGATGTAATGGACAGAGATGGTTGTCCTCCAACTACCATAACCATCTTCCTTTGTGTTCGGTATAACTCCAACCAGCACAGGGTTTCCCCTTGATTCTCATTGACTCCAGTTTTGCTAAAGCTCCTTGATGCCATTCTCAGTCACATACAACCTTAATGTCACTCTCACCTCACCTAGGGAGTTCAGTTCTATTGTCCATGTTTGAACCAAGGTTGTAATGAGGTCAGGAGCTGATTGGCCCTAGCGAAACCCAAACTTAAAATCCTTGAGCAGGTTATTACTGACCAAGTGCTTCTTGATAGGACTGTTGATGACCCCTGCCACCATTTTACTGATGATCAGGAATAGACTGATGGCGCGGTAATTGGTCAGGTTAAATTGGTCCTGTTCTTTGCATACAGGACATACCTGAGCAATTTTCCACATTGTGGTTAGATGCCAGTGTTGTGGCTATACTGGAATAGCTTGGTTGGGAATATGGCATTGTCAGTTAGTGCTGTACAAATCGTGAGGCAAAGCAAGCTCAGAAAGTAAAGTAGACCATTGTCCATGGGGAAGTGAAGCCCAAAGGAAACAAATGCATGAGGTCATTCAGTAGTTAACCAGAAGAGGGAAAGCACTCAAAACAAACCTTGCACAGAGAAAATACTCAAATGCTCTAGAAATGCTGTCAGTATGGTGGAAAGAACCTGCGTAAGTGGTAGGAATGCCCAACAGGGGGAGCAGAATGCCACAACTGTGGAAGTTAGCACATTCAAAATTGTCTGCTGATCGAAAAAACAGTTTGCGAAAGGAAAGAAAAATAGAAGGGGGGGAGGGATAAACCAAGAAATGACAGTCTAATCAGTCTATATTGTGAATATCTGGGGTCCCAGACCGATCCCTGTGGCACCCCACTAGCTACTGCCTGTCAATTTGAAAAGCACCCATTAATTCCTACTATTTGTTTCATAAGAACATAAGAAATAGGAGCAGGAGTAGGCCATCTAGCCCTTCGAGCCTGCCCCGCCATTCAATAAGATCATGGCTGATCTGTCGCTGCTCAGTTCCACTTTCCCGCTTTCTCCCCATAACCCTTAATCCCCTCTCTTATCAAAAACCCATCAACCCGCGTCTTAAAAATATTTAGCGAGGCAGCCTCCAGCACTTCAACGGGCAGAGAATTCCAGAGATTCACCACCCTTTGAGTGAAGAAGTTCCTCCTCAACTCCGTTCTAAACCGCCCCCCTTTTATCTTGAGGCTGTGCCCCCTAGTCCTACTGTCTTTTTTGAGCGGGAAGAGTCTCTCCACCTCTATCCTATCCATCCCATTCATCATCTTATACGTCTCAATGAGATCTCCCCTCATTCTTCTAAACTCTAACGAGTACAAGCCCAGTTTATTCAGCCTCTCCTCATAGCTCAACCCCCTCAACTCCAGTATCAGCCTAGTAAACCTCCTCTGCACTCCCTCCAAGGCCAAAATATCTTTGCGCAGGTGTGGCGCCCAAAACTGCACACAGTACTCCAGCCCTCTCTGCCAACCAGTTTTCTATTCATTTCAATACACTTCTCTCAATCCCATGGGCTTTAATCTTGCACGGTAATCATTTATGCGGTACTTTGTCAAGTGCTTTCTGAAAGTCCAAATATACCACGCTAACTGACTCCCTCTTGACAACTCTGAGTTACATCTTCAAAGAATTCCAACAGATTTGTCAAGCATGATTTCCCCTTCAAAAATCCATTCTGACTCTGTCTGATCCTGCCACTGCTTTCTAAATGCTCTGCTATAAAGTCCTTGATAATGAATTCGAGAATTTTCCCCACTACCGAAGTTAAGCTTACTGGTCTATAATTCCATTTTCTCTCTACCTCCCTTTTTGAATACTAGAGTGACATTAGCTACCCTCCAATGTGCAGGGGCTGCTCCAGAGTCTATATAATCCTGGAAGATGGCCACCAATGCATCCACTATTTCTAGAGCAATTTCCTTAACTACTCTGGGATGTAGATTATCAGGCCTTGGAGATTTATCCGCCTTCGATGCCATCAATTTTCCCAGCACATTTCCCTACTAATACTGATGTCCCTCAGTTCTTCCATCTCACAAAATCTTGCATTCTGCAACATTTCTGGCATCTAATTTGTGTCTTCTTTTGTGAAGACAGAACCAAGTATGTATTCAGTTGTTCGGCCATTTATTATACATTCCCCTTTTGTCCACGCATTTAGAAGTGAACACCTGCCAATCCCCCACTTGTTGGAGAAATCTCAGGCAAATTGAATGCAGCCCAGATTCCACTCCCTCCCTTGCCCTTATGTCCTGCGTTCCAGGAAGAGACCCCAATGCGCCATCTGGCATCACGGCCCCCACTGTTGCTCCTACCCATCCTTCCCCTGACAGTTCAGAAGACTCCTTGGAGGAAGCGGATGAAGGGACCTCCAAGGCTGCACCAGTTTTGTGTCAGCTTCCACCTTGTAACTCACCATCCCAGAGACGCTCACATAGTGGGCCAAGTTAATGGCAAGGCATCTGGATCACTCTCTAGTGCGCAGAACACATCTGATGACATCAGGTGGAGGAGAGAAAGTCTGAGGCGTCAGGCACATGGGGAGCCTGCCGGAGGCAAGGACTCAGCTGGCCCCAGGCTACATGCTGGACCTCTGTGATCACTTCTCTCTCATCTGCTGGATATGCAGCAAAAGAGCAACGGAATGCAGAAGGGGCTGACAGCAACACTGGACCGACCATGAGGCTGTTAGGAGGAGTCCCAAAGCTTTTGTGGTTCCCAAGACAACAGTGCAAGCGTAGCATCTATGGTGGAAAGTCTAGGGCAGGAAATCTTCACCATGACTGGCAGGTTCCAAGCAATGGCCGAGTCACAGCAGGCCACAGCAGAGTCCCAGAGGGCCACAGCTATGTCACAGCAGACCACTGCCGAGTCCCTCAACAAGCTTCGAGATTCTGCGGTCCATGGCTGAGAGGCTCGAGAGCTTGCAGAAGACGTAGCGGGATAGCGCTGAGACACAGCTGCAGCTCTTGAGAACATGGCCAACTCACAGAGGGTCATGGCTGAGAGGCTGCAGGCCTTGCAGGAGACCCAGCGGGACAGCATTGAGACACAGTGGTCTATGGCTGCAGCCCTTGAGAACGTGGCCAACTCACAGACAATCATGGCTGAGAGGCTGCAGAGGTTGGGGATATCCAGTGGGACAGTGCTGAGACACAGTGGTCTATGGCTGCAGCCCTTGAGAACATGGCTAAGGGGCTACAGAGCCTGCCCAGTCTCAGAGGGCACTTGCTGCTGCCATTGACAGTGGCCCCTGACTCAGATGGCCGTTGCAGGAGGCTCAATCGTCATGGCAAGAAGGCAGGTGGTCCTCCAGGATTGGCAGGGCCTGGTGATGCAGGAGCTTCTGAAGCTCACTGCAGAAGCACCGCCATCCAATGGAGTGATCCAAGGGCTCACAGGAACCCCGAGGGAAAAGGAAGGGCTGAAGCCCATGTCGGGATCTTCCATCCAGGAAGATATGGCTGTAGCTACACCTTCTGACTCGTCTTCCTGAAGGGGCATCTCAGGAGCAGCGGGATGAAGAGGGTGTCATGGATATGTCCCTGACACCTGGAAACCAGCCAGGTCCCTCAAGGTCCAGGTTCTCCAGAGGACAATTGCCTAGGGCCGTGGGGCTCAGTAGGCAGCTAGCCACCTCCACCTCCAATGTACATCCTGGAGAGACACTGAGACATAGTGGTAGGCCACATAAGGTTAAGAAGTTATAGCACAGGTGGAGGGCAACAATAGGTAGATAGAATATTTAGGTACTTAAAATCTCATGTCACGTGTTTTTTATTATCACTTATTTTGAAAGCACTATTATTGGCAACAATGAATGTTATTTCACTTCACATCTGTGATTAACCTGTCTCTAATTAGCCTTTTTCATGAATGTACTTACCCTGACAGTCGCCAGAGGGATCCTGCACATTAATTTCAGTGTGGGAGGCCCCTCAATGCCCTGTTACTGAGAAAATCAAGACTACCACATAATTCACTGGCTACAGCGGGTGGCATGCATTGGTAGCGACTTACAGCACCTGCCATGGCGTCCTCAGAAGCCATGAGAAATTCCCTTCCCCCCACTTCACCTGCCCCAAGGCCCTGGATGGGGGTTTAATTCTCCCTTACCCACCACTGTGGGCCTGGTGCCAGTGTGCGTGCGGAGCTCAGGTAGGAGTCAGACTAGTTTGCACCAGGGCATCACCACAATGTCACGTAGAAAATCACCCTCCTGCCTGCCACAGAAACTCGCTAGAACAGCGTACCCAGGTTCACCACTCTGGTGCGTTATGAAGGAGAGGGTAGTCTCCTTTCAGGGAACTAACAGTCAACCACTAAAAGATAAGTATCTTCCTTTCATAATCTATTAAAGGGTACGTGAGAAATAGTACAATCTGCCTACAGCAATTTTTAGTGGTTAAATCAAAATAACCACCTGAGACTCTCTCTTTAAAAAGAAACAAGTAATACTTTATTTATCTAACTAATAGTGAACAAGTTAACTAAACTATTAATCAAATAAAACACTATTCTAATGGAATGCTGTTTAGATAATTGCAATTCTCACTTATTAACAAAAAGTAAATAGACTTTTCAGTCACACTCAAAATGCAGCCAGGTTTGTCATCTTCCCAGAATCTTCTTTCTTCTTCAGTGACTTCTGTGTTCCATTGATCTCTTCTGCTGAGATGAAATGAGGCTTCCTCTTCAGATATAAATGTGGTTGTTACACTGGCAGAAAGTTGATGCCTGTCTGTGTCTGTGCCTTGCTTTTTTTCTCTCTCTCTGAGAGAACTATGAACTATGGCAGTAGCTGGTAGCAAAGGTCATGGCTGTCTTTCTGGTGGTTTGGACCTGGGAGCTGTATCTTTTATATCCCCAATGACATACGAAAGTTTGCACAATATGATTGGTTTACAGGTCATCAAAACGTAAAATTCATATTTGATAGGCTGCTGTGATTCAAATGCCTATTTTAAATCGATTGATTAAAATACAGAAACATGTTCGGATTCAAACGCCTAAAGCCTGTTATCAAAGCAAACCTGCTGTTTTTGCCTGATGCATTGTTTCAGTCTGTACTGGATCTTTGCACCTGCAGCTCTTTTGGACAGTAAAAAAACAAAACCACTTTGTAAACATACAATTTTACAATTCAAAGCATTTTTTCCAAGTATTCATAATTTTGACAACGACTAACTTCACAACAGGTGTTACAACGTTGCAGGAGATTGTAGGACTCAAAGGTGGGAGGGATAGAACCCACGAGCAGCAACAGAAGCCCCTAGTGACCAAAGCGCATGGTGATCAGAGTCTCCCTTGCCCCCTTCACTTGCTGCTGCCAGCCCTCTAGCGCCTGGGTGGTGTTGCTTATCCTCGTCCTCCCCCACTTCCTTTTCCTCCTGCGGTAGGCGGCCTCCTCCCTAGTGACGTACAGCTGGCCAGCCTCCACGTTCTCCTCAAAAAGGTCTCCTCGCTACTGTGCCATGTTGTGTAAGACACAGTACATCATCACAATGCGGGATGATATCAGACAGTTACATTGGTGTGCCCCACCAGAGCGGTCCAGGCACCTGAATCACAATCTGAGGAGCCCTATGCACCACTCCACTATTGAACGGGTGGGTGGCACGCAGGGACCCAGATTCGATTCCCGGCCTGGAATCACTGACTGTATTGGGTTTGCACATGCTTCTCCTGTCTTCGGGGCTTTCCTCCAGGTGCTCCAGTTTCCTCCCACAGTCCAAAGATGTGAGGGTTAAGTGGATTGGCTATGCTAAATTGACCTTTGGTGTCAGAGGGATTGGCAGGGTGTATATGTGGGGTAATGGGATGGGTGGGATTGTTATCAGTGCAGACCCGATGGGCTGAGTAGCCCCCTTCTGCCCTATAGGGATTCTATGATTCTATGCAACGGGGTCTCATTATATTGGGTCTCCGCATTAGTCTCAGGCCTCTGCACTGTCAGACTGTCAGGACATCAGAACTCGACAATATGAAGCTGTCATGCACATTGTCAGGGTGTCTGGCACAGACATGCATGATATTCAGCTGAAGGTCACACAACAATTGCACACTTATTGAATGAAAGACCTCTCTGTTCATGAAACTTCCTGGATTCTGAACTGGGGACCTGAGGGTGACCTGAGTGCAGTCTATAGCCCCCTGTACATTTGGCATCCCTGCAATGGCTGTAAATCCTGCAGTCTGGGCTTCCTGCTGGGTCTAGTCCAGCTGGGTGCCCTAACCCCATGCCTTGGGGTGCCAGATACTGCAACAAATGGCACAAGTGTCATCACACTGTCTCCTTTCAGAGCCATCAGCGGCACATCATGCCTGACAGTTGCTCGAAAGACACTCGCATGCAGGAACTACCAGGGTCTCTGCCCCCTTCTTCTCCTGCTGCTCTCCCCTCCACCACCCACTTTGGGGTGAATGGCGGCCATGTCCTGCCTGCAGTAGCCATCTCCCTCTACTCCTGCGTGTGATAAGGTCTGGCCTTCCTCTGCCCACAATTCATCCTCCTGCTCCCCTTCCTCAGCTCCAGCAGCAATCAAGAGATCAGTGGGTTGGAGGGAGGAATGGAATTTGGGGAAGAGGAGGGACAGATGGAGATGTTAAAGAACCCAGTTCATTCCTAGCCATACAATCCCCATACCCCCACGCCCACAGACCCTCAGCAAACACACTCCCCATGTTCCCCCCTCCCACAGAATCCAGAATGGCAACATAACCTCTCCTGCCTCCCCTCCTGCATTCAACTCCCCCACTCAGAAACACACACGCAGTAGTGGCCACAGATAGTGCTGCCTGACATGTCCTGAGGCTGCACTAGTGCCACTTTAGAGAGTTCCAGCCGATCTCCCACCTGCAACAGTGCTTGCTGTGCCTGCACTGGAGCCCAGAGTCAGCACTAAGACCAGATATCTGCGCTTTGAGCAAGGTCTGTGCTGAGAGTCATGGAGCTTGGACCCCATGAGCAACAACAGCCTCCCATCCCCCCCAACAGTCGCAGCCCCCCGACCTGAAATGCAACATGGCCGCCACAAAACAACCCCAACCCCAACCCCAAACAGCACGGAGCAATTTGAAAGCAGAGACTTACCTCCTCACTCACCCTCACTGATCAAGCGCTTGAATCTCTCTTTTATACATGAGGTGTTTTCCAGACCAATCCGACTGTAGCGGATGAGGTCGTTAAGGCAGATGAGCTGAGACAATTGAGAGTGAAGTTCCCTAATGACAATGTGATGAATGCGAATTGACGTTTCACCCATTTTGGGCAAGGTCCCAATCATGCCAATGTTTTTTCTTGATGAAATGGGAATGGGCATGAAAACTGGCGCCATTTCAACCAGTCAAAATACACCCAATTTTACAACATTTTCCAGCCAAAAAATGGGCATGAATGCGTCGTAAATTTCCACCCCATGTCTGACCAACTCGATTGAATTTTTCAAAGAGATAACCAGGTGCGTAGATGAGGGCAATGCATTTGATATAGTCTGCTTGGAATTCAACAAAGCTTTTGATTTCAACAAGGAGCCTGATATCGAAGGTAAGAACCCATGGGATCCAAGGAAATTTGGCAAATTGGATCCAAAATTGGCTGAGAGGCAGGAAGCAGAGGGTGATGGGTGTTTTTCTGACTGGAACATTGTCCACTGGGGTCCTGCAGGGATCAGAGTTGGGGCCCTTGCTGTTTGTGGCTTAATTAGACTTGAATGTAGGATCAGTAAGTTCGCAGATGATACGAGAATTAGTGGAATAGCAAATTGGGGCTAATGGAATTCAATCCGGATAAGTGTGAGGAGGTGGTGCACTTGGGCAGGATAAAAAAGACAAGGAAATACACGATGAACAGCAGGACACTGAGAAGCACCAAGGATCAGCGGATCTCAGAGCATAAGAACTAGGAGTAGGCCATCTGGCCTCTCGAACTTCCTCCACCATTCAATATGATCATGGTTGATCTTTTTGTAGACTCAGTTTCACTTACCCGCCCGCTCACCATAACACTGTATTCCTTTACTATTCAAAAATGTATCTATCCTTGCCTTAAAAACATTCAATGACGTAGCCTCAACTGCTTCACTGGGCAGGGAATTCCACAGATTCATAATCCTTTGTATGAAGAAGTTCCTCCTCAACTCAGTCCTAAATCTACTCCTCCTTATTTTGAGGCCATGGCCCAAAGTTCTAGTTTCACCAGCCAGCGAAAACAACTTCCCTGCTTCTTTCTTATCTAGACCTTCATAATCTTCTACAAGATCTCCCCTCTTTCTTCTGAATTCCAATGAGTATTGCCCCAGTCTACTCAGTCTCTCCTCATAAGCCACCCTGTCAACTCTGGAATCAACCTAATGAATCTCCTCTGCACCCCCTCCAGTGCCAGTATATCCTTTCTCAAGTAAGGAGACTAAAATTGTACACAGTATTCCAGGTGTGGCCTCACCAGCACCCTATACATTTGCAACATAATCTTGCTGTTTTTAAACTCATCCCTCTAGCACTGAAGGACAAAATTCCATTTGCCTTCTTAATTACCTGCTGCACCTTGTGATTCTTCCACAAGGACACCCAGGTCCCTTTGCACAGCAACATGCTGCAATTTTTTACCATTTAAGTAATGGTCCGCTTTGCTGTTATTCCTATCAAAATGGATGACCTCACATTTACATACACTGTACTCCATCTGCCAGATCCTCACCCACTCACTTAGGCTATCTATATCCTTTTCCTATCTATATCCTCTGCACACTTTGCTCTGCCACTCATCTTAGTGTCATCTGCGAATTTTGACACACACTATACTTGGTCCCCAACTCCAAATCATCTATGTAAATCATAAACAATTGTGGTCTCAACACAACCAGAAAATACCCATTAACCCCAATCTTTGCTTTTTGTTAATGAACCAATCCGCTATTCATACTATTACATCACCCATAACACTATGCACCTTTATCTTATGTAGCGTCCCTTGATGTAGCATCTTGTCAAATGCCTTCTGAAAATCTAGATACACCACATCCACAGGTTCCCCATCGTCTACTGCATGTGTAATGTTCTCAAACAATTCCACAAAATTAGTCAAACGTGACCTGCCCTTCATGAATCCATGCTGTATCTTACCATTGGGATACTGTATATTCAGATGTCTCAATATTTCTTTCTTGATGATTCAAGCATTTTCTCTACTACAGAAGTTAAGCTAACTGGCCAAGAATTACCCACCTTTTGTCTACCTCCTTTTTTAAACAGTGGCGTCACATTTGCTGTTTTCCAATTTGTGGGAACCACTCCAGAGTCCAGCAAATTTTAGTAAATTACCACTAGTGCATTTGCTATTTTCCCCGCCAACTCTTTTATTACCCTGGGTTGCATTCCATCAGGACCAAGACACTAGTCTACCTTTAGCCCCATTAGCTTGCTCAACACTACCTCTTTCGTGATAATGATAGTTTCTGGGTCCTCACCTGTCATAGCCTTCCTGTCATCAATTTTTGGCATATTATTTGTGTCTTCCACTGTGAAGACCGACACAAAATACCTGTTCAATGCCTTAGCCATTTTCTCATTTCTAGTTATTACACCCCCCTTCTATCCTCTAAAGGACCAGTGTTTACTTTAGCCACTGTTTTTTTGTTTTATATATTTGCAGAAACTTTTGCTATCTGTTTTTATATTCTGAGCTAGTTTACTTCCATAATCCATCTTTTCTTCACAGTTTTTTTGTGGCTTTCTGTTGACCTTTAAAGATTTCCCAATCCTCTAGTTCCCCACTAATCTTTGCCACTTTGTATGCCTTTTCTTTTAACTTGATATCCTTTTTTCCTTAGATATAAGAACATAAGAAATAGGAGCAGGAGTAGGCCATCTAGCCCTTCAAGCCTGCCCCGCCATTCAATAAGATCATGGCTGATCTGTCGTGGCTCAGTTCCACATTCCCGCCCTCTCCCCATAACCCTTAATCCCCTCGCTTATCAAAAACCCATCAACCCGCGTCTTAAAAATATTTAGCGAGGCAGCCTCCACCACTTCAACGGGCAGAGAATTCCAGAGATTCACCACCCTTTGAGTGAAGAAGTTCCTCCTCAACTCCGTTCTAAACCGCCCCCCCTTTACCTTGAGGCTGTGGCCCCTAGTCCTACTGTCCTTTCTGAGCGGGAAGAGTCTCTCCACCTCTATCCTATCCATCCCATTCATCATCTTATATGTCTCAATGAGATCTCCCCTCATTCTTCTAAACTCTAACGAGTACAAGCCTAGTTTAATCAGCCTCTCCTCATAGTTCAACCCCCTCAACTCCGGTATCAGCCTAGTAAACCTCCTCTGCACTCCCTCCTTGCGTAAGTGTGGCGACCAAAACTGCACACAGTACTCCAGCTGCGGCCTCACCAATGCCCTATACAGCTGCAGCAAGACCTCCCTACTTTTATATTCAATCCCCCTCGCTATGAAGGCCAGCATCCCATTAGCCTTCCTGACCACCTGCTGCACCTGCAGGCTGGGTTTTTGCGACTCATGCACAAGGACCCCGAGGTCCCTCTGCACCGTTGCATGCTGCAGTTTTTCGCCACGTAAGTAATAGTCCTTCCTACCATTATTCCTACCAAAGTGGACCACCTTGCACTTGCCAACATTAAATTCCATTTGCCAGTTCCTGGCCAATCTTGGTGTCATCAGCAAATTTCGACACCATACACTCGGCTCCCTCCTCCAGATCATCTATATAAATGGTAAATAGCTGAGGCCCCAGCACTGACCCCTGGGGCACTCCACTCGTCACCGACCACCAATCCGAATAGCACCCATTAACCCCCAGTCTCTGTCTCCTATTTGACAACCAATCCTCTATCCACGCTAACACCCTACCCCCAACTCCATGCCCCCTGACCTTCTGCAATAACCTCTTGTGAGGTACCTTGTCAAACGCCTTCTGAAAATCAAGAAAGTCCACATCCACCGGCTCTCCTCTATCCACCACCCTAGACACATCCTCATAGAACATAGAACATTACAGCGCAGAACAGGCCCTTCGGCCCACGATGTTGCGCCGACCAGTTAAAAAAACAATGACCCTCTAACCTAAACCAATCCCTTTTCGTCCATAAACCTATCCATGGACCTCTTAAACGCCCCCAAACTAGGCGCATTTACAACCGCAGCAGCAGGGCATTCCAATCCCTCACCACCCTCTGGGTAAAGAACCTACCCCTGACATCCGTCCTATAACTAATGTTAGCAAGTGTGAAGTTGTCCACTTAGGTAGGAATAATGGTAGGAAGGACTATTACTTACATGGCGAAAAACTGCAGCATGCGACGGTGCAGAGGGACCTCGGGGTCCTTGTGCATGAGTTGCAAAAACCCAGCCTGCAGGTGCAGCAGGTGGTCAGGAAGGCTAATGGGATGCTGGGCTTCATAGCAAGGGGGATTGAATATAAAAGTAGGGAGGTCTTGCTGCAACTGTACAGGGCACTGGTGAGGCCACAGCTGGAGTATTGTGTGCAGTTTTGGTCGCCGCACTTGCGCAAGGATATTTTGGCCTTGGAGGGAGTGCAGAGGAGGTTCACTAGGCTGATACCGGAGTTGAGGGGGTTGAGCTATGAGGAGAGGCTGAATAGACTGGGCTTGTACTCGTTAGAGTTTAGAAGAATGAGGGGGGATCTTATTGAGATGTATAAGATGATGAAAGGGATGGATAGGGTAGAGGTGGAGAGGTTCTTCCCTTTCAGAAAGGACAGCAGGACTAGAGGGCACAGCCTCAAGATAAGGGGGGGGCAGTTTAGAACAGAGTTGATGAGGAACTTCTTCACTCAAAGGGTGGTGAATCTCTGGAATTCTGTGCCCGTTGAAGTGGTGGAGGCTACCTCACTAAGTATATTTAAGACACGGGTTGATAGGTTTTTGGTAGGCAAGGGGATTAAGGGTTATGGGGAGAAAGTGGGAAAGTGGAACTGATCCACTTCAGATCAGCCATGATCTTATTGAATGGCGGGGCAGGCTCGAAGGGCTAGATGGCCTACTCCTGCTCCTATTTCTTATGTTCTTAAAGTAGCTAAAAAAGGATATGGTATAAATGCCTATATTAGCTGACATGATGTGGGTATGCTGGCGTTGGACTGGCGTAAACACAGTAAAAAGTCTGACAACACCAGGTTTTAGTCCAACCTATTTATTTGATAATATACTCGCAAGCTTGCGAGTATATTATCAAATAAATAGGTTGGACTAAAACCTGGTGTTGTCAGACTTTTTACTATATTAGCTGAGGCATAGAATTTAAGAGCAGGAAGGTCACGCTGGAATTATATAAAATGTTGGTTACGCCACAGCTAGAGTGTGCAGTATGGAATCCACATTATAGGAGAGATGTGCTAGCATTGGAAAGCATGCAGAGGAGATTTACCAGGATGTTGCCTGGGCTGGAGAGTTTTAGTTATGAAGACAGATTGGATTGACTGGGTTATTCTCCTGAGAGCGGAGGAACATAAGAACATAAGAAATAGGAGCAGGAGTAGGCCATCTAGCCCTTCGAGCCTGCCCCGCCATTCAATAAGATCATGGCTGATCTGTTGTGGCTCAGTTCCACTTTCCCGCCCTCTCCCCATAACCCTTAATCCCCTCTCTTATCAAGAACCCATCAACCCGCTTCTTAAAAATATTTAGCGAGGCAGCCTCCACCACTTCAACGGGCAGAGAATTCCAGAGATTCACCACCCTTTGAGTGAAGAAGTTCCTCCTCAACTCCGTTCTAAACCGCCTCCCCTTTATCTTGAGGCTGTGCCCCCTAGTCCTACTGTCTTTTTTGAGCGGCAAGAGTCTTTCCACCTCTATCCTATCCATCCCATTCATCATCTTATACGTCTCAATGAGATCTCCCCTCATTCTTCTAAACTCTAACGAGTACAAGCCTAGTTTATTCAGCCTCTCCTCATAGCTCAATCCCCTCAACTCCGGTATCAGCCTAGTAAACCTCCTCTGCACTCCCTCCAGGGCCAAAATATCCTTGCGCAGGTGCGGCGCCCAAAACTGCACACAGTACTCCAGCTGCGGCCTCACCAATGCCCTATACAGCTGCAGCAAGACCTCCCTACTTTTATATTCAATCCCCCTCACTATGAATGCCAGCATCCCATTTGCCTTCCTGACCACCTGCTGCACCTGCAAGCTGGGTTTTTGCGACTCATGCACAAGGACCCCGAGGTCCCTCTGCACCGTCGCCTGCTGCAGTTTTTCGCCACGTAAGTAATAGTCCTTCCTACCATTCTTCCTACCAAAGTGGACCACCTCACACTTGCCAACATTAAATTCCATTTGCCATTTCCTGGCCCATTCGCCCAGCCTATCTAGATCCTTCTGCAGACTCTCCACACCCTCCGCACAATTTGCCTTTCCCCCAATCTTGGTGTCATCAGCAAATTTCGACACCCTGCACTCGGTTCCCTCCTCCAGATCATCTATATAAATGGTAAATAGCTGAGACTGAGGGGAATGTATAAAATTATGAGGGGCATAGATAGAGTAGTAAAAACTTTTCCCCTTGGTGGAGGGATCAGTGACTAGGGGGCATAGATTTAAGGTAAGGGGCGGGAGGTTTAGAGGGGATGTGAGGAAAAACGTTTTCACACTAAGAATAGTGGGAGTCTGGAACTTGCTGTCTGAAAAGGTGGTGGAGGCAGAATCCCTCATACCATTTAAGAAGTATTTAGATGTGCACTGGCTGGACAATGGGATTAGAACAGTTAGGAGGTTTGTCTTTGATTGACACAGACATAGTGAGCCAAAGAGCCTTTTTCTGTGCTATACACCTCAATGACTCTGATAACAGCAAGGTGATGAATGTGTCCAGATAAAAAAGCATTGTCTAGAAGGATGATCAGACTTAGCAATCAAGACTGCAGCAGTACCTCTAACAGAGAAAAGATCTCATCATCATTGATAATCTCCTAGCTTTTAGTGACAGAATATTCATTCCAAGAACAGTTGGGATTGCTATTCTCCAAGAAATTAATCAAGGTCACTTGGGGATAGCAAAATGTCGAGCAAGAGCCCAGCAGTGGACAGGCATTTCTCGTAATATGCGACACTGTTAAGGGGCGGCACGGTAGCACAGTGGTTAGCACTGCTGCTTCGCAGCTCCAGGGAATTGGGTTCAATTCCCGGCTCAGGTCACTATCTGTGTGGAGTTTGCACATTTTCCTCGTGTCTGCATGGATTTCCCCCCACAGTCCAAAGATGTGCGGGTTTGGTTGTTTGGCCATGCTAAAATTGTCCCTTAGTGTCCTAAGATGTGTAGGTTAGCGAGATTAGTGGGTGAAATATGTAGGGATATGGGGCCAAAGGGCCTCTTTCTGCACTGTAGGGTTCTATGATCATGGCATCATAATTACATCAGTATTATGTGTTTCAAATGTTAACTCTTTATATCTACCCTCAAGTCTTTGTCCCAATTACATACATCCTCCTACATCCCCCTCAAAGTATCAGACATCACCAAGATAGTCTTTGTGGCTTTGACCAATCTCCCTAATCTTGTTCTGATCCTTTTCCAAAGTTGAGGACATTCTACTCTCTCTCCATTCACTGTGAGTCTCCTCCTGGGTGGTAGTACAGCTTTGCCTTTTTTCTTGTTCCCTATATCCATCTGGATCTGAATATTAAGCCATTGGTTTTCTTTACATAGATAATAAAGCACAGCGGTTTCTCTTTATATTTCTGTGATTTGTTTCAATTCTTTGAATTGTTTTGTGCATTGAACAGCTAAGATCAGAGAACCTTTGTCACCCTCTACTTTTCTAACAAGACTGAAAGCTGGGATTTATTGAATTTTTAATTTGCCATTGATTACTGCTCCAGATGGATTAAAGTACACAGAATGTACAGCATCATTTCAGAAGCAGTCATTCAATCACTGAAAAGTATCTTCACAACACATGGCATCCCAGACTTTGTAGTGTCAGACAATGGTCCATAATTTGCGAATGAATTACTCTGCAATTTTGTGAAGGAATGTGGATTCATTCATGTTACCAACTCACCTCGGTATCCTCAAGCAAATAGAGAAGCTGAGAGAGGTGTTCAAAGACTTAATGAAGATCTCGATTTAGCACTTCTTAGCTATAAAACCTTACAGCTATAAAATGGGTTTTCACCATCAGAATTGTTAATGTGGGCACAACTGAGAACATAGCTCCCAGCTCAGCACAAGAAACTAGAACCAAAGATTATGAGAGCTAAAAAAACGTAAGGAGCAACGGAGACATAAACAATCTCATAACTTCAACCTCAGGCATAAAATACAGGCCCAGCAAAGGAAAAGAGTATGAATATGAGACCAATAGAGGGAGGCCTAACAATAGAAAGAGCTCCATAACCGAGATCTTAAAGAATTGAAACAAACCAGGGAAATATAAAGAGAAACCACTGTGCTTTATTATCCGTGTAAAGAAAACCAGTAGCTTAATATTCAGATCCAGATGGATATAAGGAAGAGAAAAGGCAAAGCTCTACTATCACCCAGGAAGAAACTCACAGTGAATGGAGAGGGAGTAGAATGTCCTCAACTTTGGCAAAAGATTAGGGAGATTGATTAAAGCCACAGAGACTATCTTGGTGATGTCTGATACTTTGAGGGGGATGTAGGAGGATGTATGTAATTGCGACAAGGACTTGAGGGTAGGTGTAGAGTAAAGGGTTAACATTAGAAGCACATAATACTGATGTAATTATGATGCCATGATCACATGACTATGTAACATAGGTGGGTAGGAGAAGTCCAGTCTTGTGCAGAGTTCCTAAGACTTTATAAGACCCTTGTCAGGCCTCATTTGGAGTACTGTGCGCAGTTCTGGTCGCCTCACTATAGGAAAGACGTAGAAGCTATTGAAAGGGTACAGAGGAGATTTACAAGGATGTTGCCTGGACTGGGAGGCATGCCTTATGAAGTTAGGTTGAGGGAGCTGGGTCTCTTTTCCCTGGAGAGACGAAGGTTGAGAGGCAACCTAATATAGGTTTATAAAATGTTGAGAGGAATGGATAGGGTGGATTCTCAGAGGCTATTTCCCCGGGTTGAAATGGTCGCTACGAGAGGACACAGATTTAAGGTGCGGGGAGGAAAGTACAGAAGTGATGTTAGGGGTAAGTTTTTCACTCAGAGGGTGGTGAGTGAGTGGAATCGGCTGCCGTCAGTGGTGGTGGAGGCGAACTCGCTGGGGTCTTTTAAAAGACTTCTGGATGAGTATGTGGGGTTTTATGGGATTGGGGGTTACAGATAGGTGTTGATGTGATCGGCGCAACTCGTGGGCCGAAGGGCCTGTTTGTGCTGTAGTGTTCTATGTTCTATGTTCTATGTACATGGAGCTGTAAATTAATAATAATGGCTAGAATTTTGCATCCCTGTTTGCCATGTGATGGGGGCACAAAATATTGCAAGACGCACGAAATACATTGTGTGCCAGTAAGATTTCCTCGAGCAATTGTCCTGCCTCCCCTCCAGTGATGTGGTTGCGTCAATGCAATGCCCTCCCAACATTGTAAAGTCCACTCCTGTTGGGGTGATGTCATAACAATATGCTTTTTAAAAACAGTAAACTGACAAGCTCACCCTGAGGGGGGATTAGGAGGTCAGCACACAACTTGCCATGGATCATTGCTTCTTTAGAACTTTTCAGTGACCAGGGTCATATCAGGACAATGTGGTGGAAGCAGTTTCTTCTCTCCTGATCTAGGCTCCTCCTTAGGTATGGGCCTAAGGGTCATTGTCATTGGAAGCAGGTATACACTTTGCAAACAGGTCTAGCCACTGGGTTTCATGTGCTTATGTCAGATATTTACAATGACTGAGTTGACTAGTGGCTCTGACCATTGTTAGGAGCTCGTGAGGAACACCAACAACAAGTTGGCAGCCTTGCAAAGAGCAGAAGGAGGAGGCTGTGGAGTCCAGCATGGGAAGATGGACCCAGTTGTCCCAGTGGCACCCTATGGTATATCTTATAAGATCAAGGAGCCACAGAGAGGTTTCTTAAAGTGAGATTTATTTCAGTGACAGAGGTGGTTGATGATTTACATAGGTGATTGCTATCTACAAGCGCCTCACATCTGAGCTTGCACTGTGCAAATAGACCCTTGTAACCTTTCTAACCTTGCCACTATGTCATGGCATATCCCCAGGATTCACAGCAGAGGTGGAGACAGTCTGCTGCCTGCCAACACTGTTGTCTGTGATGATCTTGGCAGGCATCCTCTGGAAGGCCTGGAGGGCCCCAGCCTGTTTTCAGGGTACTGCTGTATAGTGGTCCGTCTTTCTCGGCCTATGGGACTGGAGCTATCTTGATCATAGGAAAAAGGGAGTCAGATGAGCTGGACATTCCCAGAGTCTCCGGGATGGAAGGCCCCAGGATGTGCATCAGCTTCTCCACCTCCTTGTGGGTGCTTGAGGGCTCCTTGCTTCCTACTTGAGTTAGAGGGGCAACTGGAGTTTGTTCGAATCCCTAATCTTCTCTGCCACTGGCACTTGTGGATGCCTACAAGTGCCTGGAGTTTATGCCCTGCGTCAGTGCATGTCAGATGCCCTGCACCAATGTCTAGATTGTGGGCACCATCTTAACAGTATTGACCTGGCTGCCTCCGAGTACCAACACAATCTCCTTGGACAGAAGACACTGAGACTCCGTCATTTGGCCTTTCAATCCAAGGAGTATAGCTGACATTCCTTCCTAAGGTTCCCTACTTTGCCTTTGGAGCACAAGCAACTGAAGCACAACAGAGGCACATTACATGACTGGGCCACAGCAGATTTTGGATTCCAGCAACCTACCTAGTGATGGCTTCATGGGATGTCCCTGCCTCTGTCTTCTGTGAATCAATGAGAATCTGGCGCTCATCAGTTTGTGATCTCAAGGTCTACTATTATGTCCTACTGAGGTGAAGTCTCTGCGGAGTGGGTAAAAGCAGTAATGTCTAAGATAATTCATCGATGCTTATGTCCGTCATAGAGAGTCATAGTTAAAGATCATACAGCTGTACAGTGCAGAAAAGGCCCTTTAGCCCACTGAGTCTGCACTAACAATAATTACCACTTTTGGCTAAGATCAAGTGTGGTATCGACATGCTGTGCTTGGTTGAAGTCATTAGGTTTCATTTCAGCTTCACTTGAAGCAATTTTTAAAAGTGGCATCTCAGCCTTTTGGATAAGATGCAAATGAGATCAAGCCTTGGAGGAGGAGCTATACCTATTCCAAACAGCTTGGATCATGTAGATCAAACCCAAGACAGGAGGTGAGAACCCTGTCTTGTCAGGTTGGATCAGGAATGTCTCAACTTGTTGGGACTCTGAACTGGACTTGATTTGATTGAATTGGAATAAAAACCAAAAGAAAAGAGAGTCTAAAACCAGAGGGCATATGTTTAAGGTGAGAGGGAAGAGATACAAAAGTGTCCAGAGGGGCATTTTTTTCACTCAGAGGGTTGTAAGTGTCTGGAACGAACTGCCAGAGGTAGTAATAAAGGTGGTTACAATGTTGTCTTTTAAAAAGTATTTAGACAGTTACTTGGGTAAGATGGGCAAAGAGGGATATGGATCAAATGTGGGCAATTGGGACTATTTAATGGTTAAAAACTGGGCGGCATGGACAAGTTGGGCTGAAGGGCCTGTTTCTATGCTGTAAACCTCTATGACTCTATAAGTGATGCTAATACCATTTTCAAGCAGTTGTCCCCATATCCTTGAATGTTATGTTTCAAGTGTTCATCCAAATACTTTTCAAAGTTTGTAAGATTTCTGGCCTCCGTTACCTTCCCAGGCACTGCATTTCAGATTCTCACCACCCTCTGAGTGAATTTTTTTTCAATTCCGCTCTGAATCTGCTGCCCCTCTTCTAAAACTATGACCCCTCATGATTGACTCCACACCAACCTTGAATTTGATCTCGCCTAAGATCACACTTTGCTAAAAATGGGAAAATTCCACCCAATTATTTTAAAATTATAGTCTTGACTGGCTAACGTAGAGAAAATTGAAAAATTCGGAAAAATCCCATCCAGATCCCAAGCATTGTTTTGTCATTCAGTCAGACAATGGCAGATGTGCAACCCTAATTGATTTCCCCATCTTTGATCCATATTCCTTGGTTTCCATAACCAACAAAAATCTATTAATCCATGTCTATTAAATTTCAATTTATCCACAATCCAGTGTAGAGTGTTCTAGATACCCACTACATTTTGTGTGAAAAAAATACTTCCTGACTTCCTGATTATTACAGAAGGTCAGGGGGCATGGAGTTGGGGGCAGGGTGTTAGAGTGGATAGAGGATTGGCTGTCAAATAGGAGGCAGAGAGTGGGGGTCAATGGGTGCTATTCGGATTGGCGGTTGGTGACTAGTGGAGTGCCCCAGGGGTCGGTGCTGGGGCCTCAGCTATTTACCATTCATATAGATGATCTGGAGGAGGGAACCAAGTGTATGGTGTCGAAATTTGCTGATGACACCAAGATTGGTGGAATGGCAAATTGTGCAGAGGGTGTGGAGAGTCTGCAGAAGGATCTAGATAGGCTGGGCGAATGGGCCAGGAACTGGCAAATGGAATTTAATGTTGGCAAATGTGAGGTTGTCCACTTTGGTAGGAATAATGGTAGGAAGGACTATTACTTACGTGGCGAAAAACTGCAGCATGCGACAGTGCAGAGGGACCTCGGGGTCCTTGTGCATGAGTCGCAAAAACCCAGCCTGCAGGTGCAGCAGGTGGTCAGGAAGGCTAATGGGATGCTGGCCTTCATAGCGAGGGGGATTGAATATAAAAGTAGGGAGGTCTTGCTGCAGCTGTATAGGGCATTGGTGAGGCCGCAGCTGGAGTACTGTGTGCAGTTTTGGTTGCCGCACTTACGCAAGGATATTTTGGCCTTGGAGGGAGTGCAGAGGAGGTTTACTAGGCTGATTCCGGAGTTGAGGGGGTTGAACTATGAGGAGAGGCTGAATAAACTAGGCTTGTACTCGGTTGAGTTTAGAAGAATGAGGGGAGATCTCATTGAGACATATAAGATGTTGAATGGGATGGATAGGATAGAGGTGGAGAGGCTCTTCCCGCTCAGAAAGGACAGTAGGACTAGACGGCACAGCCTCAAGATAAAGGGGGGGGTGGTTTAGAACGGAGTTGAGGAGGAACTTCTTCACTCAAAGGGTGGTGAATCTCTGGAATTCTCTGCCTGTTGAAGTGGTGGAGGCTGCCTCGCTCAATATTTTTAAGACGCGGGTTGATAGGTTTTTGATAGGCAAGGGGATTAAGGGTTATGGGGAGAGGGCGGGAATATGGAACAGAACCACGACAGATCAGCCATGATCTTATTGAATGGCGGGGCAGGCTCGAGGGGCTAGATGGCCTACTCCTGCTCCTATTTCTTATGTTCTTACGTTCTTATGTTCTGATTTCACTCCTGAATGTCCTAGCTCTAACGTTAAAACTGTGCTGCCTTGTTCTGAATTCCCCAGCGTGAGGGGAAATCTATCCAGTCAGTTCATCTCCCTTTTTTCCCTGCAGTCCTGTGAAACTTTTCTTCAAATAATACTCCAATTTCCTTATCAAAGTTACAATTGAATTTGCTTCTACCGCCTTTTCAGGTATTGTATTCCAGATCACAATAGCTATGAGATAAAAATCATGTTGGAGTGAATTTTCCCATTCCGCCCGCCACAGGAATTGGAGCAGGCAAACGGCAGACAATGGAAAAGTCCGTTGACCTCAGGCGAGATTTTCTGGTTTTGGGGCAAGCGCGGCCAGAAAATCCCGCCCATGTTGTCTCTATTTCTTTTATCTGGTTACAGCCTTTTTGCCACTGGAAACAATTTCTCTTTATTCACTCTAACAAGACCCTTCCTTATTTTCTACACCTCTATTACCCTCTGTTCTTAACCTTCTCTTTAAAGAGAACAAGCTCAGCTTCTCCAATCTCTCCATATAACTAAAGTCCTTCACATCAAGTAACATTTTGGTAGATCTCTCCTACATATTCTCTAAATCCTTGAGATTTTTCTTAAAGTGTGATGTCCATAATTCATGCAATAATCTAATGGAGGCCTTTCCGATGATTTGTAAATGCTTAGATAATTTCCTGTCTGCCGCTCATCTCTGTTTTCTGTCCCTTAGCCAATTTTGCATCTATATTGCCACTGTTCCCTTAATGCCATATGCTTTACTTTACCAACAAGTGTATAGTGTGGAACTTATTCAAACACCTTTTGAAAGTCTATAGAAATACCATCAATTGCACTACCCTCAATGCTGTCTATTACTTCATCAAGGAACTGAAACAAATAAATTAAACATGATTTGTCTTTAACAAAGGGGGTGGCAATGGCATAGTATATTGTCACTGGACTACTAGTTCAGATACCCAGGAAATGCTCCGGAGACCCGGGTTTGAATCCCGCCATGGCAGATGTTGGAATTTGTATTCAATTAAAAATCTGGTATTAAAAAGTTGAACTACAAATCATTGTTGACTGTCGTAAAAACCCATCTGGTTCACTAATGTCCTTCAGGGAAGCCTGCTCTTAGACTGATTGGTGTTAACAAATTGTCCCTAAATTAGTCTTCCCTCAATCTGGCTATAATTCCTTTATTGTGGAGTCCAATAGGTGTAGACAAAGGTCATAGTAGAAGAGGGCACTCACAGTGTTAAAATGGCGGCGTGGGCTCATTGGGCCAAAGGGCCTGTTTCCCATGCTGTGTTGTTCTTTGTTCTTTGTTCTTTCAAATCTGTCGTCCTTATCTGGTCTTGGCTACATTTGATCCCAGACCTACAGCAATATGTTTTGAGTCTTAACTGCCCTCTGAAATGGCCTAGCAAGCAACTCAGTTCAAGGACTATTAGGGATGAGCAAAAAAGACACCCACATCCCATGAAAGGATTTTTAAAAAAATTCATGCTGACTTTCGTTTATTCAACCAATTGAGTTTTAATTTTGTTCCATATTGTATCTCTTCCTCATTTCTAAAGATAGGAAGATTGCAGCTAGGCCCTTTGTGTTTTCTACCCTTACTTCCTTCGTAAACCTCATTATCACCTCCTATAACTAACAGAGAGAAAGCAGGACTTGCTGCCTGTTGCGCATGAATTCCCGATGTTCTATAAGCACCACACAGAGTGCCTTACACTCTGCGTCAGTTAGTTTCCTATAGTTTTCTACTTCGCAAAGCACCAAATCTAATACTTTTCTTCATTTCAAAACTAGCAGTTTGTTTAATACGTTAGCTGTGATATGAAATAAGACCTAATTTTTCCCCATCCCGGGAGGCATAAAATAGTAACACGACCGTGACTTATAGTTTGCTGTTTAATTTTTCTGAGCAGTAACACTAAAATGCAAATGACAGCAGTGAAGAGAGATTGAAAAGGATTTTCATTTCATTCTTAGTTGTTACGAACTCCAGCCTAGAATCACTATTTTGAACAACAAAATCTGTAACTCAATAATCTGAAAGACTGTTTTTGAGTTTGTTCTTGGGCTGTGAGCATCACTGGCAAGACCAGCATTTGTTGCCTATGCCTCATTGCAATTTAAGAGTTAGTGGTGAGCCACCTTCTTCAACCACTGCAGTCCTTGTGATGTAATTATGCCCCTAGCATGGTTAGGATGGAATTTCCAGGATTTTTGACCCAGCAAAAGTGTGAATAAACTATGATACAGTTCCAACTCAGAATGAGATGTGGCTCAGAGGGGAACTTATAGCTGATGGTGTTCCCATGAGTTTGCTGCTCCTTATTTTCTAGGTGATAGCGGCTGTGGGTTTGGAAAAAGGGTCATGGCGAATTGCTGCAGTGCATGTTGTATGTGGTACATACTGTGATCACTATTGCATCAGTGGTGGAGAGAGTGAATGTTTAAGATGGTGGATGAAGTACTGATCAAGCCTGAGTATTGATGCCACATTGATTCTTCCACCATGAAGCAAAACCCTTTCAGTCAGCTCCAAAGTTGACAGTGTTGGAAGCTACCAACAGGCAATTGTGAAACCTGATAGAGATTACACTAATTCATTGTACATGTTATATTCTTATTCTAGAGGAATGGATCATCTTCATTGGTCATGCCCAGTTTGTGAGTCTCTTCAGAAAGATCATTCTTTGTCTACCTCGATCTCTTTTACCATTGATCTTTCCCATCACTATCGGACGTTCTAAATCCTCATTTCTTACTATGTGCCCAAGAAATTCCAGCTGTCTTTTCCTGATCTTGGTCAGCAGGGTTCTTCTGGTCTCAGATTTTATTGTGATTCGGTCAAATGTCTTCATTATTCACCTCAAAACCATAACTCTTCAGCCAGTAGTAAACAGGATCAACTCTGTCTGATTCTGGTGTAATTTATTAGATGCTTTTTTTGTAAGTTGAGAGGTCAGTGTGAAACTGGGCGATGGGAAATGTCCAGACTAACCCTGAATATTTGTAGGCTCTCCCAATTGCCTTCTCAAGCATTTCATCGGTCCATCCACCACCAGAGATCCCACACACAAGCTCTAATGTATTAAATTAAAATTCACAGCATGAATCATAAGCCAAGGTGCCCCATTTGATTCCTCAGACCTTTGCCTTCAGTTGCCCAATCACTCTGCACAACCTGAAAAAATCTACTTGTTCCTCAGTATTTCACATTGTAATTTGTTATTTCTTAGTCATGTCCAGTGATTTCAGACTTTCCTGAAGTTCCCATTCTTTCACCAATCATCCATTTATTAACTTTCTTCCACACTTCCTTTCTTAAATTATTTGATATACATCTCACACACAATTTCTATTATTAACCGATAAACTAAATAGAAATTGGCACAATTATATTTGTGGTTTTGTTTGCCTCTGAAATTCCTTGAGTCCTGCTTCCTTGGCACAGATGTGGTAGAGCTGCAGCTCCACTGGTGGCCAGGGACACCACCCAAAATTGCAAGACTAAGCCCATTTGGTTTCTTAATTCTAGCAGGACCAGCATTTGCTGCCCATCCATAATTGTGCTTGAACCACCTTCTTGAACCACTGTGGTCAATGGGGTGTAAGTACACTTAAAGTGCTGGTGATGTATTTCTGTAATACACTCTTTGAAGCTGTTTTTTTCTGTCACCAGTCATCTGTTGATTATCTGCAGTCATATACAATTATAACAATCATTATTTACAATGATATCAGAGTGCCATTCAACAGCTTCAGTGTGCAGATGACTGCTGGCTTGAGTGAAATCAACTGGTTTTAAACCCCCACTGCTTCTTCCCAATAAGATGAGCCTCCACTCACATAATAGGGGAGCTCATGCTCAACAAGGCCCAAGGGGATCTACTGATGATCCTCCATGACCATCATAACATCCCTCCCCCCTTAAGTCCATTTCTATTTCCCAATCTTGCCATGGAGGGGATGGGTCTTCTCTGTTGCCTGGGGGTCAGCTGGAGGCAGGACTGGACCAGGTTTGTGAATTGGATGGGAGACCGTCACTTCTGGAAAGAGTGCCGCAAGACTCATCATAAGGCCTTGCTTCAGTGGGGCACCAGTTTCTTCTGCATCACTTGAAGGGGCCTGCGTGTGTTCAACCTCTTGATGCTGGAAGTGGCTATCCTGATGGCTGATAGTGAGGCCTGTACTGGCACGGGTTGCCTACCCTGGAGATGGTCCAGATAATTTCTGATAATCTTGCCTGCACTTGGAATTTGTTTTATATGGGCCCTGTTTTGGGATTGGTGTTGGGTCCATTGTTGTTTGTCACCTATATCAATGATCTGGATGATAATGTGGTAAATTGGATCAGCAAATTTGCTGATGATACCAAGATTGGAGATGTAGTAGACAGTGAGGAAGGTTTTCAAAGCTTGCAGAGGGATTTGGACAAACTAGAAAAATGGGCTGAAAAATGGCAAATGGAATTTAACACAGACAAGTGTGAGGTATTACACTTTGGAAGGACAAACCAAAGTAGAACGTACAAGGTAAATGGTAGGACTCTGAAGAATGCAGTTGAACAGAGGGATCTGGGAAATGTAGGTACAGAATTCCCTAAAAATGGTGTCACAATTGGATAGGGTTGTAAAGAGTGCTTTTGGTACATTGGCCTTTATAAATCAGAGTATCGAGTATAAAAGTTGGAGTGTTATGGTAAGGTTATATAAGGCATTGGTGAGGCTGAATTTAGAGTATTGTGTACAGTTTTAGTCACCTAGTTACAGGAAGGATGTAAATAAAGTTGAAAGAGTGCAGAGAAGGTTCACAAGGATGTTGCCGGGACTTGAGAAGCTGAGTTACAGAGAGAGATTGAATAGGTTAGGATTTTATTCCCTGAAGCATAGAGGAGTGAGGGGAGATTTGATAGAGGTGTATAAGATTTTGATAGGTATAAATAGAGTGAATACAAGCAGGCTTTTTCCACTGAGGCTAGAGGAGAAAAAAACCAGAGGGCATGGGTTAAGAGTGAAAGGAGAAAAATTTAAAGGGAATATTAGGGGGGATTCTTCACGCAGAGAGTGGTGGGAGTGTGGAATGAGCTGCCGGATAAAGTGGTAAATGCGGGGTCACTTTTAACATTTAAGAAAAACTTGGACGGGTTCATGGATGAGAGGGGTGTGGAGGGCTATGGTCCAAGTGCCGGTCAGTGGGACTAGGCAAAAAACGGTTCAGCAGACAAGAAGGGCCAAAAGACCTGTTTCTGAGCTGCAATTTTCTATAGTTTCTATTGTTGTAATCCAAGGAACACAACTGAGGCCATCTCCAAAATTCTTGGACTGGGTTGCAGGTTTTAATCGTTCTGTCTGTTTTCACAGAATCATGGTTCTTCTTCTTCTGTGTTTCCTGTTGGGATTCCGCCCTCCCCACCAAGTTTGGGAAAAATAAGATGAATCTTGTCCAAAGCCTTCATGCCATTAATAATTCTGCTGAAACGATTCCTATCACTGTACGAGGGGTAGACCTGTAATCAAATATAAATCTCGCCACTTTGGTCTCGAAGGACACTCCGATTGTTTCTTCATGCTGAGCTTAAAAGTCTGCACTGCTCATTCAGCCAATCCGTTCAATGGTGGATGATAGGATGCTGTCCTAATGTTTTGATTTACTAAAACTCAGTACTAGTAAAGGCAGTGCTATGTCAGAGTCCAGGACTTCAGGTATCCCTTGCCTGCAGAAACTTTATTGTAGTTTCTCGATTATAGCATGGGAAGTACCTTGTTCCTCCTTTGCTGAATTCTAAACTGTTCCCAGTCCTTGGGCCTGATTCTCCCAAAAGAATTCTAAGTGCTGAATCCGGCAAACTGCAGTCTGACAGTTTGGGGCCAGAGTTCTGGAACTGTTAAGACTCCAGCATGAATTTGGAAGGGGTTTGCAAGTAATAGTGTTCCCATGCATTGGCTGCCCTTGTCCTTCTGGTTGGTAGAGGCTGTGAACATAAGAACATAAGAAATAGGAGCAGGAGTAGGCCATCTAGCCCTTCGAGCCTGCCCCGCCATTCAATAAGATCATGGCTGATCTGAAGTGGATCAGTTCCACTTTCCCGCTTTCTCCCCATAACCCTTAATTCCCTTGCCTACCAAAAACCTATCCACCCGTGTCTTAAATATATTTAGCGAGGTGGCCTCTACCACATCAACGGGCAGAGAATTCCAGAGATTCATCACCCTTTGAGTGAAGAAGTTCCTCCTCAACTCCGTTCTAAACTGCCCCCCCCCCCTTATCTTGAGACTGTGCCTTCTAGTCCTGTTGTCCTTTCTGAGCGGGAAGAATCTCTCTACCTCGATCCTATCCATCCCCTTCATTATCTTATACGTCTCTATATATCTTATACGTCTCATCCTTCTAAATTCCAACGAGTACAAACCCAATCTATTCAGCCTCTCTTCATAGTTCAACCCCCTCATCTCCGGTATCAGCCTAGTGAACCTCCTCTGCACTCCCTCCAAGGCCAAAATATCCTTGCGCAAGTGCGGCAACCAAAACTGCACACAGTACTCCAGCTGCGGCCTCACCAGTGCCCTGTACAGTTGCAGCAAGACCTCCCTGCTTTTATATTCAATCCCCCTCGCTATAAAGGCCAGCATCCCATTTGCCTTCTGATCACCTGCTGCACCTGCAGGCTGGGTTTTTGCGACTCATGCACAAGGACCCCCAGGTCCCTCTGCACCGTAGCATGCTGCAGCTTTTTGTCCTTTAAATAGTAATCCCTCCTACTATTATTCCTGCCAAAGTGGATAACCTCACACTTGCTAACATTGTGCTCCATCTGCCAGGTCCTCGCCCACTCGCTTAGCCTATCTAGATCCCTCTGCAGACTTTCCACACCCTCCGCACAATTTGCTTTTCCACTTATCTTTGTGTCATCAGCAAATTTCAACACCCTACACTCAGCCCCCTCCTCCAAATCATCTATATAAATGGTAAATAGCTGAGGCCCCAGCACCAATCCCTGGGGCACTCCACTAGTCACCAACCGCCAATCCGAATAGCACCCATTGATACCAACTCTCTGCCTCCTATTAGACAGCCAATTCTCTATCCACGCTAACACCTTACCCCCAACTCCATGCCCCCTAACCTTCTGAAGCAACCTTTTGTGCAGCACCTTATCAAACGCCTTCTGAAAATCAAGAAACACCACATCCACCGGTTCCCCTCTGTCTACCGCACTAGTCACTTCCTCATAGAATTCCAATAAATTCGTCAGACACGACTTCCCCTTAACGAATCCGTGCTGCATCTGCTCTATCAAACAATTTTTCTCAAGGTGCCTCGCTATGGGTTTGGACGGTGCTGTCAAATGAGCCTTGGTGAGTTGCTGCAGTGCATCTTGTACATGGTGCACTCTGCTGCTACTGCGGGTCAATGATAAAGGGTCTAAATGTCTAAGGTGGTTGATGGGGTGCCAATCAAGCTAACTTTGTTCTGAATACTTTTGGGCTTCTTGAGTGTTTGCCAGATTGGATGGTTTAGACCTACAATGTCACTTCAGCAGCGTCTTCTCCAATATGTTCTTCCAAAATGGAGCAGCACAGGTCTTGAAGCTCTTCAAGACAAAAAAAAATGAGTTAAAAGCCTTGTGTTAAAAAGAGTTAAGGAACTTCCCAGAAAGTTTAAGGCTTTTTTAAATGTTAAATTCTTTCCTAATATCTGAGAGTGACTGTTCTAAAATAAAATGGGGTCGGATCACAGAGTAATTAAGTTCTGCTGAGTATGATGGAAGTTGTCTCTCAAGGCATTAGGTTCATGGAGGTTTTGCACTCTATCCCATTGCCCTGAATTGTAAACTCCTCTGAGACTTCCTCCTGAATGTGAGGAGTGTTATGTAAATACAATGTTGGTGATTTCTCTACCCACACATTTCAATGTTTCCTTGGTTTCTTACAGCTGAAATTATAAATCAAGTGATTGCTCCCCTCTGAGTTATATCCACCATGTTGTTATTGGCAAACTCTCTTTGACTAGAAATTCAAACTATTTTTCAGCTGCATTCCTGAATATTCATCCAACACAACTGATATTTGGGCCTCTTTTCAGGTCTTACCCTTTTCACTGTTGTTTCACTGAGTTTTATTTATATGTATCAACATTCCATGACCTATTTTTCCAGATATACTTTGTCTCTTTAAGACTTTTAATCTGTTCTACTTTTCTCTGTTCTTTTACCTGGAGTCACTTTTAGGACATTTTTGTCATGTATTTCTCTTGTCGCGTCTCAATATTCTGACATCACAATTAAACACTGCTCTTTGTTTATTATTGCAATTCTTGTCCTGTGCATCTGTACCTTTCATTTACTGTCTTGTCCTCCTCATTACTCATTCTTCACTTTTCCCAGTCTTTCACAAGACCCAGCTTCCTTAAAATGAAAATTTCATATGGAGAAAATTCTAGTCTTTTAAATTGATCAGGATGTGTTGCGAATCCCAGCATGCAAATCAATTTATATCACAGGCTTAGCCTGGGATAACTCCCTAGAAGCTGTAATCCACCTTGGATATTCCAGATTTAATGTGAATGGCTGTGATTCTCCTCCACAATCCCACCAGCACCATAGTAGGGGATGAAATAAACTGTAGATTGGGGTCCACTGACACCTCACCACCTGACCTGTAACTCCTTTTCTATGGACTGTCCCCTCCTTCTTGACCCACTGCAGAGCCTAAACACCTGGTGGATTTCATTCTCGTCTGTTTCTCTTACTATGGCTCCCCATTGTCATCATGAGGAAGGTGGTGGCAAGCATTGGTAATGGCAGTAATTACATGTGCATAGACAATGGGGAACCTGTGGATGTGGTGCATCTGGATTTCCAGAAGGCATTTGATAAGGTGCCGCACAAAAGACAACTACATAAGATAAAGGTGCATGGTATTACGGGTAATGTATTAGCATGGATAGAGGGTTGGTTAACTGACAGAAAGCAAAGAGTGGGGGTAAATGGTGTTTTTCTGGTTGGCAATCAGTGACTAGTGATGTGCCTCAGGGATCAGTGTTGGAACCGCAATTGTTTATGATTTACATAGATGATTTGGAGTTGGGGACCAAGTGTAGTGGGTCAAAGTTCGCAGATGACACTAAGATGAGTGGCAGAGCAAAGAGTACAGAAGATGCTGAAAGTCTGCAAAGGGATATAGATAGTCTAAGTGAATGGGTGAGGGTCTGGTAGATGGAGTACAATGTTGGTAAATGTGAGGTCATCCATTTTGGTAGAAATAACAGCAAAATGGACTATTATTTAAATGGTAAAAAATTGCAGCATGCTGCTGTGCAGAGGGACTTGGGTGTCCTTGTGCAGGAATCTCAAGAAATTGGTTTGCAGTTGCAGCAGGTAATTAAGAAGGCAAAAGGAATTTTGTCCTTTATTACTAGAGGGATGGAGTTTAAAAACAGCAAGGTTATGTTGCAGCTGTCTAAGGTGCTGGTGAGGACACACCTGGAATACTGTGTACAGTTTTGGTCTCCTTACTTGGGAAAGGATATACTGGCACTGGAGGAGATGCAGAGGAGATTCACTAGGTTGATTCTGAAGTTGAGAGGCTTGGCTTATGAGGAGAGGCTGAGTAGACTGGGTCTATGTTCATTTAAATTCAGAAGAATGAGGGGAGATCTTATAGAAATATATAACATTATGAAGGGAATAGATAAGATAGAAGCAGGGAAGTTGTTTCTACTGGCGGGTGAAACTAGAACAAGGGGGCATAGCCTCAAAATAAGGGGGAGCAGATTTAGGACTGAGTTGAGGAGGAACTTCTTCATCCAAAGGGTTGTGAATCTGTGGAATTCCCTGCCCAGTGAAGTGGCTGAGGCAACCTCATTGAATGTTTTTAAGACAAGGATAGATAAATTTTTGAACAGTAAAGGAATTAAGGGTTATGCTGAGTGGGCAGGTAAGTGGAGCTGAGTCCACGAAAAGATCAGCCATGATCTTATTGAATGGCGGAGCAGGCTGAGGGGCCAGATGGCCTACTCCTACTCCTAGTTCTTATGTTCTTATATCCCTGACCTACTGCCATGGAAGGGCAGATGTTTCTAAAGTCCAACACTCCCCTGTCTGACCCTGTCTGACCACTTTCCTGCTCAAATAGGGCAATGTGGGGAATTGTAGCCCCTGGGTTTGGGTGAGTTAGAGATTGGGGTGGTCAGAAGGTTAATTTTTTTTTAAATCTCAAATGTGAATCCAAGCTGTTCACTTTGATTTTAGCTGAGGCGTATCATGGAGATGAGGAAGTGTGGATTGTATGCCAATCTAGCTGCTCTAGCTGCTCCCAGGAAATGGGTTAGAGACAGGAAATCTAACTCACTCTCAGGAAATAAGGTGGGGAATGGTCTGCTTTCAGGAAATAGATTATTCATTGAAATCCTTGAAGGAGGCTTTGTGCCACATTTGTTCACACATAGCAATTGGGTTTCCAGAGAATCAAAGTTCCGTGACTGCCCTCCATCCTGAATTTGTCAGACCCCAAATCACCTCGAAACTAAATGTGTACACAAAATAGCTACCCTCTGAACTACATTGTTATACACAAGGTAACTAACCTCTGACCAATTTTGTTACACACAAAGTATTGAAAAGGATCAAAACTTCACAAAATATCCAAACTCATGACTTGGACTTAAAGATACTTTTTTTTTGTTTTTATTCCAATTCAATCCAATCAAGTCCAATTCAGAGTCTCAACAAGTTGAGACATTCCCAATCCAACCAGACAAGACAGGGCTCTCACCTCCTGTCTTGGGTTTGATCTACATGATCCAAGCTGATTGGAGTTAGCATAGCTCCTCTTCCCAGGCTTGATCTCATTTGCATCTTAGCCAAAAGGCCAGGATGCCAGGATGCTGCTTTTAAAAAATGCTTCAAGTGAAGCTGAAATGTAACCTAATCACTTCAACCAAGCACAGCATGTTGACATTACACTTGATTTTAGCCATACTACACATGGTGAGGTGAACTGAGCAGATTTCCTCCTGATAGCTTTGTTCTGATGCCGCCCAGTCCCAGACTCAGGGTCACGCTGCTTCTTCTATAATATTTGATCCTGGATTACTGCTGCCAATATCTCTGAATCTATCCTTCTTATTACTGGCACTGATGATGCTCCCAGTCACATGGTCACAGGACAGGCAGTTATCAATCGCTGCCTTTTTAATCACAAATGTTGAAGCGTGGGGTTTCTGTCAGAAGTCATAATTCTCTCAGGGGCATCTCATGCCAGGGGTTTATGTTCAATCTTGTTCAAGGCATAGCAACAGCCACTGTCCAATCATTTCATGTACTTGTTCCATAGCTGTACACCCTGTTTTTTGTTGCTCCCACAGTCCTTAGCCTGACACAGAGTTCACTCTTTTACCATGGTGTTTCAATGGTGTTTTCACTTTATTGGTGCCTTTATGAATACCCATCAGGCTATACTCCTATAAGCCCACTAACTCCCATTGCTATCTTGATGACACCTCCTCAACCCCACTTCTTGTAAAGATCTATATTCCATTCTTCATTTGCTCTATCACCATTGAACCTGTTTTGACGACACTCTTTTCCACACTTGTGCTTCTGATATGGCTTCCTTTCTCCTCAGCCAAAGATTCCATTTACAATGACTCACAAATTCCTGAACGGCCATTTACTCCATGGTCTAAGCTTGTAACCCTTTTATATACTTCCTGTTATGTGGCAAACGCGTATTTTCTTTAAACCTCTTCACTGTTGAGTCTTGTTAAATGTGCATTGAGTTACAAAATCCCTGTCTATTATAGAGACCTTTGTTTTAAGTTGGTCAAAAATTCAGTGTTTACATTGAAAATTGTCTTGAATGTGTCGATTTGCTTTAAACAGCAAGTTTTGTATGTTTGAAAAACTCTGCTATTGATGGTCCATAAGAATTTTTAAATAGTTCCAACATGTCATTCCACCTTTAAGGCAGCTCAATGGCAGTGGTTAGCACTGCTGCCTCACAGCACCGGGAACTGGGTTCAATTTCAGCCTCGGGTGACCATCTATGGAGTTTGTACGTTTTCCCCATGTCTGCGTGGGTTTCTTCCAGGTGCACCAGTTTCATCCCAAAGTCCAAAGATGTGCAGAATAGGTGGATTGGCCATGGCAAATTGCCCCTTACTGTCGGGGGGATTAGCAGGATAAATACATGGGGTTACAGGGGTAGGGCGTGGGTGGGATTATTGTTGATATGGGATCAATGGGCCGAATGGCCTCATTCTGTTCTGTAGGGATTCTATAATTCTAATGACTAGCTTTGCAAACCTCTTTTCATTCCTGGCATCAACACAATCGAAACGCATTGACACGAATAATCACACTGATTCAAAGAGTAAAGGCAAAGACTTTGTCTGATTTACAGTCAATATATGTTTTTTGTCTTCCCCTCCCCTTAGTGGACTGGACATCACCATTCCCCAATATCCCTGCCTCAGCACCCTCACTCTCCAAGTCCATAGAGACAGAAAACTCATTAATATGATTTTCACTGGCTTCTAACTGGACACCCTCCTCAATCTGAACCAACAGTGATTCCGTGATTAGTGCCTCGAAGTTTGGATGGACCCATTGCTTGCCCTTTCTGTTTCGTGAGTGTTGCAGCCAACTCATCCAAATAGATATTTTGCACTCCAGAGTCCAGGCAGCAGAAGTAGCCATATCTGCCTTTGCCACGTGGGTTTTGTATTACTGTGACTTCCAAACCTAGCATTCATTAAAAACATATCAACTGTGTCCTAGCTGGGAGAGAATCTGAGGAAATTCTCATTAACCTCACTACTGAAATAGTCAGAGGTCAGGCCAAACTTGCAGAAAGGATAAGGTCAATATTTCAATCGCAGAATTGTTATTGCACAGGAAGAGGCCATCATGTCAGCACCGACTCTCCAAACAATTTAGTAAGAAATTTTGTTTAAAATGAGTTTGTTGTTAAAAGAGGCAATTCCTCCGCTCATTCAATTATTGGTGAAATATCTGAACCGCAAGAGAAAAAAGCAAGTAATGATCAGAAATAGTGCAATGAGAGATATCTGATCTCTGGTTTTTAATTGACAGGAGATGCCACATGCCCATTAGTTCTGTCTGCAGAGAGAAGTTGGCAAATGCTGTGATGGTCCCAAACAAGTTGCAGACATCTCTTGCGAGCAAAAACATTCAATACTTCAAGTGCTTTAAGGAACAAAACATCTAGCAGATCCAACCTCTGATAGAGTGCGCACAGGTATTGGAGACAGCTCAAGAGGTTTGTCATATGTTGGCTGAGTGTATAGCACAATAAAACACACCTCTGTCAAGGCACACAGTCTCATATTCCAAATCTTAAAATGCTGCAAGAGAAATTCAAATTCTACTTCCGCCATGCAGATGTGGAAGACTATAACTGGGTACGTGATCCATTTAGTTCCCTCTGATGCATCACAAAAACTGGCATTAAAAAAAAGAGAGGAATACAAAGTTATGGATGGATCGCACAATGAAGATGAAGTTTGGAGAGGTGTTTTTTTGTCTGTAGCACATGAATATCCAACGACATCTGATCATGCTCCTGTTGTATTCTTGCCATTTCTGACACCATACCTCTGCCAGCCAGCATTTTCAACTCCGGCATGCACAAAAAACAACAGGAAGGAGCGCTTGTCTGTGGAGAAATATCATCAATTCCTCCCCAGGTCAAAAGATTGCACACATCGGCAGCTCCAGGTTTCCCACTAACCTGGTAAGTTGCTATTTACTCAACTTTGCAGTTTACTCTGATCCATTGAATTTCAATTGTATGTTGCAATTCTCTCTGTAAGACCAAAACCATAGCAAGTATAAGTGAATGTGACATTTATGAAAAAAAAGTGGGTGTGCCACGAAATTGTTTGTCTCATTGAGGTGTGCTGTATCCCTGAAAAGATTGGGAACCACTGATCTAAAGTGGGACCGCGATTCTTCCATCCCACTCTGCTAAAAATAAGCAGCAGATTGTCGCATGGCCGATTCGCCAGGTTCAAGTGTGCGTTTGCACCCCGCTCCCAGGCCGGATATCCAGCAGCATCTGCTCCATGCCAGAAACTGCTGGGAGGTGCAAAAGTCATCTAAATGGTCATTTCAATGTGATTAGTGGGCCCAGGACTGAAGTCTCCAGGTCCGCTAGCAGCCTTCTCCCCACCACCCACCACCAGAGTGGTTCACTCCAGCAGGCTTTAGAGTAGCTCCCCACTAATGGGGAACTAGAAGCCCAATCCTGTTGGAGTGAAGGGGGCACAGTCAGGGGCACCTTAGCACCACCCATAGGCATGGGGTCCAGGCCTGATGGGGAGGGGCCTAGGGGGCAATTGGTGGGTGGAGGGGTCCCACTGCCACTCTGCATTGGGATTGGTAGGGGAAGGAGAGAGGCAAGCAATTGGGCCATGCTGGGACGGGGTGGCATAAGCTTGTGGGGGTGGGGGGGTGCAGTCAGCATATGGGGCAGTCAGCACTGTGGGGAAGGCTGACTCTCACAGGGGTGGGGCAATCAATGAGGAGGCTGGAAATTGCGCTGGGCAGAGAGGAGGGTGGGCTGGGGGGTGGAGTTGGGGCTAGGCCCAGGAATGATTGGGGTGCCAGTGATTTGAGCCATGAGGGCTGGTGGGCTGACATTGCAGGGGTCGTAGGGCTGTCCAGTGATCAAGCAATCAGGAGGCCATCAGTGTGGGGTCACTGCGCATGCGCCAATCTCCAGCAGGAATAGGCCCCGTGCCCAGAATTTTAGTGAGATTTATGCTACTGCACTCTGCAGTGCACAGTGTGTGAGAGATTCATTTTGAAAGTCGCGCTGAAAAAACCAATGTGATTTACTCCAGTTTTTATGTAAATTCGCACTTAGAATTTTTTGGGGAAAATTCTACCCTATGTCCTTCACACAAAGATAAGGAAGGATAGGTCTCAACTGAACTCAACCTAATGGTTATCAGTTAATACTTAATTTTATACTTAATATTTCTAATTATTGAGCCACGAAAGAGACTGCAGCTCAGGCAATCAGAAATGTAACGGGAGTGAATCTCCCAAAACTGCTGACTTAGTGGGAGAACTATTCTCGATCACGACTGTTTTTTCATTGTAACTTCAGTCTCGAATCTATGCACTCTGTGCACTGCAGAGGTCACAGTCATGAATTTCATTAAAAACCCACAGAGCGGGGCTTATTCATGCCAGAGTCCGACAGCTCCAGAACTCTGCGTGTGTGCAGTGGCTCCGATCTGTCAGTTTCCCCATGGGACCACCGCAGCGTAGCCCTTCTAGCACACCCAGGGCCCAAGTGTGGCCTCTACAACAATTCCTGGGTCAGGCCCAACCACCACCCCCCCACGCCTGAGCACCACGATGTCCAGCCCACTGCCCCAGCAGTGGCATTTCATCCACCCCCCCTTACCCTGCGCCCCTCCCCCCAGGTCAGAACCTCCCCCCCCCCCTCCCCTGGGAGTGAGGCCTCCCTACAGCCCAGATCAATCTCAATACAGAGTAACAGTGGGACCCCTCAACCCCACCAATCACCCCTAGGCCCTGCCCACAATAGACCTCACCCCCTTAGCACTGCCTGATGCCTGATGGGCAGTAGTAATGTGTCCCCTGGGCATGGGCACTTTGCCCCTTGGGCATTGCCGGTGGCGCAGGCTGGCACCTCCAGGGTGCACATGCTCAAGGGGCCCCAACTGCCCCATTCACTCCAGTGGGGTCTCCTACTAGTTCCTCAAACGTGGGGAGCTACTCTAAACCCCACTGGAATGAAGTACTCTTGGTGGGATGGGAAATGGTATCGGGCCTGGCAAGTTCCATGCCGGGTCCAATAATCACATGTAAACTACATTTAAAATATGTTTAAAACATATTTAAGTAACTTAACTCACTTACCGCCGGACTTCTACATGTTCCTGGTGGTGCCATTTTCTTCTGGTTGGGAGATGTGGGTTGTAAAAACTCGTGGAGAACCTGCAAAATGGCTAACACGTTCATCTCCTGACACAACCTGCCAGAAAAGTTGTGGGTCGCAATGGGAGAATCAGGCCCCTGATTCTAATTTAATCTACATATCTCTTCAAGTCGCTGGAGAAAGGGTGGATGCTCCAACTGACAGCTGTGTTGCATAACTTAGCTACTAGACCAGGAACACAAGTGAATGATAAGGCTCAGTGTTACTGAATACTGTGACATTTCAACATGCATTTTTGAAATAGCACTAAATGCCTGTCAGATTAATGACTTAATTTGTAAGCACATCGGAAAAGCAATTAATATTCATATTTTGATAACTGCTTCTAACTATTTACCCTCTACTACTGATCTTTTGTGTGCTCCTGTGAACAAGTTGATTTCCTCTTTAACTCCCTGTATTCTGAGTGAACAATGATGAGAACCACACAGTATTCCTCTCTGCCTTATGTTTTTTGTTCCAGGGCCAGGGTTGGAATTATCTGGTGGGGCTATCTGACTTTGAGGTTTTTCCCTTAGAAAGTAAAGTTAATCCCTCCTTCTCCAACAAAGGGAAACTGGGTTTTGAACCTTGACGAATTCTGGAACATGTATCCTCAAGTCAATAGTTCATGACAAAAGGCAAACTAAGTTTCTATTATAGTGCTTTCCATAGCCTTAGGACTTTCCAAAGCACTTTATAAATTGAAGTTTTTTTTGAAGTGTAGTTGCTGTTGTAATGTAGGAAATGCAGCTCCAACCAAATTATGCACAGCAAGCTCACACAAAACAATGATGAAAGCCTATATTCTCCAACCTCACCCCTGGTTGGCACTCTCTGTTCCCACTGCTGTGAATGGAGATTTTAGCTGAGTGCCAAATTCTAAATTCTCACTGGCATCGGTAGCGTGAAGTATTGGACCAGAGAATTCTGGTCATAGTGGTAACCAGATAATCTGTTCTGATGATGTTAGTTCAGAAATAAATATTAGTCTGGATACTGAAAGAAATTTCATGTCCTTCTTTGAAGTAGTGTCATCAGATTGTTTGTGTCTATCTGAGAGCAAACAGAAACTTTATTTAACATCCCATCTGAAGGACTGTATATAGAGTGGTACAGCACGACGGTGTCAGTCTGAATGTTGTGCTCGGGATGGAGAATTCAGCCTGACTGTTGAAAAAAAAATTTTCTTTAAGGCCTTGAGAAAGTTAACCCAGTGCTCAGTTCAAGATTTGATTTGATTTCATTTATTACTGTTACATTTATTAACATACAATGAAAAGTATCATTTTTTTGCGTGCTATACAGACAAAGCATACAGTTCACAGAGAAGGAAATGAGAGAGTGCAGAATGTAATATTACAGTCATAGCTTGGGTGTAGAGAAAGATCAACTTAATGCAAGGTAAGTCCATTCAAAAGTCTGAGAGCAGCAGGGAAGAAGCTGTTCTTATGTCGGTTGGTACGTGATCTCAAACTTTTGTATCCATTTCCCAATGGAAAAAGGTGGAAGAGACAATGCATGGGGTGCTTAATTATGCTGGCTGCTTTGCTGAGGCAGCGGGAAGTGTAGACAGAGTCAAGGGATGGGTGGCTGGTTTGCATGAAGGATTGGGCTACACTCATGACCTTTTGTAATTCCTTGCAGTCTTGGGTAGAGCAACAGGTAGACATGACCATTCGGTTCGAAGATAACTGCGGCAGTTTAGAGAGGCGTGAGAAAAAAAGTGTGCAAAGTACAACCATCTGGGACCTGAAATCATGAAGTTAACTGGAAATACAATACTTTGGATTTGTAATGGGCGCAAGGGGCAAATGTCTTGAAAAGAACAACAGCCTTATGATGTTCCTGGGGATCAATAAGTTTCAACCATTCACCCAACAAATCTCAAGACTCAGTCTGTCATTAATGTTGGAGTTACTAGGTATCTTCAACAACAGATGACAGACTTTTCTACTATCAACATGTTAGCTCTGCGCCTGTTGACTATTCGACTCTTAAAGCCTTAAGAGACCATATGAACTTACATGGTGGACTCCATTATTAGTTTACTTTCCTTTATATTGGAATTGTTTGTTTGTCTGCTTCTTGTGAAAGTAACATGCTTTTTCATCCTAGATATCTCAGTCCCCCAAAGGCGCGATCTGCTTGGTTTTGGGTGCAGATCGCGTTACAGGCCCGACGCCCGAATTTACCGCGATTTCAGTTTTTGGTAAAATCGGGCCCATGATCCTGTGGAAGGAGGCATTAGATGGACAGCACAAAGGTTCCCACCAGATGCCAGTATTCTCTCGTGTGCAACATGCAGATGATATGTATGGAAGCCTCTGCACGCCCTATGACCTTTACAAAGTGAAGGGTTTAGCCCTTAGTTACTGTATAAGGAATACCTGACCACAGAATCATTATTCTGTACTACATTGGTCTTTACCTGGATGTAGCCATCTTCCCCTACAGCATCCAGAGTGGCTGTACTATAGCAAGTAAATTCACCATAGTCCCAGATGACCATAGGTTGCGCTCCCCTTTGAGGGAGATCGCTGACTGATGGTGATTTAACCTGAGGATCATCACAGTCAATTGAGGGGCAAGATTCAGAAGGCAGGCCTTCGTGAATAACTTCAGCCAGTACAGAAATTGAACTTTGTTGGTGTTGCTCTGGATCATAAACCAACCATCCAGCCAAGTAAGCTAACAGAGTATATTATACAGAGGAAGTGAAGGACTGGGTGAATAGTTCTTAGAAAACAAGAACATTGTCAAAATCTAGACAACCTACAGTAAGAGAGGAGCTATGAGCCTGGACTCTAAACAGCTTTTTGCTGTTCTTACCTCAACGAACAAACAGAATGATCTGGGTTTTGTAGTGATTTTGGGAGCAGCAAAGTGGTTGGCACTGCTGCTTCAAAGTGTCAGGGACCCAGGTTCAATTCTGGCATTGGGTGACTATTTGTGTGGAGTCTGCATGTTCTCCTTGTGTCTGCGTGTGTTTCCTCTGGATGCTCCAGTTTCCTCCCACAGTACAAAGATGTGCACGTTAGGTGAATTGGCTATGCTAAATTGTCCTTCAGTGTTCGAAAAGATGTGCAGGTTAGGTGGATTGGCCATGGTAAATGCATGGGGTTACAGGGATAGGGCAGGGCGTGGGCCGAGGTAGAGTGTTCTTTTAGATGGTCAGTGCTGAATCGATATTCTGAATGGTCTCCTTCTGCAATGTAGGGATTCTATGGATTTTATGGTTCAGTGTGATAATAAGAATAAAACTGGCAAGTTTTCTAACCATTACTCTTTTAAAACTGACAGCAACTTTTGGAGTCTACACATTCAAATCCAGAGGATGCTCTCAGTGATTCTCAGTTTCTCTACAGGATGTGTTTTTGAATTCTCTTCAGAGTGCAATCAAGTAGAAATCACAATACTGATGAGAATTTGTCCCTTTATCCTATTAGATGAGTTGTAAAAAGTTACATCTTATTGAACGTAGTTTGACTGGCTTTTTAATGGTGCAGTAGTTCATCACAATTGAAAAACCTCACTGACTCTGAAAACCAATTTTATATTTGTAGAATGTCGAATTACGCTACCTTCTGCACCCTCTCCTTTCTTTCTCCACTATGTACTCTATGAATGGTATGCTTTGTGTCATGCACAAGACACAATACTTTTCACTCTATATTAATATGTGACACTAATAAATCAAATTAAAAAATCAAATTGCACCATAATATTAAAAAAAATCACAATTTAAAATAATATTTTTTAAAAAATATGATATATCTGATTTGAATTTAATCACATGCAGATATCTCACTTTCTCTTTGTAAAATTTTAATTCAACATTCATTGTTTTCTGGTTTGTGAGCTGTGAGGATACTTCACTGTGATTGGCTGATTACCCTATTTGATGACATTATAAATGCTGGACATTTGCAAATCATCCTGACTTGGCTACAGATTCACACAGAGGCCATGAGAGGGGCTATTTGCTCAATGTCAGCTGTAAAGACGGTCACTTTGCTACTGATAATGAAATCCAAACCAATCATTGCACCATTGCTCGGACATCCAACATGATAAAGAATTTTATTTCAGAATTATTTTACTTTTCTCTCTTTTATACTTTGTTTTTACATATATGCAATCAGGAAAAGATTTGAGTTGCCTTAAGCTTTAGGAAAAACATAGCCTTTGAGATGTGATACTACAAACAGATGCTAGATATAGGACCTGTTATTATTGAGAGAGGTCAAAGCAATGCTTCCCTCCCAGTATCTGCAGACCACCAAAGATGGTGGCAGCTCTCAGATTGCTCGTTCACTTGTAATGAGCCAGCAGTAAGCCTTGACAAGAGACCAACTCTTATTTATGTTGAAAGGATGAACAAAAGTGACAAAACTGAGAGTGACTCATAGAGTCATAGAGGTTTACAACATGGAAACAAGCCCTTTGGACAAACTTGCCCATGTCGCCTTTTTTTTTAAACCCCTAAGGTAGTCCCAATTGTTCGCATTTGGCCCATATCCTTCTATACCCATTGTATCCATGTAACTTTCTAAACACTTTTTAAAAGACAAAATTGTACCCACCTCTACTACTACCTCTGGCAGTTCATTCCAGACACTTACCACCCTCTGTATGAAAAAATTGCCCCTCTGGACACTTTTATATCTCTCCCCTTTCATCTTAAACCTATGCCCTCTAGTTTTAGAATTCCATATCTTTGGGAAAAGATATTGACTACCTAGCTGGTCTGTGCTCCTCGTTATTTTTTAGACCTCTACAAGATCACCCTTCAGCCTCCTACGCTCCAGAGAAAAAAGTCCGAGTCTATCCAGCCTCTCCTTATAACTCCTTATTCTGGTACAAACCAGGAGTGACACAGACTGTGAATGGTCCTGATATAAACCAGGAGTGACACAGCCTGAAGGTGGTCCTGATATAAACCAGGAGTGACACAGACTGAAGGTGGTCCTGGTGTACACACACCTGTAGTTGGTTTTATTTAACTGCCTCCAATCAGCAACTCCAGTTTTCTGTTCACTTGGCTAGTTAAAACTGTATCCCACTGAGCCCCTGATCTCAATCTTAACTTTTCTTACCTGGAAATTTTTTTAAAAATTGCCAAAAACAAATTATAATAACTCCAGGAGTCAGCTGTAAAGCAACAGTACTTTATTGCACAAAATAAAGTAAAGCAAAACCACAAGCCTGTGGTGAACACAAACAGGTCCTAACCAGGACAATATAATAAAGGACCCTATAAGGGATCTTCTTTATGCAGGGCTCGGTATACGAGCTCTACCTGGCGAGTTAATTACCAATCCCAGGTTGTATTCAACAGGGAGGTCAATCAGTGATTCTCCATGCAAGTCCTAGTGGATATCACACAAGTACAATTGGGAGCCACAAAGCAAAACTTCAGCAAATTGGCAAACCTGACACTTCCACTCTGTCACCATCTTCTCAATTCATCACTCATTCAGAATAATTTACAGTCTCTGCTAGAAACAATAATTGGTCACAATTATGAAACCTGTTCCTCAAACCAAAGACATTATCTATTAACATTGTGTAGCAATATCACTGGAACAAATTTATCTAGAGCACAATGATGTTTTTCATTAAAATAAACATTTGCAACCTTAAAGTGCAACATAATGATCAACCTTTTATCCCAACAATGAAAACACAGGTCTTACTGTTCTTGACTTAATCTTTTTAGGTTCTTTTCATGTCAATATGATCCTACTGGAAAAAATTAGGAGAAATGTCAAAAAGTGGCAGGCATTTCTGGGACTGTAGGTTGTAGAATCCTGGGTAAGATCGTGGCTAGTAATTTCTCAGGAAAGGGTGAGCACAGTTGGGAGGTTACTGGAAATGCCTTGACTATAAATTGGTGGGCAGAATTCTGCCAGCGGGGTCAATAGTGGGCAGGGGGGTTTCAGGCCACTGTGAGTTTGCAGCAGGATCTCCCAGTGGTTCCCACCATGGCAAATAAGGAATCCTGTTGGAGGCTCGCATGAAACCAATTTGCACCCTGTTAATGGCCATGCTGCAGCACCTCACAGGAGTGTCAGCTGTCCACCCAGCAGCTTCTGCTTCACTGGTGTTGGATCTGTTTCAGAACGTCAGGGACTTCGCCATCTGCTGGCAGCCTCTTCCATGAGCTGGCAACATAAAGTCATAGAGTCAAAGCATGCCATGCTTTGTCCATGCCATCCTTTTTTTTTACAACTCCTAAACTAATCCCAATTGCCCGCATTTGATCCATATCCCCCCATGCCCATCATACCCGTGTAACTATCGAAATGCTTTTTAAAAGAAAAAATTGTACCCACCTGTACTACTATCTCTGGCACTCACCACCCTCTCTGTGAAAAAAATTGCCCCTCTGGACACTTTTGTATCTCTCCCCTCTCACTTTAAACCTATGCCCTCTAGTTTTAGACTTCCATGTACCAGCAGCATCTCCCATGTACTGGCAGCATAAAATCATGGAGCCAGAGAGGTTTACAGTACGGGAACAAGCCCTTAGGCCCAATTTGTCCATGCCGTCCTTTTTTTTTAAAACCCCTAAGCTAATCCCAATTGCCCGCATTTGACCTATATCCCCCTATGCCTATTGTACCATGTAACTATCTAAATATGTTTTAAAAGCAGAAGTATTACCCGCCTCTACTACTAACTCGTTCCAGACACTCACCACCCTCTGTGTGAATTGCCCCTCTGGACACTTTTGTATCTCTCCCCTCTCACCTTAAAGTTATGCCCTCTAGTTTTAGACTCCCCACCTTTTGGGAAAAGATATTGACTATCTAGCTGATCTGTGCCCCTCATTATTTTATAGATCTCTATAAGATCATCCCTCAACCTTCTACACTCCAGAGAAATAAGTCCTAGTCTATCCAGCCTCTCTATAAAACTCAATCCATCAAAACCCAGTAGCATCCTAGCACATCTTTTATAATAGGGTGACCAGAATTGCACACATTATTTCAAGTGTGGCCTTACCATTGTCTTGCACAACTTCAACAAGACATTCCAACCCCTGTATTCAATGCTCTGACCGATGAAACCAAGCATGCTGAATGCTTTCTTCACCACTCTGTCCACCAGTGACTCCACTTTCAAGGAGCTATGAATATGTAGCTGTAGATGTCTTTGTTCTGTAACTATCCCAACGCCCTACTATTAACTGAGTAAATCCTGCACTGGTTCAATCTACCAAAATGCATCACCTTGTAGCCCATGTACTGGCAGCATCATCCATGAGCTGGCAGCATCTTCCATGTACTAACAGCATCTTCCATGCATCAACAGCATCGTCCATGAGCTGGCAGCATCTTCCATGTACTAGCAGCATCTTCCATGTACTAGCAGCATCTTCCATGTACCAACAGCATCTTCCATGTACTGGCAGCATCCTTCATGTACTAGCAGCATTTTTCATGTACTGGTAAGGATACGGTGAAAATGGGGCAGCGAGGAATGTTTAAGTGTGAGTGAGAGAGAAAAATCTTAAGGAGGGGTGTGAAGCTGGCGGGTGTGATAGTAAAGCTGGGAGGAGGAGAAATATGCACTGGGGTGAAACTAGGGTTGGGGAGTTAAGGTGCCAGGAGTGAAGATCATGGAGGGGAGGGAGAACGTGTCAAGGGAGGAAGGAGAAATGGGGTAGTGGTGCAAAAAAAGAGGTAGGTATAATGGGCAGGAAGGAGTAAGAGAGGGAGTTTGTAATGTTGTGCTGAATACCAGGAACGCGTTTGTGGAGTTAATGAGTCCTTTCTGCGGAGTAAGCTGAGAGAGGGCATGGTGGAAGGAATAGTGAGTGTGAGTGGGACAAAGAGGAAATGGGATGGTGGGAGAGTTGAATGTAGTGGAATGGTAGATCAGGTGGCGAGGGTGATGGGTGGGAGACACAGATAAGCAGGAACATTGGGGGTGGGCAGGATCAAGTCAGAGAAGCGAATGCAAATGAGAGTGGGTTTTCAGGCAGATAGGAAATGTGCTCATTCACTTGGGCATTCTAGAAGGATGGGAAGGTGCTGCCAAGGGACTCCACAGTAATGGGGCAAAGGACATGGATGACTGGGGAAGGGGAAGGGGGGAGGAGCTGACAAAAAAGCGGACACCAACCATTGTCTTCAGAATGAAAAGTGAGTGGAGCTTTGTGCAGAATGACAGGGGCTGCCTGGGAGTTCAGTTACTGAATGGGCAGAGATACAGCTCAGCTCAGCTGGACAATTGAAAGGGAAGCCCAGCAGACAGTGATGGAAAAGCTCGGGACAGTCACTGAGTGTGATGGTTGAAGGCTCCGGCTGTGTTTGAGAGTGCCTGCATGAAGCTGTGAAAGGCCCTGCCACAGATACCTCTCCCTCCGTGCAGCTGAACTGTGAGTTTTGTGGAGATGGTGGGGGAGGCCTCACCATGATATTAATGCTGAAAGACAACACTGCACATTATACAGTGACAGTGAATATATTTTTATGTAATACAGTGACAGTTTTCATTCGTACAGTCACTTTGATCAAATTGTCTTGATTTTACATGGCCTACAACCTTTTCCAGGTGCTGCCCTGACATCCATAGCAGGGTGGAGGCAACCTCTGAAGTTGTTGGCCCTATTGCCTTTGATGACTTTGGCATCCATCTTCTGGAGAGCTCAAGCCTGGGGGGCCTTGGCTTACTTTTGCTTTCCACCAGCTGCTCCCTCTGCAGTGAGAGGGGATGAGGGATTTGGAATGAGCGGACAATCTCTGAGAGACATGGTTTCAGCTGCTGCATCTCCCCCATTCAGGTGTCTAAGGACCACGGCCTGACTCCTTGAGGGAAAGGTGCACCTTAAGGGACATTGATGCATCTTGTTTGGCCTTGGAGGGAGTGCAGAGGAGGTTTACTGGGCTGATACCGGAGTTGAGGGGGTTGAGCTATGAGGAGAGACTGAATAAACTAGGCTTGTACTCGTTAGAGTTTAGAAGAATGAGGGGAGATCTCATTGAGACGTATAAGATGATGAATGGGATGGATAGGATAGAGGTGGAGAGACTCTTCCCGCTCAAAAAAGACAGTAGGACTAGGGGGCACAGCCTCAAGATAAAGGGGGGGCGGTTTAGAACGGAGTTGAGGAGGAACTTCTTCACTCAAAGGGTGGTGAATCTCTGGAATTCTCCGCCCGTTGAAGTGGTGGAGGCTGCCTCGCTAAATATTTTTAAGACGCGGGTTGATGGGTTTTTGATAAGAGAGGGGATTAAGGGTTATGGGGAGAGGGCGGGAATGTGGAACTGAGCCACGACAGATCAGCCATGATCTTATTGAATGGCGGGGCAGGCTCGAAGGGCTAGATGGCCTACTCCTGCTCCTATTTCTTATGTTCTTATGTTTCCCTCTAGTGTTGCTACGGCATAAACTTATTCATTGCAACTGTGATGGAGCATGGGTTTGATTACATCACCAACAGAAATTGGGCATTTTTCTGGATCAGGGTCTCCATGGTGTCTGCTGTCCTCATGGAGGCCTCAATGTATACACATGTCAGCACCATCCCTTCAAAGAGCATGCAGACTCCTTTGACTCAGGTGCCACTCTATTGAAAGTTCCAACAGCTCTGCCAGATGGTGCCCTGTCTCTTGCTGACTCTCTACCATGAGTCATAAAATTTTACAGCACATAAAGAGGCCCTTCGGCCCATCATGTCAGCACTGACCTTCAAGCATCTATTCTAGTTCCATTTTCCAACACTTGATCCATAGCCTTGTAAGCTATAGTGTTTCAAATGATCATCTAAATGTTTCTTAGAAGTTGTGAGGGTTCTTGTCTCTACCACCCTTTCAGCCCACCATGCTCTGGGTGAAGAAGATTTTCCTCAAATCTCCTGCCCATTACCTCAAATCTATGCACTCTGGTTATTGATCCCACTACTAAGGGGAAATGTTTCTTCCTATCTGCCCTATCTATGTCCCTCATAATTTTGTACACGAAAAGGCCGATTCCAAAGTCTTATCATCGGTCTCGGACCTCATACACCTCTTTCCCAGCTGTCCTCCAAGAGCTGGGAGCTTGCCTGAACCTGTCTCCTCCTTCTGGGATCACATGCCCATGCAGTGACCACCAGATTGTGAGATTCTTCCTGAACTACCTCTAATACCCATTGAGGTATGTGTTCCTGAGCTAATGGAGGGTGGACATGTGTGGTTTTTCGGCTCTACAGGTGTGGTGCTCTCCTTTTCCGCTCTCTCTTGGCTCATCTCTGGGCTGTGGCTGGGAGTGGAGCTTGATAGGGAGTCCTCCCTCTCCTCCTCAGATCTTGGTGTCTTCCTGGAGGCACCTGTAAGTGAGAAAGATGAGTGCAAGCCTCCAAAATGTAGATACGTACGACCCTTGGGGTTGCATCAAATGAATCATTCCTTACATAAAAACATAGAAAATAGATATAGCGGTAGGCCATTCAACCCTTTGAGCCTGCACCACCATCCAATATGACTGATCATGGCTGATCATGCACTTGCAGTATTCCACTCCCGCTTTCTCTCCATATCCCTAGATCCAGTGGATGCCAAGGTGCCAAGCTCTCCACTACCCATTGCCAATGGCTCTGCCATGCTCCACTACCCTGAGCTTCAAATTCAGACATAGCCCTCAGGAAAGGTCACGTCATCTCCCATTTGGCACTGTTGCGAAGAAACTTCTCCAGCTCAAAGAAGAGAGTATGTTTGGGAGGGATTGCATGTTGCAGGGATCAGAGCATTGGAATTTGGTTCATTGTTCATTCCTCCCTTTGCAAGATAGCTCACGTCTGTGCGGCATGTCACTACTGGTGTGAAGGGTTGTGGACCAGCCCCCTCCAGAGTGCTGAGCACATCCACAATGCAAAGGAAAGGATCATACGTGAATGTGATTTGCAGAGGCTTCCAGTTCCCCCTGCCTTTCCCCCAACCATTCCCCGCACCATCACCAACCCCCACCTCCCCCCAACCCAGTTCCATGCAATATCTCATGTCTGCTGAAGGGCAAAATAAGCAAAGTGATCACTCCACCTCAGCACAGATACATTGAAGTGGGGCTGTGAGTTAGGACATGCCATGGCCACTGGTCCTAGGGCCCTAAGATATTGAAATCTTTGTGGATTATGTGACCATTGATGAGACTTACCCTGGCAGAGTAAATAAGATAGTTCATCCTTTTCCAACACTGAGTTGCTGACCTCTTGTGAACCCCATGGACACTGACAACATCAGCCAATGGTGCCCACACAGTGTTAATTTCCCTGTTTGACCTCCTTCCCTCATCATGAGGGTATAGCACATTCCTGCACGCCTGAATGTGGGCCAGAAGGATGCTGAGGGAGGCGTCACTGAACTTTGGAGCAGGGTCAATGGGTGACCTTGCAGAAATTTGTCGTTTCTCTGCCAGTGGAAATAAATTCTTTATGTCTCCTTCAAACACTGTCAAATGCTATTATAATTGAAACATAACAATTTTTTTGCACAACAGCAGGCAATTTGTCTCATTGCATCCATGCCAGCTGAAGAAAAGCTTTCATGCTAAGTCACATTTGCCAGCAAGTGGTCTGCAGGCCTGTAGGTTGTGGCACTTCAAGTGCTTATGCAAAGAACTCTGTCAGGTCACCCTCAGCCTTCTCTTTTCTGTTCAATATTTTCTGATTATTTTGAGTTCTAAATTCTGCTAACATCTTGGTAAATTCTTTATGCACTCTCCAGTGCCTCTACATTCCTGTTATAATAAAGACCAAAGACTGGATTTTCAAATACCTGTGGTGTGGGTGTGATTAGAAAATCACAGTCTTGGAGGCAAGTCTCTGGAACATGGATGGAAATAAAATTGGAGCCTCTACCATCACTATCCATAGCTCTGGACTGCAGCATGTATGTAAAAGTGCAGGCTACTTCAGCGACTTGGGTTCATTGGGAACCAGTTCTCAGGCCAGCTAGTGTGTATCACATTGGTTCTAACAGTATCTTCTGATTGGGGTGGATTGGGACATGCACCCTTGCCCCTAACTGGGGTGGAGGATCTGGTACCATGTTACAGTGGGGTAGTTGTGCCTTTGGCAGAGAAGACCAAAGTAACTAAGTCAAACTTAGTTTTAGGAAAAAAAAGTGTTTGCTTTCATCAGCGAAAGAAAGAAAGAAAAATTTGCATTTATATAATGCCTTTCATGGCCACAGGATGTCTTAAAGAGCTTCACAGCTGATAAAGTACTTCTGTTGTGTTATATTTTTCCTATTGTAAATTATAACTCGTATCAGAATAGCCTTTAGATCATTTGGACTCAAAAGCTATTTGTGTGGTAATTATCTATCAGTGTTTTATTCAACCCATGAGAACAATTGATTCTGGATTTTGATATGGGTCCAACTGTCTGAAGCTGCTGGGACAGCTTGCAGCTTTGCAAAGAACTCTCCAAACGTTGGCAAGTGACCAATAAATGATAGAATTACAGAAATACACACTCTCCATCACATTAGCAATCTTAGAAGTCATCTTGGCAACTGCTTACAGTTTAGACATATCAGAGGGAATTTTAAGTTGGAAGAGTGTATGGGTTTGGATTTGGGTGGAGGGTTAAATCTAGTAGAACATGCCTGCAGATCAGAAAGCTGATTTCAATCTGCCCATTTCTATGTTTAACTCATACGCATTAAGCTGCTTATGCAAAAAGCACTTAGTAAAGGCAGGTTACCTACTAATGCAAGTTAATTCTCAACTGGAGCAGCGTTTCAACACATTTCTAACTTTACAATCAGATTCATTGGTTTCCTGGGTTTCTTAAAACTCCATTGAAAGTAAGTTGAACACACAATAGTAATTCAGGGGGCTGATTAAAACACTCTCAACTGTGAGGGATAATGGAGCATCCTCTTCCATTTCAGCTGCTACCAAATGTTTGTTACCATCCTCCGGCTTCTCCACGGTGACAGACAAGCTGCGATACTGACCAATGGATCTACCACAGACCCAATTCACGTTCAGATTAGGGTCAGGCAAGGCTAAGGCTACCCATCACACTGACACTGCAATGCTCCATCTCATCCTCAGCAAGCTCCCTGCTGGAGTGGAGCTAAACTACAGAATAAAAGGGAATCTGTTCAACCTCACTGCCTGCAGGCCAGGTCTAAGATTGTCCCATCCTCTGTCATTGAACTACAGTTTGCAGGCAAAGCTTGTGTCTGTGCACACTCAGAGACTGAGCTCCAAGCCATCATCAACACCTTCATCAAGGTATATGACAGCATGGGCCTTATACTAGACAAAAGTCCTCTATCAACCTGCTCCCCCCCCCCCCCCCCCCGCCCCACCACCCCATACAGCTCTGCTCCCAGTTATCAAAATCCACGACAAGGTCTTGGACAACGTGGACCACTTTCTGTCAACAAGGCCAGGCATCAATGATGAGGTTCAACGCAACCTTCACAGAGTGCCAATGCAGCCTTCGGTCGCCAGAGAAGGAGTGTTTGAAATCAAGACCCCACCCGGCACCAACTCATGGTCTACACACTGGTACCAGCCCTCCCATATGGGTCCGAGACATTGACATGTGCATCAAGAACTTCAAAACCTGAGAAGAACAACCAATGCTGCCTCCACAGCATCCTATGAATCATTGGCAGGACGGGCATACTAATATCAATGTCCTTACTCAGGCCAACATCCCCAGCACTGAAGCATTGACCATGCTCCATCAGCTCCTCTGAGTGGATTGCATTATCCAAAACAAGAGCTCTACTTGCAGCTTTGGCACAGTGAGTGAGCCCCAGGAAGGCAAAGGAAACTCTTCAAGGACACCCTCAAAGCCTCCTTGAATACATGCAACATCCTCACTGCTACCTGGGAATCCCTAGCAAAAGACAAAGTGAAGTGAAGGAAAAGCATTTAGGAAGGAGTTAAACACCTCGAGTTCCATCGCCCAGAACAAGCTGAAATCAAGTGTCGACAGCGTAAAGAGTGCATGGAAACCCGGGTGCCCCACCCACCACTCCCCCAACAACCTTCTGCCCCACTTGTGACACAGACAGTAGATCACACATTGGACTCCTCAATCACCTGAGAATTCATTTTTAGTATGGAAGAAAATCATTCTTGACTCCAAGGGATTACCTATGAAAAAGAAAAGAAGGGAAGTTGGAGAAAGTATCTTTCTTCTGCAATAAACGTAAGGAAACTTGAATGCAGATTACAGGGTCAACGGCAGGGTTCTGAGGAATGTGGAGGAACAGAAAGATCTTGGGGTTCATTTCCACAGATCTCTGAAGATTGCCACTCAAGTGGATGGAGCCATGAAGAAGGCTTATAGCGTGTTAGCATTTATTAACAGGGGGTTTGAGTTTAAGAGCCGTGGGGTTATGCTGCAACTGTACCAGACGTTGGTGAGACCACATTTGGAATATGTGTTCAGTTCTGGTCACCTCACTATAAGAAGGATGTGGAAGCATTGGAGAGAGTGCAGAGGAGATTTACCAGGATGCTGCCTGGTTTGGAGGGTAGGTCTTATGAGGTGAGGTTGAGGGAGCTGGGGCTTTCCTCTTTAGAGCGGAGGAGGATGAGAGGCCACTTAATAGATGCTTATAAGATGGTAAGGGGGATAGATAGAGTGGACGTGCAGAGACTATTTCCTCGGCTGGATGTAGCTGTTATTAAGGGGCATAACTATAAAGTTTATGGTGGGAGATATAGGAGGGATGTCCGAGATGGATTCTTCACTCAGAGAGTGGCTGGGGTGATAGCAGAGTCAGACACTTTAGGAACTTTCAAGCGGTTATTGGATAGGCACATGGAGTACACCAGAATGATAGGGAGTGGGATAGCTTGATCTTGGATTTGGACATGGCTCGGCACAACATTGAGGGCCGAAGGGTCTGTACTGTGCTGTACTGTTCTGGGTTCTATGGTCTATGAAAGGGACAAAGGGAGAATCCAGGTTCAACATTAACTTTCCATTAACTCTTGGATCTCCATAGCGGGCAGAGTAGTCGTGCCATGCATGGCAAACAACATTCACCAGCTGCACCAAAGAGAAGTGGGCCTTAGATTTTGAGCCCAGATCCTGTTTGATCTGAGGATCAGAGCAAGGAAGCAACAAGCAGCAAGAAGATGGTGACTGGACACTGACAGGCCACTGTTTATTTTTAAGCTCCCAACAATACCTTCTGGGGAGTCTTGTGTTTAGAAACATAAGAAATAGGAGCAGGAGTAGGCCATCTAGCCCTTCGAGCCTGCCCCACCATTCAATAAGATCATGGTTGATCTGAAATAGATCAGTTCCACTTTCCCGCTTTCTCCCCATAACCCTTAATTCCCTTATCGATCAGAAATCTATCTAGCCGTGACTTAAATATATTCAACGAGGTAGCCTCCACCACTGCAATGGGCAGAGAATTCCAGAGATTCACTACGCTCTGAGAGAAGAAGTTCCTCCTCAACTCTGTTCTAAACTGAACCGCCCCCCCCCCCCCCCGCCACCCCCCTTATTTTGAGGCTGTGCCCTCTAGTTCTGGTTTCCTTTCTAAGTGGAAAGAATCTCTCTACCCTTATCCTATCTTGCCCCTTCATTATCTTATATGTCTCTATAAGATCACCCCTTAGCCTTCTAAACTCCAACGAGTACAGGCCCAATTTACTCAATCTCTCCTCATAAGCTACCCCCCTCATCTCCGGTATCAACCTGGTGAACCTTCTCCGTACTCCCTCCAAGGCCAATGTATCCTTTCGCAAATAAGGGGACCAAAATTGCACACTGTACTCTAGTTGTGGCCTCACCAGTGCCTTGTACAGTTGCAGCAAGACGTCCCTGTTTTTATATTCTATCCCATTCGCTACAAAGGCACTTTCTCGATCACCTGCTGCTCCTGCAGACTGAGTTTTTGCGATTCATGCACAAGGACCCCAGGTCCCTCTGCACAGTGCATGTTGTAATTTTTCACCATTTAAATAATAATCCCTCCTACTATTATTTCTTCCAAAGTGGATAACCTCACATTTGCCAACGTTATACTCCATCTGCCAGATCCTCGCCCACTCACTCAACCTATCCAAATCTCTGCAGACTTTCTGCGTCCTCCATGCAATTTGCTTTCCCACTCATTTTCGTGTCATCAGCAAACTTTGTTACCCTACACTCAGTCCCCTCCTCCAGATCGTCTATGTAAATGGTAAACAGTTGAGGCCCCAGCACCAATCCCTGCGGCATGTCACTATTCACCAACTGCCAACCAGAAAAGCACCCATTTATTCCAACTCTCTGCTTCCTGTTAGATAGCCAATCCTCAATCCACTCTAACACTTTACCCCAAACTCCGTGTACCCTAATCTTCTGCAGCAACCTTTTCTGAGGCACCTTATTGAACGCCTTCTGGAAATCTAAAAACACCACATCCACCGGTACCCCTCTGTCAACCGCACTAGTCACATCTTCATAAAAATCCAGTAAATTCGTCAAACACGACTTCCCCTTCATGAATCCATGCTGCGTCTGCTTGATCGAACCATTCCTTTCCAGGTGTCCTGCTATTTCTTCTTTAATGTTGGATTCCAACATTTTCTCAACTACGGACATTAAGCTAACTGGCCTGTAGTTACCCGCCTTTTGACTACTTCCTTTTTTAAACAGCAGCGTAACAGTAGCTGTTTTCCAATCAGCCGGCACTTCCCCAGAGTCCAGCGAATTTTGATAAATAACCACTAAAGCATCTGCTATTACTTCCGCCATTTCCTTCAGTACCCTGGGGTGCATTCCATCCGTGTCCGGGGACTTGTCTACCGTCAGTCCCATTAGTCTACCAAGCACAACCTCTTTAGTAACAGTAATTGTATTAAGGACCTCACCTCCTACCAACCCTCAATTGTTAATATCCGGTAAGCTATTTGTGTCCTCCACTGTGAAGACCGATACAAAAAACTTATTTAAAGCCTCAGCCATTTCCTTGTTTCCCACTGTTAAATCCCCTCTGCTGTCCTCTAAAGGTCCAACATTCACTCTAGCCACTCTCTTCGTTTTTATATATTTGTAAAAACTTTTACTATCATTTTTTATATTTTGAGCTAGTTTAGTTTCATAATCTATCTTTCCTTTCTTTTTCGCTTTCTTCGTAGTTCTTCGTTGTTTTTTAAAGCTTTCCCAATCTTCTAATTCCCCACTATTTTTGGCCACTTTGTATGTATCAGTTTTTAATTTAATACTCTCCTTTATTTCCTTCATTATCCACGGCTGCTTATCCCTTTTCTTGCAGTCCTTCCTTTTCACCGGAATATATTATTGCTGAGTACTTGAAAAAATTCTTTAAAATCCTCCACTGTTCCTCAGTTGTCCTACCAACCAGTCTGCACTCCCAGTCTACATTAGCCAGTTCTGCCCTCATCCTATCGTACTCCCCTCTGTTCAAGCAGAGGACACTGGTTTGGGACCCTTCTTTCTCACCCTTCATCTATCAGAAATTCAACCATATTGTGATCACTCATCCCAAGAGGATCCCTCACAAGAAGATCCTTAATCCTATCTGTCTCGTCACACAGTATCTAAGATAACTTGCTCCCTCGTAGGTTCTGTAACATACTGTTCAAGGAAACTATCCCGACAGCATTCCAAGAACTCTTCCTCAAGCCTACTGTGTCCAACTTGTGTCAACCAATCAATATGCACGTTAAAATCCCCCATGATTATCACCGTTCTGTTTCTGCACGCATCAATTATTTGCTTGTTTATAGCCCTCCCCACCTCAAAGTTATTATTTGGGGGCCTATAGACCACGCCCACCAGTGACTTTCTTCCCTTACTGTTCCTTATCTCCACCCACAACGATTCCACGTTTTGCTCCTTAGAGCCTATATCTTCTCTCACTACTGCCCTGATATTATCCTTTATTAACAGAGCTACCCCACCTCCTCTTTCTTCCTGTCAATCCTTCCTAAATGCCTGATACCCTTGGATATTCAATTCCCAATCCCAGTCACCCTGTCACCACGTTTCTGCAATGACCACTAGATCATACCCATTTGTGCTGATTTGTGCCATGTGGCTTACAGCCAGTGGCTTCACAGGCCTCAGGATGAGGTTGAGGATTTCTGGGTACAGAGCCCTTCCCAGGGGCGTCATAGTACTGGGGAGATTTGAGTCTATAATATCCAACTAAATGCATAAATCCAAAGCAGTGAGCCTCTACTACAGGTGTTCAGGCAACAGGAAAATGTTCTCTTAAATATAATGCTAGAGACTTTCATCAATCCTGATACATGAGGAAGATTGATGGTTCTGTTAGGTGATGTTAATTATGATTTAAATGTGAAATCTGTGTTATGGACAGTGCTTACTCTTTTCTTCAACATGTGTTTATTATTACTGGCTGTGATTCCTGTCACATTCTCAAAATGACGTGTTCCTGGGCCTCAGACCAATAAAGGGCTCAGGACCATCTATGGCAAAAAGGAAAAGCAAAATTAAACCCAGTGTGGGAGAGATTCCTACATTAAACTCCTTGTTTGACAAGGTTGCATGTAAAGCTTGCGTGAATGAGTTTTCGGTTGGCTCTATAGACATTATAAAAGTATAATTCGAAGCAGAAACAATAGTCTGGAAATAAATGTCCAAGTGTAAACTGATGGGTAAGGATACATTACAACCTAGAGCTGGTGATTAAAGGTGTATTACAAACTGGAATTAATGGTTAATGGTGTATTACAAACGGGAATTAATGGTTAATGGTGCATTACAAACTGGAATTAATAGAACATAGAACATAGAACACTACAGCACAAACAGGCCCTTCGGCCCACGAGTTGTGCCGATCACATCAACACCTACCAACCTACAGACCTATCTATAACCCTCAATCTCATTAAACCCCATATACTCATCCAGAAGTCTTTTAAAAGACCCCAGCGAGTTCGCCTCCACCACCACTGATGGCAGCCGATTCCATTCACTCACCACCCTCTGAGTGAAAAACTTACCCCTAACATCACTTCTAATGCTGTATTACAAACTGGTTTCAGGGTGAACATGAAAGTGATTTGTGCAGCATGTATTTGTATACACTGCATAACTAGCACAAAAAACCAGGGGCGCTCAAATAGACTCAAGGTTGATGGTCTATTCACATTAGAGCAATATGTACTTAATCAGGTCATTCTAAGGTCTGTAAAATCATGAAAAGGTGGCCCCAGTGACAGATTATTTCAACCTAACAGATTGGGGAAGGTAGGACACAGATTTAAATAATGTGAAAGCAGTAATAAATTGGATTGCTTGGCAAACCTAATGATTGGTGGGCATCTGGATGTTTTTAGAAAAAAAACCATAAAACCATAGAAAATTACAACTCAAAAACAGGCCTTTTGGCCCTTCTTGTCTGTACCGCATGTTTTACTCATTCACAGGATATGAATGTTTTACTCATTCGCAGGATATGAATGTTTTACTCATTCGCAGAATATGAATGCCTTTGGCAACACCGGCATTTATTGCCAGTCCCTAATTTCTCTTGAAAAGGTGGTGGTGAATCCCTTCCTGACAACTGAGTGGCTTGTAAGGTCATTTCAGAGAGTCAATCATATTGCTGTGAGTGTGGACTCATATGGAGAGCAAGGACATGAGTGAATCAGATGTGGTTTTAGAAGAATCAGTTAGTGATGCCAGCTACTTATTCCAGGTTTATTTAATTAACTAAATCTAAATTTCCCAGCTGTCAATGTCGGAGGTGAAGAACTGGGATCGGAATGCCCTTTGAGCCAGAATGGGAGTGAGTCTAGGGCAGAAACCCAAAAGCAAGTCACAGTCAAAATGGGTGGAGAGTCAAGTAAAAAAGCAGGTCAGTTTAGATTGCTGAGCTTGCAAAGACTGCCCTTGTCCCCGTCAGTCCATTGTCATTAATGCCCAGCAAAGTAGGCAGCACCTGATCATCACCTCATGCACATCAGAGGGGTTTGAGCATAATACTGGGCTGCAGATGACACAGTCACAGTTAGAGAAGGCAGCTGCAACCTATTGATCAGGAACAGGTATTGTAGAGGTGGGCATTCAATGATCTCATGGGGGTGGCTCCATGCATCATTTTTCAATAGGCCTAAAGATGGGGAGGGAGAAGGTCCACATGGCCATTTGCACACCCAACTCAGACAATTCAGGAGGTAAAACTGGAATATCCACACAGTGACAATGGGACCATGGATTACAGCAGGAGGACTGAGAATAACTGGAGAGAGGGAGAACCTATACATTCTGCTCCTCCAGATTGATGGCAGGGATTTCCACAGTTACACAGCTGATCTGGTAGTAGAAACTCAGCATCTTCATCTTGCACTCTGAACATATAACACAGTTGAATAAGAAACAGTGAAAACACTCTGGTGGGGAGGGCTCTTTGGGTGCCGAGGTGGAGTGGATCACAGCACTGTAGGCAAACTTAAGGGTTGCTCAACTGATATCTGAATTCCCAAATGAGGAGGAATGCACAGTTCAGACATGTTAGGAGCATTTTAATACTTGATTTGATTTGATTTATTATTATCACATGTATTATTATACAATGAAAAATATTGTTTCTTGCATGCTGTACAGAAAAACCATACCATACATAGAGAAGGAAAGGAGAGGGTGCAAAATGTAGCCAGGGTGTAGAGAAAGATCAACTTAATGAGAAGTGGATCCATTCAAAGATCTGATAGCAGCAGGGAAGAAGCTGTTCTTGAGTTGGTTGGTATGTGTTCTCAGACTGTCGCACCTTTTTCCTGATAAGGTGGAAGAGAATATGTCCAGGATGCATGGGGGTCCTTAAATTATGCTGGCTGCTTTTCTGAGGCCGCAGGAAGTGTAGGTGGAATCAATAGATGGGAGGCTGATTTGAGTGATGGACTGGGCTTCGTTCATGACCCTTTGTAATTTCTTGCAGTCTTGGGCAAAGCAAGAACCATACCAAGCTGTGATACAATAGAAAGAATGCTTTCTATGGTGCAACTGCAATAACAAGAGACACAATCAGGAGCCTTAACTCATAAAGTGCATTCATGTGACATTAATTCTGATTCATGCCACCAGTTGATCTCCTTACAGTAAGCCCTGGTTCCAGGTTAGAAATTCCCCAGTGCAACAATTAATCCAAAAACAAGTGGGCTATTGGAAACCGCCCCTCTCAAACTTGCAACTGACAGGTTTATTTGGGAATTCAGATATCAGTTGAGTAACTCCTAAGTTTGCCCACCAATACTGTGATCCACTCCTCCCAGACACCAAAAGAGCCCTCCCCACCAGTGTTTTCATTGTTGTTCGATTGCGTTAAACGTGGTAATGCTGAGATTCTACTGCCAGACCAGCTATATGACGGTGGAAATCCCTGCCATCCGGATGTGAAACCTCAGCCCTACCTAAAATAATCTCATTCCCTTGCTGGTCTTTTGCCCTCATGTGTATTCCAAAGAACATAGACATAAAGTGCACTGGAGAGGATTCCAGCACCTGGGATAAACGTTGCACGAAATCAAACAACTGGCATATTGAAGATAGGATTTTGATGCCTACTGAAGAGTGGTGGTGCACTCCAGTATTCTCCTGTTCAATGTACCACTGCAAAGGAAAGACTTTCCAAATGATGAGATGGAGGAGCTGCACGTTTCCTCTGAAGATGAGTACTTTAAGAGGGCTTGAGGGTAATGAGAATAAGGGGTTGAGGCTGCAGGGGAAGAAGCCCTAGCACTGGCCAGAGGAGGCACTCATAGCCACCAGATTCCAGGAGGATAATGACAAGATTCTGTGATTAGGTCACCAGTTTCTCTGCTGGGTGCACGTTATCTCCTGCACTGCTATCCTTCTCATTTTAACCACCTACTTCAATCCAAGACTGACTTACACATTAACAAAGAACAGCACAGCACAGGAAACAGGCCCTTGGAGCCACGCTGCCATTTTAACATTATGAGTCCTCTCTCCACCCATGATCCTTATCTATGCTTATGGCATTCCACATTGAGGGAAGACTAATTTAGGGACAATTTGTTACACCAGTCAGCCTAAGAGCACATCTTTGGGGTGTGGGAAGAAACCGGAGCACCCAGAGAAAACCCACGCAAGCATGGGGAGAATGCGCAAACTCCTGCAGACACTGGCCCAAATCCATGTATCTGCACAGCAAACAGTGATAGTCACTGAGCTGTCGTGTTGCCCAACATCTGGTCCAGTTTAAGCGTACACTACTGACGTGAAGCACTAGGCAACTCACGAAGCAAATCCAAGAGCTGCCCTCGCACGACCCACCGCGTGTATGCCCTTGTTGGACAACAAGGCGGACTGAATCACCTGTGGATTAAAAGAGAAAAACATCAATAACATGCACATCCTTATACAAACATTTAAGGGAATCCCCAGAAGCTCAAAAGTAAAACAAGTGAGCCAGAAAATATGTTGGAATGTCCATAGGAATCAATTGATTCTCAGGGACGTCCCAAGGCTCCTGAACCTTATTTAAAACAGGGTCACCATATCGTCCTCCTTTTGAACGATGATGAATCCTCAGTTGACACAGCTGCTGGCAAGAGGTGCCCACTGAGAAGATCCACTTATGCCACCATGGAATGGGCAAGTGACAGGTTGCCTGCCTGCACCGATAAGATGTGTTTTTTATTGATGCCTATGTAATGAGGCGATCATTATCATGAGGTGCAAAAACCCACTATTGCATCTGGCAGGAAATCCCACCCATGGTGTGGATTTAGATGGGAATCCATTGGTATTGAATCCTTCAGCTGGAGCTAATTTGAAGAGAGGAGCTTCTTGCAAGGCACTTCCACAAATCACTAAAAGCTAGTGAGCAAAATAATCCAAAAACAGCTATGGACTATTGGCTTTTATTGAAGAGGGTTGGAAATTAAGCTACAGTTCTACAGAGCTCTGCTCAGATTCTATCTGGAATGAATACATTCAATTCTGGACACCACACCTCAGGGAGGATACTTGCCTTGGAGAGAGTGCAGTGTAGGTTCATTAGAATAATGCCAGGGATTAAAGAGTTAAGTTATAAGGACATATTGTGTAGACTAGATTTATATTTCTTAGGAGTTGAAGATTTACAAATAATCTGAATGAAGTCTTTAAGTAAGAGGATAAATACCAAGAAACTACTCCCTATGGTGAGAGAGACCAAAACAAAAAGAGAGTGTAATATTAAAATTAGAGCTAGACCATGATCTCATTAGGAAGTATTTTTCACACTTAGGTAGAAATCTGAAATCCTCATCTGAAAAAGTTCTGGATACTGGGGGCAATTGAAAATGTCAAAATAAAGATAGGTTGATTTATTGGGAAAGAGGGATACAGAGTTAAGGCAAATAAATGGAGTTGACGTACTGATTAGCCATGATCTGATTGAATAGAGGAACAGGATCAAGGGGCTGAATGGCCTCTTCATGTTTTGATGTGGTGTGTGAGCAAGATATAAACAGCAGTGTCTCCAATGGTAGGAAGAAACATCCCAGCTGGGTCTGTTAGGTGGCTGAAATCAGATGGGATTATGGACAAGAATTCCTGTCTCCACCCTGTCCACCAGATACTCCCCAGCAGCCCCACTCCCCAAACCACACACCCCTCCCCTGCCATATCCCCAACCCCATCCCTATAGTTTATGTTGCTGCAGCTGAATTCAAAGTGACAATCCCTGGTGAGTGGGGAAATACAAGTTGGAGCAATGCAGTCTTTTTTTAATTCATTTTGGGACATGGGTATCGCTGGCTGGCCAGCAATTATTGCCCACCCCTAGGCCCTTGGAGGGCAGTTGAGAGTCAACCACATTGCTGTGGCTCTGAAGTTGCATGTAGGCCAGACCAGGTAAGGATGGCAGATTTCATTCCCTCAAGGACATTAGTGAACCAGATGGGTGTTTCTGACAATCGACAATGGTCATCATTAGACTTCTTCAGATTTTTTTTCCCTGCTGTGCAGGATTCGAACCCGGGTCCCCAGAACATTAGCTGCGTTTCTGAATTAATAGTCTAGCAATAATACCACTAGGCCATCACCTCCCTTTGCAGAAGATAACTGTATTCCAGCTTTCATATCTTGGCTCAGTGTGCCCACTCCACCCAAGTTCACTGAGACAGAGAGGTGCTCCACTAAGCTGCTGCTCAGTGAGACACAGCAAAGCAAACTGTTTGAATGGTATAATCTTCTCTTGTGATGCAGCAGTATTCAGTGACTGCCCTAGGAATTTACTGTTATCTGTGTCTTAATCCAGCTAAAGGCAATAAAGACACAAATGGTTTGTGAGAGCTGTTATTCTCTGTAAATAAAGAATGAATTATTTCAACATTTAAACTCAATCAGTTGATGTACGATGTACTGGAGATATTTTTATACTGTCTCATTTGACACTGAATCATTATCAAGGCAGATAATTTTAAAGAGCTAAAATAGCCTTTTCATTGAAACTGTTGCCTAAGGAAACATGTTTTGAAGTTGAAACAAAATACATCTTGTTTTGTGATTCTGTAACTAGTGTGGTCACTATTGATCATTATTGTCCCTCCTGGGGAGGGAAATTAGCTCCAGCTGAAGGATTCAATACCAATAGTCCCTCCTATTGGATTAAAAAGCCTGAGGCTCAACTGGTGATTTTTTATTCATTCGTGGGATGTAAGCATCACTGGCAAGTCATTTATTTCCCATTCTGAATGACTGTGACTTGGAGGGCAACTTGCAGATATGGGCCAGGATTCTCCCAAAACATAATTAATGCCCAACAGACGAGAAAACGGGAGAATTTCCCGCTTGTTTTTGGGCATAGTTAGTTGAACGAATCTTTGACATTCTATATATCACAGAGTGCCTCAGAGAGATTCATGCCAGAAAGTGGCAGGTGGGGGCCTCATCCCACCCGAGAGGCCGGCAGCATAGCGCTGAATGGGCCACTGCGCATGTGCCAGTCTGTCAATGTGGACTATTGCTGCTACAATCACAATTTAATTTACTGTACATTTTAAAATATTCCTGTAACCCAATTCTAACCTTTTCCTTTCATGAAGTGAATGTAAGTTGAATTATATCAGGCAATGCTAAGTTTTTCCGTCACATCAAAAGTCCTCATGTTGGCTATGTCAAATTCTGAAAGGTCCTCATTCTCATAACACTTTCTACAAAATGTGCGCTAGAAACAGGACATCCCACTATTTTTTGAACAGGATCAACCAAAAATCCTGCACTTTTTTTTAAACAGGAACACAGAACATCCATTTTTTTCCAAACAGGATCACAGAACATTCATGTTTTTCTGAACAGCAAAGACAACAAAGAACAGTACAGCACAGGAACAGGCCCTTCGGCCCTCCAAGCTTGTGCCGCTCATGCACCCAATTTGACCATTCGTTTGTGTCCCTCTATTCCCAACATCTGTGCTTTTCCGAACAGAGTCACAGAACATCCTTGTTTTTCCCAACAGGATTAAAGAATAATTTGTGCTTTTCCAAACTGGGTCACAGAACATCTGTGTTGCCGAACAGGCAGTGAGAATTTACCCAGGCACCCATTTTCAATATCCTGGATTGCGACCCCCACACTGAAAAAGCCTGATGTATATTATGCATAATATATATAAATATATCTGGAGCACAGGTCAGTTCCTTTCATGCAAGTTAGTTCATCCCACAATTTAAACACAAACTCCACTAATTTTCTGTTCTGGTTTCTGCCTTTACTTATCACCTCTTCAACAAGTTTGATGTTCCTTTTTTCACCCCTGCCTTTTTTATACTCCTCTAGGCTAATATTGAGCTTGTGGTATTTGACACAAACTTTCTTTTTTTTTGTTGTTTTATTCTATGCTGTCTGTTTTTTGACACAGTAAGAAGTCTCACAACACCAGGTTAAAGTCCAACAGGTTTATTTGGTAGCTTTCGGAGCGCTGATCCTTTGTCAGGTGAGTGGGGAGTTCTGATCACAAACAGGGCATATAAAGGCACATACTCAGTTTACAGAATAGTGATTAGAATGCAAGGCTTTACAGCTAATCAAGTCTTAAAGGTGCAGACAATGTGAGTGGAGGTACCATTAAGCATAGGTTAAAGAGATGTGTATTGTCTCCAGGCAGGACTGCTCGACAATCACCGGGTAAGATTGTTCTCTTCCTGTTGGCGAACATTTCAGTGGTCACGAGCATTCGGCCTCTGATCTTCAGGTAAACGTTCTCCAAGGCGGTCTTACAACACACGACAGCACAGAGCCACTGAGTCGCTGAGCAGAAACTGATAGCCAAGTTCCACACACATAGACAGCCTCAACCGGGATCTTGCGTTCATGTCGCACTATCTGTAACCCCCATGACTTGCCTGGGCTTTCAACATCTCGATTACTGTCCTGTCTGGAGACAATACACATCTCTTTAACCTAAACTAATGCTATCTCCACTCACATTGTCTGTACCTTTAAGACTTGATTAGCTGTAAAAACTAACATTCTAATCACTATTCTGTAAACTGAGTGTGTGCCTTTATATGCCCTGTTTGTGATCAGAACTCCCCATTCACCTGATGAAGGAGCAGTGCTCTGAAAGCTAGTGGTGTTTGCTACCAAATAAACCTGTTGGACTTTAACCTGATGTTGTGAGACTTCTTACTGTGTTTACCCCAGCCCAATGCTGGCATCTCCACATCATGTTTTTTGACATCCGGGCATCTAGATTTGGGAGTCGCCACTTGTTCTTTCTGGGAGAAATTTGTTCTAAAACCTCACTGTTTCTAGTTCAATTTTGCTTGTAAAATTGACCTTTCATAAGAACATAAGCATCATCTGGCCCTTCGAGCCTACTCCACCATTCAATACGATCATGGCTGATCTTTTCATGGACTCAGCTCCACTTACCTGCCTAACCCTTAATTCCTTTACAGTTCAAAATTTGATCTATCCTTGCCTTAAAAACATTAAATGAGGTAGCCTCAACTGCTTCACTGGGCAGGGAATTCCATAGATTCACAACCCTTTGTGTGAAGAAATTCCTCCTCAACTCAGTCCTAAATCTGCTTCCACTTATTTTGAGAACATGCCGCCTAGTTCTAGTTTCACCCCCCATTGGAAACAACTTTCCTACTTCTGTCTTATCTATTCCGTTCATAATCTTATATGTTTCTATAAAATCTTCCTTCATTCTTCTGAATTCCAATGAGTGTAGCCCCAGTCTACACAATCTCTCCTCATAAGCCAACGCTCTCAACTCCGGAATCAACAATTTAAAATGCTTACTCTTCCTTTGTCTTTATTCATTTCCATTATTCATATTCTAAATTTATTGGTATTATAAAAACTACCGTTAAAATGCTCACCCACTGATACTCCTTCCATCTACCCAGATTTGTTTCCTAAAACTAAATCCGGAACTATCCCTACTCTTGTTGGGATTGCTACATGCTAACTAAAAGCTCCTTTTGGATATATTTTAAGAATGGTGTGCATTCTGTACCTTTGACATTGATCTTATGCAGGTTAGTAATAGTTGAAATCCCCTACTGTTACTGCCTTACTTTGTCTGCACAACTCAGCAATTTGCCTCTTTATTTGCCCTTCTACTTCCCTCTAATCCTTTGGAGATAAGAACATAAGAAATAGGAGCAGGAGTAGGCCATCTAGCCCTTCGAGCCTGCCCCGCCATTCAATAAGATCATAGCTGATCTGTCGTGGCTCAGTTCCACATTCCCGCCCTCTCCCCATAACTCTTAATCCCCTCGCTTATCAAAAACCCATCAACCCGGGTCTTAAAAATATTTAGCGAGGCAGCCTCCACCACCTCAACGGGCAGAGAATTCCAGAGATTCACCACCCTTTGAGTGAAGAAGTTCCTCCTCAACTCCGTTCTAAACCGCCCCCCCTTTATCTTGAGGCTGTGCCCCCTAGTCCTACTGTCCTTTCTGAGCGGGAAGAGTCTCTCCACCTCTATCCTATCCATCCCATTCATCATCTTATACGTCTCAATGAGATCTCCCCTCATTCTTCTAAACTCTACCGAGTACAAGCCTAGCTTATTCAGCCTGTCCTCATAGCTCAACCCCCTCAACTCCGGTATCAGCCTCTGCACTCCCTCCAAGGCCAAAATATCCTTGCGTAAGTGCGGCGACCAAAGCTGCACACAGTACTCCAGCTGCGGCCTCACCAATGCCTTATACAGCCGCAGCAAGACCTCCCTACTTTTATATTCAATCCCCCTCGCTATGAAGGCCAGCATCCCATTAGCCTTCCTGATCACCTGCTGCACCTGCAGGCTGGGTTTTTGCGACTCATGCACAAGGACCCCGAGGTCCCTCTGCACCGTCGCCTGCTGCAGTTTTTCGCCACGTAAGAAATAGTCCTTCCTACCATTATTCCTACCAAAGTGGACCACCTCACACTTGCCAACATTAAATTCCATTTGCCATTTCCTGGCCCATTCGCCCAGCCTATCTAGATCCTTCTGCAGACTCTCCACACCCTCCGCGCAATTTGCCGTTCCCCCAATCTTGGTGTCATCAGCAAATTTCGACACCATACACTCGGTTCCCTCCTCCAGATCATCTATATAAATGGTAAATAGCTGAGGCCCCAGCACCGACCCCTGGGGCACTCCACTAGTCACCAACCGCCAATCCGAATAGCACCCATTAACCCCCACTCTCTGCCTCCTATTTGACAACCAATCCTCTATCCACGCTAACACCCTACCCCCAACTCCATGCCCCCTTCTGCAATAACCTCTTGTGAGGTACCTTGTCAAACGCCTTCTGAAAATCAAGAAAGCCCACATCCACCGGCTCTCGTCTATCCACCGCCCTAGACACATCCTCATAGAACTCCAATAAATTTGTCAGACACGACTTCCCCTTAACGAAACCGTGCTGCGTCTGCTCTAACAAGCAATTCCCCTCAAGATCTATAGTACAGTCCCAGTAATGTAACTTCAACAAATATTTTGAGGAGGTAACAAGGAGTGGTGAGAGCAATACATTTGATGTAGTCTATATGGATTTTAGCACAGTTTTTAACAAGATCCGTATGACACATTAGTCACAAAAATAAAAGCTCCTATGGTCAAAAGGAGAATGGCAAGTTGCATTCAAACTATTTGAGCAGTATGAAGAAAAGGGTGATGGTCGATAAATTCTTTCATTGACTAGAAGATTGTTTCCACTGGGGTTCTGTGGGAATCATGTACTATTTGTGATATATACCAATGATTTAGACTTAAATGTAGGGGCATGACTCAGAAGTTTGCAGATAATATAAGAATTGGCCAGGTGTTTGATCATGAGGAAGAAAGCTGCACACTTCAGGAAGATATCAATGGGCTGGTTAGGTGAACAGATGGAATTCAATCTGGTTATGTGTGAGGTAATACATTTGGAGAAAGCAAAGAAGGTAAGGGAATTCACAATATTTGATAGGATACTGAGAAGTGTAGTGGAACAGAGGTAACTTGTGCATGTCTACAGACCCATGAAGCTAATAGGACAGGTAGAAAAAGTGGTCAAGAAAGCAAATTGTCCTTTGTTGATGAAGACCTAAGATATCACAAAATCATTACAGCACAAAGAAGGCCATTCAGCCCATCATGTCTGCATTGGCTGTCAATTAGCAATTCAGTTTGTGCCACTTCCCCAGCTTTTCCCTGTAACCCTACACATACTTCCTTTTCAAAGAATGACCTCATTTCTTTTCAATGCTTCAGTTGAGCCTGTTTCCATCACACTCTCAGGCAGTGTATTCCAGGTCACTGCGTGAAAAAGTTTCTTCGCATTTTGCTTCTCCCTCTTTTACCAACTATTTAAATCTATGCCCTCTTATTCCCAACCCTTTTACAAGTGGGAATAATTTCTCCCAATATACTGTGTCCCAGACTGTTCATTATTTTGAACATCTCTATCAAATCTCTCAGCCTTCTTTTCTGCAAGGAAAATAGTCCCAACTTCTCCACTTTATCCCCACAACTGACATTCCTCATCCTTGAACCATTCTCAGGAATCTTTTCTAGACTCTCTCTAATGCCTTCATGGCTTTCTTAAAGTGCACACAACTAAACGCAATACTCCACTTGAGAATGAAATAGTGTCTTACACAAGTTCAACACGATCTCCTTGCCCCTCTATGCCCCTATTAATAAAGCCTAAAAAGCCTACTGTATGCAATTATCGAAATGGTAAGAGATTGCAGAGATCTGAGGTGTAAAGGGATCTGGGTATCCTTGTGCATAAATCACAACAGATTAGTATACAGGTGCAGTGAGTAATTAAGAAAGCTCATACATAGAAAGTGATTATTTATTGTCAGAGAATTGATTAAAAAACTAGGAAGGTTGTATAAAACACTAATTGAGCCATAGCTAGAGTACTGGTCACCACAATACATGTAGGATGTGATTGCACTAAAGAGGGTACGGAAGAGATTTATGAGAGTATAGCTAGGACTGTATATTGTTAGCTATGAAGAACTATTTGGATAGGCTGGCATTGTTTTCTTTGGATCAGAGGAGGCTGAGGGGAGACTTGCTTAGAAAATTGAAAGATTACAGTATAGTGGATAGGAAGGATCTATTTCCTTTAGCAGAGAGGTCAATAATCTGGGGATTTAGATTCCAAGATTGTGACACTGACCCAACTGTCCCTTGAACTGAGAGCCCCCCCCCACCCCCTCCTGCTTTGAGAACAAGACAAACATTCACCAGGGTACATACAGCAAACCTTGTTTGTTAATTGTATTGATTGGGCTTATTCTAATTTACTCTTAGAAAGTGAAAAAGAAACCCAACCGTCAGAAGGTCAGAAGTGGGGATGTTCAGTGATAGAGGCGTAGAGTTGTTCAACACTAAAAAGGCCGTTCAGCCCATTAAGTCTACATTGACAATAACTACCACTAAAGTCACACGAATCCCATTTTTCAGCATTTATCCCATATCCTTGAATGTTATATTTCAAGTGCTCATCCAAATACTTTTTAAGGTTTCCAGCCTCCACTACCTTCCCAGGCAGTGCATTCCAGATTCCTACCACTCTCTGACTGAGAAAAAGATCTCACATCACCTCTGATGACTGCACAATGTTCAGCGCCATTCACAACTCCTCAGATACTGAAAAAGACCATGTCCAAATGCAGCAAGACCTGGGCAACACTCAGGCTTGGGCTGATAAACGACAAGTAACATTCATGCTACAAAAGTAACTGGCAATTACCATCTCCTTCACGAGGTGTCGGACACTGTGAAATCCTGCTTCTGGAAAGGCAATTGCTCCAACAAAAACACAGTAACAAAGATAAGTCAGAGTTGAAATTTAAATCTTCTCTTTAAAGGCAGATTGACGTTTGCTATAAAAAAAAGAAAAAAAAAGCAATTTTCTATTGATGTCACAGTGCGGCCAAAAAATACTTTAAAGAAACAAGAACAAAAATAGCATAAACTAAATTTGGAAGAGAAGATGATATACGAGGGGAGAAAATGTTAAAGATGTACCGCAACCCTAAAAATCGGTACTGCAATGGTGGGCAAAGGCAATGCCATGAAGGTGTTTGAGGAAAATCTGAAACCATGGAATACTTATGGAGAAAGATTTCAATGTTACCTTGCAGGAAAAAGATTCCAGATTAACTTAATCACTTTCCTTACCTTTACATTTCTACAGAGCCTTGTTCATCCCGAGAAGCCTGGTGAAAAAACTGCAAGGAACTGACCCAGATTCTCAAGAGTCACTTTTCTGCTAAACCACTAATAATTGCTGAGGGATAAAGCCAAGAAGGGGGCACAAATCTATCACAATTTGTAGCAACATTAAGAAGGCCAGCGAAGAATTGTGAGTTTGGCTCAACTCTCAAAGACTCTGGACGGGATTTTCCAGCTCACTCATCCCAAAACTGTAAAATCCCATCTGAGGTCAGTTTTCCATTGTCCTTCCCTTGCCCGCTCTGATTCCCATGGTGGGCGGAGTGGTAAAAATCCAGCCAGTCAGCAAGAAAGGCTTGTTTGTGGACTTCAAAATTAAGTAATTCAAAGACAATTAGTCACTGAAAGCGTTTTAACACCAAAACTTGAGATCGCAGTGTCCATGGAATTAATCACGAAAGAAGCTTCTCAAATTGGAAAGGCAAAATACATAAGATGGGAACTGACAGAAAGAAATCTCTTAAAATACAAACATACCAAAGATGTTCCCAGATGGGGCACTCACCACATGAATGTTGGAGCTGAGAAAGTAAATATAAGAAGGGCTATATAATTAAGACACGTTGGACACAACAGACTTCACAAACCCTGAACGTGTTCAAACACAAAACATCAAGATCTGCAAAAGGAGTTTACAAAATATCTGATGAGGATGAAAATCTTGAAGTTGATGCCAATATCCAAGATTGGAGGAGATCCAAGAACTGAAACAAGCACTGGGATCCTACTTCCTCGCCTGCCACGGAATTGGGGCAACCAGCGGGTGGATAATGGAAATATCCGTTGATCTTGGGTGGGGTTTTCCAGTATCGGGTTGAGTGAGACTATAAAATCCCACCCAAGGTGTCCTATCCATGAAAGTGGATATCCTTATGTTCTAGGTTTATTAAAAGTTAGACAGACAAAAAGTAAATAAAGTAGATATGGAAGTTTCTGTATTAAATCTCCCAAAAAGCATATACAATCAAAAGCCTAAACATTTACCACTAAAACTTTGAAACATAATACTGCAAATTCATACTGAGGCAGTTGTTCCACTGAAGGGACAAATCATGCTTCATGTAGAAGCTAATAGTCAATCAGCAGAATTGCTTCTGCACACGGTAAAGGGAAATTTTCCTGCACTCTTTGGAGGAGTATGGTTACACAAAATCAAGCTAAACTGGAGAGCAGTTAACCAATTGACTGACAGCAAGAACACGCTACCAAAACATCTGGAGAAGTATAGGAAGGCGTTCAAGAATGCCCTAAGATCATGACTGGAGTGGAGGCAAAGCTCAGGATCATTGTTTGGCCACCTATTCTTTTATCTTTGCTGTAAAAGAGTCTAAAGCTCCAAACATAATAGTGTGCTATGTTGATTTCTCACTAGCAGCACATCTTTAAATTCCTATACTACACTATAACGACTCCATTTGTGACATTTGTAATAAAACATTGACAAAAGAGCTGACTTCTATGGGTGAGCTGAGAATGACTACCCTTGACACCAAGGCAGTATTTGACTTGAACAAAGAACAAAACAGCCCAGGAAATAGCCCCTTTGGCCCAACAAGCCTGCGCCGCCATTTTAACATTATGAGTCCCCCCTCCACCCATGACCCTTGTCTATGCTTATGGCATTCCACATTGAGTGTGGTATCAAGGAGCCCCACAAAACTGGAGTCAATGAGAGTCAGAAAGAAAACTCTCCACTGCTTAGAGTCATTCCTGTCACAAAGGAAGATGGTTGTGGTTGTTGGAGTCAATCATCTAAGCCCCAGGACATCACTGCAGGAGTTCCTCAGGGAGTGCCCTAGGCCCAAACATCTGCAGCTGCATCCTTCCATCAAAGGTCAAAGTAGGGATGTTCGGTGATACAGGCATAGAATGACATAGCATAGAAAAGGCCTTACAGCCCATTGAGTCTGCATTGACAATAACTACCACTAAAGTCACATGAATCCCATTTTTCAGCACTTATCCTATATCCTTGAATGTTATGATATTTCAAGTGCTCATCCAAATACTTTTAAAGGTGTAAGGTTTCCGGCCTCTACTACCTTCCCAGGCAGTGCATTCCAGATTCCTACCACTCTGAGTGAGAAAAAGATCTCACATCATCTCTGATGACTGCACAATGTTCAGCGCCATTCACAACTTCTCAGGTACTGAAAAAGTCCACATCCAAATAATACAAGACCTGGGCACCATTCAGGCTTGGGCTGATAAATGACAAGTAACATTCGTGCTAATTGCCAGGCAATTACCATCTCCTTCATGAGAGAATCTAACCATCTCCGCTTGACGTTAAGTGACATTACCATCACTTGCCGCCAACATCCTGGAGGTTACCATTGACCAGAATCACAACTGGGCCAGCTATATAAATACTGTGACTGCAATAGTAGGTCAGCGGCTGGGAATTGTGCAGTAAGTAACTCATCTCCTGTCTACCGCCATCTCCAAGGCACAAATCAAGAGTGTGATGGCATTCTCTCCACTTGCTTGGATGAGTGCAATTCCAACAACAGTCAAGAAGTTTGACACCATCAAGGAAAAGCAGCATCACATAAATATTCACTCCCTCCATCACCAGCACACAGCAACAGAGGCTTGTACAAGATGCTCTGCACCAACTCACCAACCAAAGTCTGACACTACTTTCAAAACGTGTGACCACTACCAACTGTATCAACTGTATTTTTCCAGGTGAATCATCTGGAATGGTTAGCTGAGCTCCAAGACTGAAAAATGCATTCAGACTTACTTGACAATGTTCACATAGCTGCAAAAGGGGAATATTAGCTTTGCTTGATTGATTTTTTAATGTGATTTTAATATTTTTTTATTTGAAGTGTTTTTGGTTTTTTTGGACATGATTAGGAGATGCTAAAAGGATTGGAGCTTATTTTACTGATATTATGAATGGCTGTGTTGATTGACAGTTTATGAGATTGTTGGAGAAGTTTTTTTAAAGCAAATATTCAAGCTTGTCTTCTTATTTTGTCAGTTTCAGGAGCTTTCCAAAGACTTGCCAATATTATTTTAGCAACTCACTGGTTCTGAACATAGTAAATACTGGAAGAGTGGGTGTTGAAAATGTAGATGGTGCAGGGGATATGGATAGGATATATGGGGGATATGAAAGGGGCATGGGGAATATGATAGGGGCTTGAATGTGGCATGGAGTTATCAGAGAGCATGAAGAGGAATGGAGTAATGGAAGGGCCATGGGATGTGAAGGGGGCATGAGGCTATGGAAAGGATATTAGGGGGCATGGTGAGGGAATGGCAAATGTGGGGGTGGCATGAATGGGTAGGACAGATATGAAAGATCATAGCAGGATATGGGGGTATGAATGGGTATGAAAGCGGGTGCATGAAGTGTGAGGGAGGGACTAGGACCATGCATAGGACTGAGACTGAGACAAGGCTTCTACCCAGCTTGTCTCGCCACTTGCACTCCTCTGTCGTTATGTTGGGCTTGCTTCTGACTGTGGCATTTCTACCTGGAGTCTGACCCTGACTCCTGGAGACTAAAAGTCAGAAAATGAGTGACTCGCTGTTCCTGACTAAATGGTAAATCTGGAACTTGGCTGCGTCCTTTAATTTTTTTTGTATCTTCTTCAGTTCCTCTGTTTTTTATATAATTTGGTGACCAGAATAGTATGTAGTACTAGTATGTGGTGGTAATCTCAGGCATCATTTGAAGAGTTGGTGAGAGATTTACACTGCTATCCCCTCCGGGAAAGCCCACCAATATTATGTGTTAATCAGGCCACCTTCATGCCACCCTCATATTCACCATTCCCCCACCAATGCCCCCTTATATCCCTTCCATAGCCGGCAGGTCTTCCATGGGATCAGGACCCTGGTTGGGACAGGGCAAAGTCCTGCTAACTCAGAGAAGTTCTTATGCTCAGCAGCATCATCAGGTGGTGGCTGCTGCCAGAATGACACTCACCAGAGGCCCAGGATTACAAAGCAGCCCAAGCCAGAGGCAAGTGATGGGGGAAGGGGTTTATTGGGGTGAGCCATGCAGTGCTGTCAGTGATCTCCCCTTGCCAATGCTGAATCTCTCAACCAGGCAATTAGTGCCTTTGAATGAGGAATCATCAGCTCCCAGGGCACCAGAAACAACCAACACAGGTTTACATGGTGTGCTCTCTGAGTGTGACAAGCCCACCCTCAGCTGGGTTAATATCAATGATGGCAGGAAGAGGCCCTTAACTTGGCACCAAAATATACCAACTCACCTTTATCTATAGAAATTTATCTGCAAATGTATTAATACCTTGCTGCAGTTTGTTGCAGTCCTCTTCAGTATTAAGTAGTCCTTTATAATTTAATATCATTTGCATGTTCAGAAAATGTGTTTTTCATTCCAAAGTTTAAATCCTTAATATAAAGTGTGTTCACAGCGCTCATGATAATTCATGTACTTGAGGAAGCAGTTTGATGTTGAGGTTAACAATCCTTTCAATTGCTTCGGCTGAAGCAATCTGAATGGTTGTGATGCCACCGGGAATGGATCTTTCGGGGCTGAAGTTCAGTATGTGGGTGGTGGGCTGACTTGGATGGTCACAATCACAATTCCTGGTAATAAAAGTAAAATATTGCACTTGCTGAAAATCTGAAATAAAAGAGAAAATTCTGGATAAATTCAGCAAGTCTGGCAGCATCTGTGGAGAGAGAGAGAGAGAGACAGTGTTAACGTTTTGAGTAATGTAGACTCATAATATTAACTATATTTTTCTCTCCAATGATACGACCACATCTGTTTAGCTTATCCAGCATTCAGTTATGGGATGTGAACATCACTGGCTAGGCCAGCATTTATCACCCATCCCTAGTTGCCCTTAAGAAGGTGATGGTGAACCACCTTCTTGAACCATTGCAATCCCCAAGATATAGGTACACCCACAGCGTTGTTACGGAGCGAGTTCCAGGATTTTGACCTAGCAACAGTGAAGGAATGGTGCTGTATTTCCAAGTCAGGATGGCGAGTGACTTTGAGGGGAACCTCCGGTTGGTGATGTTCCCAGGTATCTGCTGCTCTTGTCCTTCTAAATGGTAATGGACGTGTGTTTGGAAGCTGCTGCCTGAGGAACCTTGGTGAGTTCCTAGCCTTTGACCTGCTCTGGTAGCCACAGTATTTATATGGCAGGTCCAATTCAGTTTCTGGCCAATGATAACTCCTAGGATGTTGATAGTGGTTATTCAGTGATGGTTATGTCATTGAATATCAAGGAGCAATGGTTAGATCCTCTCTTTTTGGAGATGGTCATTGTCTGGCACTTGTCACTTGTCAGCACAAGCCTGGATATTGCCCAGGTCTTGTTGATTTGGACATGGACTGCTTCAGTATCTGAGGAGTCACGAATGGCGCTGAACATTGTGCAAATATTAGAGAACACCCCCACTACTGATCTTATGATGGAAGGAAGATGATTGATGAAGCAGCTGAATATGGTTGGGTCCTGGACACTACCTTGAGGAGTTCTTGCAGTGATGTCCTGCAACTGAAATGATTGACTTCCAACCACCACAACCGTCTTCCTTTGTGCCAGGCATGACTCCAACCAACATACTAATTGTGAAACAAGTGACCACGTTCTCCCTGGCCCAGGTGACTGAGAGTTGTCCAAGTTTTATGTGAAAGGTTAAAACGTGGGTCAGTTACCAGCTTGTAGCTGATGATCTTTGTAGTTAACCAGAACTTGCACTGTGAACAGGTGAGGCTGTCACCAGTTTGTTGGGTGTGTAGTGGGTTTCACTGGGACTAAGGGATTTAAGATGCTGTGCTCCAATTTGCTCCCACAATCTAAAGGTGTGCAGGTTAGGTGGATTGGCATGCTAAACTCTTCCTCAGTGCGCCTGAACAGGGATTTTCACAGTAACTTCATTGTAATGTTAATGTAAGCCAACTTGTGACCCTAATAAAACTTTATAAACTTTATAAAATTGATTCTGTCTTTGATATCCTCTGGGACATCCTCTTTCTCTAGCACTGCAATGTTCTCTTTAACCAACACCGCCACCCCTCCCCCTTTCCTATCTTTTCTGAATACCTTGTCCCGAGGAATATTTAATACCCAGTCTTACCCTTCCATGATCCAGGTCTCACCACAACATATTTTCACAATGCAATTTGCACCTGTAACTCCCCAATCTTATTTACTATACTCCCTGCATTCACATACATGCACAATAATATTGATTTCGACATCATTACTTTCTCCCTTACTTCACTCACTTATTAACTTATTATTTTTTATATTATTTTTTAGTGCTTTCTGTCTATCCCAATATTTTGTGCATCTTGGTATTCCTCTCTAATGTTGTCTCTTGGTTCCCACACCCCTGCCGAGTTAATTCAAAGCTCTCCAAACACCATTAGAAAATTGCCCCACAAGGAAATCAGTCCTAGCTCTGTTCAGGTACTACTAGTCCAGCTTGTACAGGTGCCATCTTCCCCAGAGCCAGTCCCAGTGTTCCACAAATCTAAAACACTCCGTCCTGCAGCACTTTTCCAGTCAAACATTCATTTGCCATATCCTCCTATTTCTGATGCCATTTCTGAACCCATTAATTTGAGACCCTGCTTGTTAATTTCTACCTAGCTCCTTAAATTCTAATAACAGGACTACATCCCCCTTCTTACCCAAATCATTGGTAGCAGTGTAGGCCCTGGCCTCTGGCTGTTCATCCTCTCCCAGAAAAATATCCTGCAGCTACCCTGGCACCAAGGGGGGAAGCATACCATCCTGGAGTCATGTCTACGGCTACAGAAATGCCTATCTGTTCCTCTAACTAATGGATCCTCTATCACTATTACTCTTCCTTCCTTCCTCCCCTCCTGTACGTTGGGTCAGCTGTGGTGCCACAAACGTGGCCCTAATTATACTTCTTTGAGGAACGAGAACTTCATCATCTTCTGAAATGGAAAACAAATTTGTGAGCAGGACTTCAGGGGCTCCTGTGCTATCTGCCTGGTTCTCTTCAACGGCCAGGCAGTCACCCATTCCCTTTCTGCCTCCAGGTTCCTAAATTGCGGTGTGACCACCTCTCTGAATGTGCTTTTCACCTATACCAAAGTCATGCAAATGCCCCACAGTGATTCCAGCTGCTGCTTGAGCTCTGAAACCTGGCACTCAAGTTTCTGCAGCACTTTCTAGACATGTGGCCACCTAGAACACTGGCAGTATCCTTGACTGCCCACACAATACAGGACATACATTCCACTCAATCGAGCTGCCCTGCATGTCTTAACTTTACCTCCTTTTCATTAAGTTTATTTTACTTTGGATTATTTATATTACATTATTCTGGCCCTGAATTTCCATTATTCCTGTAGTGTAGCTACTTCTCTTAAAATGAAATGCTTTTCAGATTTACATCAATTTAAAGACAGTGCCCAACAACAGTTTTTTACTAACCAATGAACTCAGTTTTCCCATGATGTTACTATTTGTCATTTCACCCTCCTTTTGAACTCAATGGGGGTTAGTCCCCAGTAGCTGAATGGCTCACTGCCTTTCCAACCCCCACATATGTGGAACACGGCTGCTCTGGAGCCACAGACTGGACTGAATTGGATTCATCCACTCAGTGATTACTGTCTGTGGGTCCTCTTTTCACCCACTCTTCAATCACCCAATGGAGGCTGTCATTTAATGTATTTAAGGCTGATTTAGGCAAATTTTAAATCTACAGGGCATTCAAGGGTTACAGGAATTTCCTTCACATTACAATCCCAAACACTGAGCAGCCATCTCTAGCTTGTGTTATTTACTTGTTTAATGATAACTTGAATAAATTTAATTAGTTATTTTCAGTGACTGTTTATACATATACAAATTAATTTGTTTTATCCAGTTATTAATTCAATAAGGTAGTAATTATATTTCCCCAACTCGTAGTTCAAACATTTGCTTTAGCTTAAAAAAACAGAAATAATGTAGTAATTCTCAGCAATCAGTTATCTACCTGCCGCTTTTTGGATAGCAGTCGCTCTCTGTCACCCCCCTTTTAACCTTGTCTCTCATACCTGATGACCCTGCTACTTAAGGGCGACATCAACCATTTTCAGGTAGTTGCCGATTGGTTTTTACTGGCTGTTGCTGAGTTAATGGAAGGATTTGGTGATATTTAAAGTTGGTGAAGTCTATAGGGAGCATTGTGGCATGTGGCGAAGGTCTTGGTTCTCACTTCAAGGGTGCTGGGCACGCCATTTGCTCGCCGCCCTGGGTGCTATACTTTCTCTCACCCCACCCCACCCCCCTTTATCTGCGGCATTACAGTGAGAATGAGCAGAGATAGAGGAGGAAAAGCTACTCAAAGAGGGAGGAGAGGTGGGGTAGGGATCTTAGCAGACCATAGGGTTTTCAGGGATCAATTCATCTATTTCAGTTTCAGCGCGGAGGGGCTCAGTGAAATCTGCCTCAGAACAGTGCGAAGTTGGCACTGCCAGTGGCTATGATAGTAACCGTCACTTTAAACTTCTTCATATGGGCTCCTTCCAGGCTCAACTTGCATGATCTCAGTTCGAGCTTTCACTGCAGACGTTAGCTGATTTTTACTTGTGCGCTAATGGAAGCTGAGACGGCAGCCATCAGATGGATTTGCAAATATTCTCATGGAAGTGGCCACGTTCTACACTGGAGATAATCAGCTTTAACTTCTGTGCAAAGCCCTGGTCAGCTTGGTGCCTGACTGCTCCATGTATTTCTGACATTGACCAGCTTGCCAATTTATTTCAATGTGTTTATCCAGCAAAATTCTTCTGTTCATTGCCCACTTGAATCATCTGGAGCAGAACTGTTGTGTGATCTCACCCTGTAGGGGGCTGGTATACATACTATCCTTTCTCCCTCGCCTGGTTATGGACTGCTCAGGCTGTTTTCATTACATACAGATCGCACCTCTAAGCCTGCTTCTAAAGTATACTGAGTGTCTGTACCTGTGCTGGCAGCTGTGGGTGTGAGAGTGAACGGTAATGTTTCTTCATCATCATTGTCTTCCTGCTTCTCCAACCTTGTCTGACCAGTCAACAGTTCTCAAAGGACAAAGAGTAATGTTACATTGAGAGGCACACATTGACATCACTGGCAGTGTGTAAAACAGAGGAGTTTATAGGAAGTGTGTCAATGAGTGTTGTGCAATGTGCTTGGCTGATGTAGCTGTCATGGTTGAATAACTGGCAGTGTGTGCCATGCGTGTGCAGCAATGTTACACTGTGACAGTGAAGCGTATGAATGTTAGGTGCGACTGATAGAGATTGTTGATATGCTGGTGAATGGTGGTGCACTGACCAGTGTGAGAGGCTGGTTGGTGGGATATGGCATTTGAAGATGATTACTCTGATTTAATTACAAGTGAAGTTATTGAATTTCTTGCTTCACTGCATCCAGGTCCACAGGATTAAATTACTGGCATTGATTGTGATGGTTATCTGCTCCGGTGGCCTTCACGGTATCTACGGATGGCCCCCTGGTCTCCTGTGGATAGGGGACCTGTATAGAAAGTATCGGGCACACCTCCCCTCATTCACTTTCAGAAAGTGGAACCATATAAGAGATCACCCTCTTTAAATATTTTCCTGTTAAGGTGCGCAAGAGTGTGTCCACAGTAATTTAAAGTGCTGTAAAATGGCCTGATGCATTTGCTCTTATTACAATATCACTGTCTCTTTGGATACAACTTCTCATTTCGCAAAAGATTTGTACAATTAAGTTTAATTAGATTAAACATCCAAAGGTATAGTTACAGATTGACAGCTTCCCAGAAATATTATTTCATATCAACAATTATGCCAGCATGGTTATTGTATACATACTGATCAATAGTCAACAATCTTTAATTCCCTTACTAGAAAATTACTGCTTGATACAACATTCAATATCATCTCATTTCATGATCCATTTAATGAATATTTGAGTCATTTATTGACTCATCCTGTGTCAACTTTATAGATGAACAAGCATTCGCATAATCCCTTTTCATCACTTGGGCAGCTGAGGCTTGCACAACCAAAGCAATCTCAGACCATGGGGATTAGCTTGGAGAGATACCAGACATGGTGCACTGCTCCCAGAATGGAACCCCACATTGTGGCAATTCAATTGCAGGGGCCTTCATGGTCAATTCACAGCTTACATTCATTTGAATAGCGAGAGACTATCTTTCCTTCAGCAGAACACAAAAAGCTAAATTGTGAAATTGGACCAAATTTGTGTTTTTGAAAATTTTATAAATAGGGATTTTCATTTTTTTCAGTAAGAATTTTAAAACAAAACTTAAGTTCACGCAAAATAAAGGAGTTGGGTTATTTTTGCAAACACATACACACGTGAAAGGGCTTTCACAATGTTCACCCCATTTTCCATGCATATGTGCAAAATGAAACCACAAAGAGGAAGTGGGGTTCAAGGCCAGCCCACACTAAAATACAAGTTATGGGTTCACGTGTCCAGAGTCCAGAATCAAAAGCCTAATGGAATATCTCTTCAGAGGGGATCTAGCTGATTGTTGGGTGATCCTGGACTTTCCAGAAGTGAGCTTTCCAAGATGGGAAAAGGCATATGGAGTAAGGTAGTCTCAGAGGGATGGGTTCCAATGTTTCGTTTGTAGCTTTGATGAGGGCCAGAGTTCTTCCTTCTGCCATATGGTGAATGCTAGAAAGAACAGGGTGTTTGCCTGGAGTCCTGTTCATTGTTGGAGGTCAAACATTAACTGACAAAAAGGACTGTATAATTAAAGGAGTTCAGGCAGCCCCATTCTCTACAATGTGATACTCATTTCAGATTGTTAAACGAGACCCCTGCCCCCTTATTGAAAACACTATGTTAAAACAGTTAACACGTCTGGAAGGGGAGGCACAGCATCAGGGGCCCGAGTTCAATTCCCGCTTGGGTCACTGTTTGTGCGGAGTCTGCACGTTCTCCCCGTGTCTGCGTGGATTGCCTCTGGGTGCTCCAGTTTCCTCCCACAGTCCAAAAAACATTCTGGTTAGGTGTATTGGCCATGCTAAATCTCCCTCAGTGTACCTGAACAGGCGCAGGAGTGTGGTGATTAGGGGATTTCCACAGTAACTTCATTGCAGTGTTGATGTAAGCCTACTTGTGACACTGATAAATAAACTTAAAACTTAACAAACCTAATGTTGAGGGAATTAGAACATAGAACATAGAACATAGAACACTACAGCACAAACAGGCCCTTCGGCCCACAAGCTGCGCCGATCACATCATCACCTACCAACCTACAGACCTATCTATAACCCTCAATCTCATTAAACCCCATATACTCATCCAGGAGTCTTTTAAAAGACCCCAGCGAGTTCGCCTCCACCACCACTGACGGCAGCCGATTCCATTCACTCATCACCCTCTGAGTGAAAAACTTACCCCTAACATCACTTCTGAACCTCCCTCCCCGCACCTTAAATCTGTGTCCTCTCGTAGCAACCATTTCAACCCGGGGAAATAGCCTCTGAGAGTCCACCCTATCTATTCCTCTCAACATTTTGTAAACTTCTATCAGGTCGCCTCTCAACCTTCGTCTCTCCAGGGAAAAGAGTCCCAGCTCCCTCAACCTAACTTCATAAGGCATGCCTCCCAGTCCAGGCAACATCCTTGTAAATCTCCTCTGTACCCTTTCAATAGCTTCTACATCTTTCCTATAGTGAGGCGACCAGAACTGCACACAATACTCCAAATGAGGCCTGACAAGGGTCTTATAAAGTTCCAGCATTACCTCCCGACTCCTAAACTCAATCCCTCAATCAATTAACGCCATTATTTGAGATTAGGCCTTGTCAATGTCTATATTTGTTCATAGCTGGCTGGAGCAGACAGCCTGTCTCCTCTTCCTTCTGTTTATCATTGGAAGGATTGATACACCAATCTTAGGCTGATTGGTGTACCAAATTGACCCTACACTATTCTCCCCTGAATCTGGTTACAATAGGGGTACCATTCACATACACACAGGGCAAGGTAGGTGTAGGAAAATGCTTTGTTAAGATGGCGACGCGGGCTTGTTGGGCCAAAGGGCCTGTTTCCCGTGCTGGGTTGTTCTTTGTTCTTTGTTTCTTTTTGATTCTTCCGCTTCCCACTTCTTCGTAAATGTCACTGCGCCGACTTATCCCAGAATGCTTCAGTGATGTCCCTCAGCTGCGTCCAACGGACATGTTTGGAATGATGTCAGTATGGGTGTGCCATGTTTGGAATGATGTCAGTATGGGTGTGCCATGTTTGGAATGATGTAAGTATGGGTGTGACATGTTTGGAATGATGTCAGTATGTGTGTGACATGTTTGAAATGATGTCAGTATGTGTGTGACATGTTTGGAATGATGTCAGTATGGGTGTGCCATGTTTGGAATGATGTCAGTATGGGTGTGCCATGTTTGGAATGATGTCAGTATGGGTGTGCCATGTTTGGAATGATGTAAGTATGTGTGTGACATGTTTGGAATGATGTCAGTATGGGTGTGACATGTTTGGAATGATGTCGGTGTGGGTGTGACATGTTTGGAATGATGTCAGTATGTGTGTGACATGTTTGGAATGATGTCAGTATGGGTGTGACATGTTTGAAATGATGTCAGTATGTGTGTGACATGTTTGGAATGATGTCAGTATGGGTGTGACATGTTTGAAATGATGTCAGTATGGGTGTGCCATGTTTGGAATGATGTCAGTATGGGTGTGACATGTTTGGAATGATGTCAGTATGGGTGTGACATGTTTGGAATGATGTCAGTATGTGTGTGACATGTTTGGAATGATGTCAGTATGGGTGTGCCATGTTTGAAATGATGTCAGTATGTGTGTGACATGTTTGGAATGATGTCCGTATGGGTGTGCCATGTTTGAAATGATGTCAGTATGGGTGTGCCATGTTTGGAATGATGTCAGTATGTGTGTGACATGTTTGGAATGTTGTCAGTATGTGTGTGACATGTTTGGAATGATGTCAGTATGGGTGTGACATGTTTGGAATGATGTCAGTATGGGTGTGACATGTTTGGAATGATGTCAGTATGGGTGTGACATGTTTGGAATGATGTCCGTATGGGTGTGCCATGTTTGGAATGATGTCAGTATGGGTGTGCCATGTTTGGAATGATGTCAGTATGTATGTGACATGTTTGGAATGATGTCAGTATGGGTGTGACATGTTTGGAATGATGTCAGTATGGGTGTGACATGTTTGGAATGATGTCAGTATGGGTGTGACATGTTTGGAATGATGTCAGTATGTGTGTGACATGTTTGGAATGATGTCAGTATGGGTGTGCCATGTTTGAAATGATGTCAGTATGTGTGTGACATGTTTGGAATGATGTCCGTATGGGTGTGCCATGTTTGAAATGATGTCAGTATGGGTGTGCCATGTTTGGAATGATGTCAGTATGTGTGTGACATGTTTGGAATGTTGTCAGTATGTGTGTGACATGTTTGGAATGATGTCAGTATGTGTGTGACATGTTTGGAATGATGTCAGTATGTGTGTGACATGTTTGGAATGATGTCAGTATGTGTGTGACATGTTTGGAATGATGTCAGTATGTGTGTGACATGTTTGGAATGATGTCAGTATGGGTGTGCCATGTTTGGAATGATGTCAGTATGTGTGTGACATGTTTGGAATGATGTCAGTATGTATGTGACATGTTTGGAATGATGTCAATATGTATGTGACATGTTTGGAATGATGTCAGTATGTGTGTGACATGTTTGGAATGATGTCCGTATGGGTGTGCCATGTTTGAAATGATGTCAGCATGTGTGTGACATGTTTGGAATGATGTCAGTATGTGTGTGACATGTTTGGAATGATGTCAGTATGGGTGTGCCATGTTTGAAATGATGTCAGTATGTGTGTGACATGTTTGGAATGATTTCAGTATGTGTTTGACATGTTTGGAATGATGTCAGTATGGGTGTGCCATGTTTGGAATGATGTCAGTATGTGTCTGACATGTTTGGAATGATGTCAGTATGGGTGTGCCATGTTTGAAATGATGTCAGTATGTGTGTGACATGTTTGGAATGATGTCAGTATGGGTGTGCCATGTTTGGAATGATGTCAGTATGGGTGTGCCATGTTTGGAATGATGTAAGTATGGGTGTGACATGTTTGGAATGATGTCAGTATGTGTGTGACATGTTTGAAATGATGTCAGTATGTGTGTGACATGTTTGGAATGATGTCAGTATGGGTGTGCCATGTTTGGAATGATGTCAGTATGGGTGTGCCATGTTTGGAATGATGTCAGTATGGGTGTGCCATGTTTGGAATGATGTAAGTATGTGTGTGACATGTTTGGAATGATGTCAGTATGTGTGTGACATGTTTGAAATGATGTCAGTATGTGTGTGACATGTTTGGAATGATGTCAGTATGGGTGTGACATGTTTGGAATGATGTCGGTGTGGGTGTGACATGTTTGGAATGATGTCAGTATGTGTGTGACATGTTTGGAATGATGTCAGTATGGGTGTGACATGTTTGAAATGATGTCAGTATGTGTGTGACATGTTTGGAATGATGTCAGTATGGGTGTGACATGTTTGAAATGATGTCAGTATGGGTGTGACATGTTTGGAATGATGTCAGTATGGGTGTGACATGTTTGGAATGATGTCAGTATGTGTGTGACATGTTTGGAATGATGTCAGTATGGGTGTGCCATGTTTGAAATGATGTCAGTATGTGTGTGACATGTTTGGAATGATGTCCGTATGGGTGTGCCATGTTTGAAATGATGTCAGTATGGGTGTGCCATGTTTGGAATGATGTCAGTATGTGTGTGACATGTTTGGAATGTTGTCAGTATGTGTGTGACATGTTTGGAATGATGTCAGTATGTGTGTGACATGTTTGGAATGATGTCAGTATGTGTGTGACATGTTTGGAATGATGTCAGTATGTGTGTGACATGTTTGGAATGATGTCAGTATGTGTGTGACATGTTTGGAATGATGTCAGTATGGGTGTGCCATGTTTGGAATGATGTCAGTATGTGTGTGACATGTTTGGAATGATGTCAGTATGTATGTGACATGTTTGGAATGATGTCAATATGTATGTGACATGTTTGGAATGATGTCAGTATGTGTGTGACATGTTTGGAATGATGTCCGTATGGGTGTGCCATGTTTGAAATGATGTCAGCATGTGTGTGACATGTTTGGAATGATGTCAGTATGTGTGTGACATGTTTGGAATGATGTCAGTATGGGTGTGCCATGTTTGAAATGATGTCAGTATGTGTGTGACATGTTTGGAATGATGTCAGTATGTGTGTGACATGTTTGGAATGATGTCAGTATGGGTGTGCCATGTTTGAAATGATGTCAGTATGTGTGTGACATGTTTGGAATGATGTCAGTATGGGTGTGACATGTTTGGAATGATGTCAGTATGGGTGTGACATGTTTGGAATGATGTCAGTATGTGTGTGACATGTTTGGAATGATGTCAGTATGGGTGTGCCATGTTTGAAATGATGTCAGTATGGGTGTGCCATGTTTGGAATGATGTCAGTATGTGTGTGACATGTTTGGAATGATGTCAGTATGTGTGTGACATGTTTGGAATGATGTCAGTATGGGTGTGCCATGTTTGGAATGATGTCAGTATGTGTGTGACATGTTTGGAATGATGTCAGTATGGGTGTGACATGTTTGGAATGATGTCAGTATGGGTGTGCCATGTTTGAAATGATGTCAGTATGGGTGTGACATGTTTGGAATGATGTCAGTATGTGTGTGACATGTTTGGAATGATGTCAGTATGGGTGTGCCATGTTTGAAATGATGTCAGTATGGGTGTGCCATGTTTGGAATGATGTCGGTGTGGGTGTGAAACAACCAAGAGCAGCCCTCGTACTACCCATCCCTTGTATGCCCCTCGTTGGACAACAAGGCTGACCGAAGCACCGTGGATTAAAAGAGAAAAACATCAATATCATCCACATCCTTCTACAAGCATTCAAGGGAATCCCCAAGTGAAACAAGTGAGCCAGAAAATATGTTGGAAGACAAGGGGATTGAGAAGATTTTAGGATCCAGCATCAATAGATTAAAAAGCTCATGAAAATGGAGAAAATGAATTTTGGGAGAAAACCTGCAAGCAGCGTACAAACAAACACTAGAGTTTCTATGGATAAATAAATAGGAAGCAGCTTAGGTACGTGTGGGACCTCTACTGAATGAGGGGGGGAATTGATAACAGCAAACAAAGAAATGGTGGATATGCTCAATAATTTTTTGCGTTATTCTTCACTGTGAAAGACATTGCAATCATCCCGAAGATATCAGATGGGCTGATTTCAAAAAACATGTTAGAATTTACATAAATCCCAATCACAGGGGTAGAGCATTAGAGAAACTCAAGAGAAACTCAAGGGGCTAAAGGTGGACAAGTCACTAGGAAACAATGAACTGTACACTCGGGTTTTAATGGAAATGGTTGCAGAGATAGTGGACATATTAATTGAAATTTTTCATAATTCACTAAATTCTGGGAGTGTATCAGAAAATTGGGAAACAGCCAATGTGACATCCTTGTTCAAAAAGGGAGAAAGGCTGAAGGTAGGGAAATATGGGTCAGTAGGTTTAACATCTATCATTGGCAAGTCGCTGAGGTCAATAATCAAAGCTGAATATAATTAAACCTCGTCAATATGGTTTTATGAAAGGTAAATCATGTTTGACAAATTTGTTCGAATTCTTTGAGGATGTAACAGAGAAAATAAATAGAGAGAACCTGTGGATATCATGTATTTAGATTTCTAAAAGGCATTTGACAAGGTGCCGCATAAAAGGCTGGTGCACGAAGTGAAAGAGAAAGCCCGTGGAATTGGAGGAAGTGTGTTAGCATGATTGAAAACTGGCTGTCACATAGAGAGAGTTGGAATAAATGGGTCCTTTTCAGAGTGAAAAGATGTAACTAGTGGAGTACCGCAGGGATCAGTTCTTGGCCCGCATTTGTTCATTATTTACATTAATGACCTGGAGGAAGGAACAGAATGTAAGGTTTCCAAATTTTCCAATGATACAAAGGTAGGTGGAAGGGCATGTTGTGATGAGGATATTGGAATATAGATTTGGGTGACTGGGCGAAAATCTGATAAATGGAGTTTAATGTGAGAAAGTGTGAGGTCATGCAGTTTGGAAGGAGGAATCAGATTATTATCTAACTGAAGAGGCTGCAGGTGAGTGGAGTACAGAGGGATCTAGGTGTTCCAGTACATGAATCACAATAAGCTAGCAAACATGTCTAACAAGTAGTTAAGAAGCCAAATGGCACTTTATTGCAAAGGGGTTGAAATTTAAAAATAGGGAGGTTTTGTTGTAATCGTACTGGATTACTGCATACAGCTCTGGTCCCCTTACCTTACCAAGGGTATAGTAATATTGGAGGCCGACCAAAGGAGATACAACCTTGATAGGTTGTCCTATCAAGAGAGACTAAATAGGGATACATTTTATGGGACTAGCATCAATGACAGAGAAGAGGGAAATCAGCTGATCTGCTCAGATAGCAATAGAAAGAAGTTGAGGGAACAAAAGAGATATAGAGGGACAAGGGAAAAATGGAGGAAGAAATAAAAAGATGTGGGAAGAGAGGAATAGAGATAGAAAAGAATAAGGGGGGAGAGAGATAATGAAAGTAGCTTTCAAAATGTACCTTCCATTTCAAAGGATGGTGTTCAGGGCTTTTTTGAGAAGTTTATCCCATTATTTAGTGCAGTTGCAGATAGTTCAAGTACACCAGAAGACAATGTGTAATTCAAAGAGCATTCAACTCAATGCACTGCTTGATTCTAGGTCACCAACATAGCCAGTGCCCACTCCCCGCATACCCCCCACCCTGCCCCCCCGCCAGCCCTCAATAGCCCCAGAGCCAAAGTAGCTCCCCACTGCCCCCACCCCCCACCCCCGGACCATTCTTGTGTCTCCTGAGTTTCCTCATTGTTTTTTCAGGTACCAGACAGCTGTTTCTAATCTTAACAGTTTAAACGTTAGTTAATTCAGACTTTAGGGGATATGGGATGAAGCAAAGAATTTAGTGACTAATCCTGGACAGGGCAGACCCAATAGCTCAAGAAGTGACTTTTGTGAAAGGATCCTTAGCTAGGCCTTATGGTCCCTCATTTACGAATCATTTATAAATTCAAGCAAAACAACACTTAATCACCTGAAAACGCAGGACCCCATAATTTTGAATCAGGTTGTCCCATTGCAAATCTACGCAGCAGTTTACACCCATTTCATAGTCAATAAAGAGGCCCAATTTTTCCCCCACCTCCTGAAGGTTCCCAGCCCTCCTCGCTGAATCATAGCAGGCACTGACCAGCTTTGCTCCAATGATCTATTGTCAATAATAAATTTTATCTTGTCACGAGAATATGGTCTCTTACTTTTGAAAACATGGGCCAGGATTCTCCCAAAAAAAACCAAGTGCCCAAAGGATGGGAAAAACTGAAGCATTTATCACCCAATTTTGGGTACACTTAGCTGAGCTAAAGTTCAAAACTCTGTGTCTGGAGTGCCTCGGAGAGATTCACACTGAAAACTGGTGGGTGGGGCTTCATCCCACTGAAGGGTCTGACAGCATAGCGCTGAGCGGGTCACTGTGTATGCACCTCTCTGTCAATGCGCACTGCCTTCACCACCCCCACTCCCCATCACTAACCTCCCCGTTTTTTTTGTAGCCATGTAGCCCCATCGCCAGCCCCCCCATGGCCAGCCCCGATCATCTCCTCATTCCCTCCCCCACCAATCCCATTGCAAAATGGCAATGAGTCCCCCTGACTACCACCAGTCACACCTCCCCCCCACCAAGTAGGCCCAACCCCACAATAGGCCTGCCTTCTTTGGCTCCACTCCTTGGCAGTTCCCAGTGTGCACTGCCAGGCTGGCACTGTCCAAGGAGCAGGTGCAGACCATTTGGCCCTTCGAGCCAGCTCCGCCACTCATTACAATCATGGCTGATCATCCAACTCAATAGCCTAATCCTACTTTTTCCCCATAATCTTTGACCCTATTTGCCGCAAGTGCTATATCCAGCCGCCTCTTGAACACATTCAATGTTCTACTTCCTGTGCTAATGAATTCCACAGGGTCACCACTCTTTGGGTGAAGAAATGTCTCCTCACCTCCATCCTAAAAGATCTACCCTAAATCCTCAGATCCTCAGACTGTGACCCCTGGATCTGGATTCCCCTAGGACCGGATGGAATGCATCCCAGAGTTCTGAAAGAAATGGCAGAAGTAATAGCAGATGCCTTGGTAATTATTTATCAAAATTCGCTGGACTCTGGGGAAGTGCCGGCAGATTGGAAAACGGCTAATGTTACGCCGCTGTTTAAAAAAGGTAGCAGACAAAAGGCAGGGAATTATAGGCCGGTTAGTTTAACATCTGTAGTTGGAAAAATGCTAGAATCCGTCATCAAAGAAGAAATAGCAGGACAGCTAGAAAAGAACGGTTTGATCAAGCAGACGCAGCACGGATTTGTGAAGGGGAAGTCGTGTTTAATGAATTTATTGGATTTCTATGAGGATGTGACTAGTGCGGTAGACAGAGGGGAACCGGTGGATGTGGTGTTTTTAGATTTCCAGAAGGCATTCGATAAGGTGCCTCACAAAAGGTTACTGCGGAAAGTTAGGATGCACGGAGTTGGGGGTAAGGTGTTAGCGTGGATTGAGGATTCTCTATCTAACAGGAAGCAGAGAGTTGGAATAAATGGGTGCTTTTCTGGTTGGTCGTTGGTGACTAGTGGAGTGCCGCAGGGATCGATGCTGGGGCCTCATCTCTTTACCATTTACATAGACGATCTGGAGGAGGGGTCTGAGTGTAGGGTAACAAAGTTTGCTGATGACACGAAGATGAGTGGAAAAGCAAATTGCATGGAGGACGCAGAAAGTCTGCAGAGAGATTTGGATAGGCTGAGCGAGTGGGCGAGGACCTGGCAGATGGAGTATAATATTAGCAAATGTGAGGTTATCCACTTTGGTAGAAATAATAGTAGGAGGGATTATTATTTAAAGGGTGAAAAGCTGCAGCATGCTACGGTGCAGAGGGGCCTGGGGGTCCTTGTGCATGAATGGCAAAAACCCAGTCTGCAGGTGCAGCAGGTGGTCAGGAAGGCGAATGGGATGCTGGCCTTTATAGCGAGGGGGATTGAATATAAAAGCAGGGAGGTCTTGCTGCAACTGTACAGGGCACTGGTGAGGCCGCAACTGGAGTACTGTGTGCAGTTTTGGTCGCCGCACTTGCGGAAGGATATATTGGCCTTGGAGGGAGTACAGAGAAGGTTCACCAGGCTGATACCGGAGATGAGGGGGTTAGCTTATGAAAAGAGATTGCATAGACTGGGCCTGTACTCGTTAGAGTTTAGAAGGCTGAGGGGGGATCTTATAGAGACTTACTAGATAATGAAGGGGCTATATAGGCTAGAGGTAGAGAGATTCTTTCCACTTAGAAAGGAAACCAGAACGAGAGGGCACAGCCTCAAAATAGGGGGTGGGGGGGGTGCAATTTAGAACAGAGTTGAGGAGAAACTTCTTCACTCAAAGGGTGGTGAATCTCTGGAATTCTCTGCCCATTGAAGTGGTGGAGGCTACCTCGTTCAATATATTTAAGTCACAGGTAGATAGAATTCTGATAGACAGGGGAATTAAGGGTTATGGGGAGGAAGCGGGAAAGTGGAACTGAGCCACGTCAGAGCAGCCATGATCTTATTGAATGGCGGGGCAGGCTCGAAGGGCTAGATGGCCTACTCCTGCTCCTATTTCTTATGTTCTTATGTTCCCCCACCATCAGGAATATCTTCCCTGCATCTACCCTGTCTAGTCCTGTGAGAATTTTGTCTCTATGAGATCCCCCCTCTTTCGTCTGAACTCCAGTGAAAACAATCCTAACCTAGTCAATCTCCCCTCGTACATCAGTCCCACCATCCCCAGAATCAGCCTCGGTTGATTTCGCTGCACTCCTTTGAACATCCCAGCGGGCTATGATTTTTTAACTTTCAATTGACTAGAAATTTTGCAATTTGAACTGAGACAGGATAAATTACTTAAAAATCCAAGGTCATATTCCAAGATGAAAATTTTTTTTATTCATTCGTGCAACATGGGCGACATGGTAGCACAGTGGTTAGCACTGCTTCTTCACAGCTCCAGGGACCTGGGTTCAATTCCTGGCTCAGGTCACTGTCTGTGTGGAGTTTGCACATTCTCCTCATGTCTGCATGGGTTTCCTCCGGGTACTCCGATTTCCTCCCACAGTCCGAAGATGTGCGGGTTAGGTTGATTGACCATGCTAAAAAATTGCCCCTTAGCGTCCTGGGATGTGTAGGCTAGAGGGATTAGTGAGTAGGATATGGGGGTAGGGCCTCGGTGAGATTGTGTTCGGTGCAGACTCGATGGGCCGAAGGGCCTCTTTCTGCACTGTAGGGTTCTATGATTCTATGTGCATCACTGGCTGGCCAGCATTTATTGCCCATCCCTAATTGCCCTTAGAAGGCAGTTGAGAGTCAACAATAATGGAGTCCCGTGTAGACCAGACCAGGTAAGAACAACAAGCTTCCTATCCTAAAGGACATTAGTGAACCAGATAGGATTTTCCGACAATTGACAACGATTTATGGTTATCATTTTTTTTATTGAATTCAAGTTCCACCACCTGCCCTGGCAGGGTTTAAAACGGCTGCCCGAAGTATTAGGCGAGTTTCTGGATTAATAGTTTAGTGATAATACCACTCGGCCATCACTGCTCCCGTTCCCCCGAAGATGAGAAACAAACAAGTTACCTTCAGGGGGGTGTGAAGGAAGAGACATTTCCTATTATCCAAACAACCATTGAAGCTCATAACTGTCTAAGGAAGAGATATTAAAAATGTAAAGTACTAGATATTGAAACAATGGCTACCACGGACAGACCCACCCAAAACCATGTTGGAAATACACAATGGGTGAAGATTTTCAAGGCAAGTCTGCTCAACCACTTGAGAAGGAATGTAAATGGTACAGGCAATGCCAAGAAAGTCTTCAGCAGAGGGAGCGGGCTAAAAGCTGCTCTCTCCCTCTCTTTTGGAATAAGGGTATCACCCAATTTGAGTAGCAAACACCAACAGAAACCAAGCAGCAAACCAAGATGTTGTAATAATTGCAACTTCTTTTACATCTAAACACAGCCAGGTAACCTAAATCCACTGCATATTTAAAACCTACCCCTCAGGGGCAATCTAAACACTTAGCCGTATATTATTTAATATTGTTTATTGAATGTGTGTGTGTGTGTGTGTGTGTGTGTATACATCTGTGTGTCTGTGTATTCATGTGCATATGTGTGTGTGCCTGTGTGTGCACCTGTATGTATGTATGTATGTACATGTGTGTATGTGAACGTGTGTGTGTGTGTGTGTGTACATATGTGTGGGAATGGGTGTGCATGTGTGTGTATGAATGTGTGTGTGTGTTTGAACATGTGTGTATGTGCATGTGTATGTCTGTGTGAGTTTGTGTGTATATATATATATTATGAGTCTGTGTGAATGAGTGAGTGTGAGATTGAATGTGTGTGTGTGTGTAAGATTGTGTGTGTGTGTGTGTAAGAGTGTGTGTCAGAGTGAATGTGTGTACGTGAGTATGAGTATGAGATCCTGTATATGTGAGTGTGTATGTGTGATTGTGTGTGAGTGAATTAGTGAGTGAGTGAGTGTGTGAGTGAATGTGTGTGTGTGAGTGTATATGTTGTGTTTGAGTGCTTGTGTGTAAGCGAATGAGTGAATATATGTGAGTGAATGTGTGTGTGTGATTGTGTGTGTGAGATTGTGTGTGAGTGCTTGTGTGTACATGAGTGAGTGAATGTGTATGAGTGAATGTGTGTGATTGTGTGTGCATGATTTTGTGTGTGCGTGTGTACGTGAGTGTATCTGTGTGTAAGCCCAAATGACTGCATGAGGGCTGAATGCTTGACATTGTGTTTACATTTTTTTCTCATTTAGTAGATAATAAATTTGCTCTTTCTTTGACTCAAAAAATCTTGGTTGATTGGTTCCTTATTACTCACAGCTTAAGCAATAAAATACGTTCTGATTTGGAAAAATCATATCTCTGTGAAGAAGAAACTCACTGAGGAGGTTGAATAGAAGGAGCCAGTTAACCACTTCTCACCAGCTCATAATATTTCATGCACGGCAACAAACAGTAGGGCCAGAACTCTCCAGCCATTCACTCCAACGGGATCTTCTGGTCCTGCCAATGGTGCACCCCTGCCATGGGTTTTACAGTGGCAAGGAATGCATTCAACTGGGAATGCACCCCTCACATGGGAACAGCACTGACAATCTGAGACCAGAAGATCCCAATGGCCGGCTACCTCCCCTGCTGTGAAACACTAGCGGGTTGTGTGGAAAGTCTCACCCTCTGGCTCATTTTCATCTCCTGCTGTCCTGTCTGCACTTAGCGTTTAACAAATGTTTTCTTTCACCTCTGCAAATCTTGGTTTTATTTCTCAGTCTCCTTGCCAAACCACAGTGCAATCTGTGCCCAAGTTCACAACTAATTGAGCTGGACTTGGAAAGCAGCCTTAGAATTTAGACTGGAACTCTCCATTGCGGCCCTCCAGAACATTCCACCAGTATTGTCAAAGTAATGGAACTACAGTGACAGAGAAAGGCCATGTCATCTTTGGCTGGGAGAGATTGCCTGAGTGTAATATAAACCTATCTCTTCCCCTGAGTTCAAAGCTTTCCATATTAATCTAAATATGAAAAGACAAGCCAGATCTCTTAGTATTAGTAAAGTATTATTTTTGATGAGTGTCATGTTTTGATTGTATATATTCATTCTGATAGCGATGGGAATAAAACTCTGAAAGTTGATGTTGAATTGCTGGTGATGGGGGAGGGAGGTAAAGTCATTGGGACTTTTGAGATGTTTTTCCTCTGGGATGGAAGCAGAAGAGAATCATAAGGAGCATTGACATGGGAAATGGACCACAAACATGCTATTAATCTGGGTCATCAAACCTGTTCTTGTGGAAACTTATCATAATTGACTCCTGGAACAATTTATTTACATTGCATGTGCTCATAATTAGAATATAGGTCAAAGGAGACTGGTGCTGATGGCCTGGTAGAATGAGGCACAGCCTGGGAAATTGCTTCCCACTGCTTCTTCCACAGTTCAAGCAAGGAATTTTCCTGCCCTTGTTAAACAAAGAACAACACAACACGGGAAACAGGCCCTTCGGCCCAACGAGCCCGCGCCGCCATTTTAACATTATGAGTGCCCTCCTCTACCTATGACCTTTGTCTACACCTATTGGGGAAGATTGAGGGAAGGCTAATTTTGGGACAATTTGTTACACCAATCAGCCTAAGAGCATGTTTTTGGGGTGTGGGAGGAAACCGGAGCACCCGGAGAAAACCCACGCAAGCACGGGGAGAATGTGCAAACTCCCCACAGACACTGGCCCAAATCCGTGTATCTGCACAGCAAACAGTGATAGTCACTGAGCTGTCGTGTTGCCCATCAGATGGTCCAGTTTAAGCATACACTAACGACGTGAAGCACTTAGGCAACTCTCGAAGCAACATCCAAGAGCAGCCCTCGCACGACCCACCGCGTGTATGCCCCTTGTCTTCTAAACCTTTAGAAGACAATAGGAAAATGCAAAGTACTGTCAATAAGATGGAAAAATTTGAGCTGATGAAGGCAGAACCTGCTGCTGCTAATATGGTGCAGCCAGATCGGGTGGTGGATGTTACACAAATGCCCACAAACGCATTCATGGCCTGTGTGCCTTGGACTTAACAGCAGAGGCTATATCAGGGGAATGGCTAGGGTGTGAGTGCAATAGTTTTATTGGTCATCATTCCTTGCTACATAAAATCAATCCTCAACCTCATAGTCCTTGTAAAATATTACCCAATTTCTAACCTCCCTTTCCTCTCCATACTTTCACAGTAACTTCATTAATGTAAGCCTATTTGTGACACTAATAAATAAGCTTAAAAATATTGTCACCTCCCCAAATCTATGCCCATCATTCCTCGATCGTGCTCAATGTCTGACATTCCTAACTGTCCCTGCTTGAATACCAAAGCAATTCAGATCTCTGACACGAATAACATCCTGTATCACTGTGACAAAGGGAAATTTTCCTCCACATCCTTCCCCACCTCCCTCCGGCCTTTGACATGTTTGACCCCACACCATCCTCCTCCAACAACCCCTTTGTTGTCCAGCTAGCTGCAGTTGCTCTCTCCTGGTTCAATTCTTATCTATCAAATTGTAGCCAGAGAATTACCTGCAATCACTTCTCTTCCTGTTCCCACTTATTACCTCTCATTCCGCCAAGCATCAGTCTAATTTAAAAGGATTTGCAGGTTGCTTTAAAAGCTGATCATATGATTTGATGGTGATGTCATTAGGGTGTTTGCACAGATTGCTGTTTACTTTCAGTTTGTATCTGTGTGTCTGTGCAGAGAGCATCTCTTTCAATAAAACCTGCTATGTGTTGCTTTGAATCTACGTGTGTAAACCACATTCCTTTTTGTTAAAACCCACAAACATAGTTAGGACATTCCATGATCCTTTGCCCCTCCTAATTCCCAACTACACGCAATTTCCTCATCATCCAAAAACAGTGTCAGTTTCACCACGCTGAGTTTCTCCAGCATTTTCTGCTTTGATTTCAGTTTCAGCAAGTCGGCTGATTACACCCAGCTCTGCCATCTCTCTCGCCACATCCTCTGAAGTTATGGGATAGCCAGTAACTGGATGAGCAGAAATCTCCTCCAATTAAATATTGGGAAGATTTGAGTCCATGGTCTGGTTTTAAGCTCCACTCCCTAGTTACCTATTCCATCCCCCTCCCTGGCAACAGTCTGACATTAAACTTGAACGTTTGCAATCTTTCTGTCATATTTGACCCCAGAATGAGTTCCTCACCACAGATCTATGCTACCTCTGTTAAAACATTACTGTTGAATTTTTTTTTTCTGTTTTAAACCCTATTTCAGAAAATAGTATTGGGAAATGCCCAGGTGTATTTTACCCTCAGTCAATCAAACGACCTGGAGCCAAAACAGAGATTAATTACAGAGTGCAGATTGTAACCAATTCAGGACCGATCCCAGCCACCGCTTCTGGCTTCACTGCTTTGATGGTGTGGGTGAGCTGGGTTCAGTGGCTCAGCTATGAAGGGAGACCCAATGTAAACCTCAGTGTAGCTGTCCTGGTCTCTTTGTTTAAAGTGAGACAGATTTGATAGCAGGAACCCTGCCAGATGCCAAAGTCAAATTAAATCTAATGACAAAACCTTGGAATGTTGATTATCATTGAACACTTTTCCAGGAATGATGATGTGAGCTGGGAAACAAAAACACAGAAATTCTGCACAGCTTCTTTTAAGAAACTTTAATAGTAGCATGATCACAGAATTAAAGAATTTGGAGGGTCAAGAAGAGATCATTCAATCTACTGACCCTTCTAAAACAATCTATCCCAATCCTATAGCCCTGCATATTCCCCCATCCATTCAGAATCTTCTTTCCAATCCTTTGTGACTCCTTTCTGCATTATAAATGCTAAAAATCGATTGGAAAAAGCAAGGAGGAGGACAGAGTTGCAATTAAATAGTGCCCAGAGACAAGAGATTGTCTCCCTGTATCCTCTGGGAGATCAGTGGGGAACATTACATTTCATTAAAATGTATGAGACTAAATTCAAAGACTTTAATTTGTTATAAATGGACTAAATATAAAGAGTCCCTTCTCTCAAGCACCCTGTAAATAAATTCCTGATCAGCTCTGAGAATCCTGACACTTACTTATTTCAAAATTCCTGATTCAAAGTGTGGGATGTGATGTGGGGGAATTTCAGTGAAACCATTTGGGAATCTAGCACACAATCACAGAATTGTTACGGTGCAGGAGGCCATTCGGTCCATTGTGTCTGCACCAACTCAGTAAATAGGCATCATGGCTTAGTGCCATTCCCCTACCTTTTTCCTGTAACCTTGCACTTTGTTTCTATTCAAATAATCATCTAATGCCCTCTTGAATGCCTCGATTAATCTGCCTCTATCACACTTCTAGGCAGAGCATTCCAGATCCAAACTACTCGCTGTGTGAAAATGTTTCTTCCCACATCACATTTGCTCCTTTTACAAATCATTTTAAATCTGTTCCATCTCATTCTTGATCCTTATACAGGCAGAAGCAGTTTCTCCCCATCTACTCTGTCCAGCCCCCTCATGACTGTGAACATCTCTGTTAGATCTTCTCTCTTAATCTTTTTCTCTCCAAGGAGAACAGTCCCAACCTCTCCAATTTATCCTCACAACTGAAGCTTCTCATCCAGGAAACATTCTTATAAACTTCTTCTGTTCTCTTGCCACCCTTACTATACTGTGGTGCTCAGAACTCTGCACAATATTCCAGCTGAGATCTAACTAGTGTCTTGTGTAAGTTCAGCATAATCTCCTTGCTCTTGTATTCTATACCCATGTTAACAAAGCCCAGAATCCTATATGTTTTATTAACTGCTCTCTTCACCTGTCTTTCCACCTTCAATGATGATGCTCATTTATACCTGCTCTTGCACCCTCCTAAGGATTTTATCCCTCATTTTATATAGCTCTCCATGTTCTTCCTATCAAAATGCATCACCCCACACTTCTCTGCATTGAATTTCATCTGCCACCTATCTACCCACTCCACCAACTTATCTATGTCCATTTGAAGTTCTAACACTGTCTTCCTCACGGTTTACAATCCATCTAAATTTTCTGTCATAGAGGTTTACAGCATGGAAACAGGCCCTTTGGCCCAATGTATCCCGGCCGCCCCTCTTTTTTAAACCCCAAAGCTCATCCCAATTGCTCACATTTGGTCATTTTACTCATGTAACTGTCTAAACGCTTTTTAAAAGACAAAATTGTACCTGCCTCTTCTACTACCTCTGGCAGCTTGTTCCAGACACTCACCACCCTCTGTGTGAAATGATTGCCCCTCTGGACACTTTTGTATCTCTCCTCTCTCACCTTAAACCTATGACCTCTGGTCATAGAAGTTTACAACATGGAAACAGGCCCTTTGACCCAACTTGACAATGCCGTCCTTTTTTTTTAAGTGCCTAAACTAATCCCAATTGCCCGCATTTACCTATATCCCTCTATACCCATCTTACCCATGTAACTGACAAAATGTTTTTTAAAAGACAAAATTGTACCCACCTCTACGACTACCTCTGGCAGCTTGTTCTAGACACTCACCACCCTCTGTGTGAAAAAATTGCCCCTCTGGACACTTTCATATCTCTCCCCTCTCACCTTAAACCTATGCTCTCTAGTTTTAGACTCCCCTACCTTTGGGAAAAGATATTGACTATCTCGCTGATCTGTGCTCCTCATTATTTTATAGACCTCTATAAGATCACCCCTAAACCTTCTACGCTCCAGAGAAAAAAGTCCCAGTCTATCCAGCCTCTCTTTATAACTCAAACCATCAAGTCCCGGTAGCATCCTAGTAAATCTTTTCTGCACTCTTTCTAGTTTAATAATATCCATTCTATAATAGGGTGGCCAGAACTGTATGCAGTATTCCAAGTGCGGCCTCACCAATGTCTTGTACAACTTCAACAAGTCATCCCAATTCCTGTTTTCAATGTTCTGACCAATGAAACCAAGCATGCTGAATGCCTTCTTCACCACTCTGTCCACCTGTGACTCCACTTTCAAAGAGCTATGAAGGTGCACCCCTAGATCTCTTTGTCCTGTAACTCTCCCCAGTACCCTACCACTAACTGAGTAAGTCCTGCCCTGGTTTGATCTACCAAAATGCATCACCATTTATCTAAATTAAACTCCATCTGCCATTCGTCAGCCCACTGGCCCAATTGATCAAGATCCTGTTGCAATCCAAGATAATTTTCTTCACTGTCCGCTATGCCACCAATCTTGGCGTCGTCTGCAAACTTACTAACCATGCCTCCTATAATCTCACCCAAATCATTAATATAAATGACAAATAACAGTGGACCCAGCAGTGATCCCTGAGGCACGTCACTGGTCAAAGACTTCCAGTTTGAAAAACAACCCTCTACAATGACCCTCTGTCTTCTGTCAAGAAACCAATTTTAGCTACCTCACCCTGGATCCCATGAGATTTAACTTTATGCAACAACTTACCATGCAGTATCTTGTCAAAGGCCTTGCTAAAGCCCATGTAGACAACATCAACTGCACTGCCCTCATCCACCTTCTCGGTTCCCCTTCAAAAAACTCAAATTTGAGACATGATTTTCCACTCACAAAGCTATGCTGACTGTCCCTAATCAGTCCTTGCATCTCTAAATGCCCATAGATCTTGTCTCTCAAAATACCTTCCAATAACTTACCCATCACCAATGTGATGCTCACTGGCCTGTAGTTCCCAGGCTTTTCCCTGCAGCCCTTTTTAAACAAAGGCACAATATTTGCCACCCTCCAATCTTCAGGCACCTCACTCATGACTATTGTTGATTTGCGTCGTCAATGGAGACGGGAGAGGTTCGGAAGATTGGAGGATTGTGGATGTAGTTCCTATTTTCAAGAAAGGGAACAGAGATAGCCCGGGAAATTACCGACCGGTGAGTCTGACCTCAGTGGTTGGTAAGCTGATCGAGAGGCTTCTGAGGGACAAGATTTACGAGCATTTGGAGAGGTTTGACATGATCAGAAATAGTCAGCATGGATTTGTCAAGGGCAGGTCGTGCCTTACGAGCCTAGTTGAGTTCTTCGATAATGTGACTGAACACATTGACGAAGGAAGTGCCGTGGACGTGGTGTACATGGACTTCAGCAAGACGTTTGATAAGGTCCCCCATGCAAGACTTCTTGAGAAGGTGAGAGGGCATGGGATCCAAGGGCCTTTGGCCTTGTGGATCCAGAACTGGCTTGCCTGCAGAAGGCAAAGAGTGGTTGCGGATGGGTCTTTTTCTGCATGGAGGTCGGTCACCAGTGGAGTGCCCCAGGGATCTGTTCTAGGCGAATGGGATGCTGGCCTTCATAGCGAAGGGGATTGAATATAAAAGTAGGGAGGTCTTGCTGCAGCTGTATAGGGCATTGGTGAGGCCGCAACTGGAGTACTGTGTGCATTTTTGGGCGCCACACCTGCGCAAAGATATTTTGGCCTTGGAGGGAGTGCAGAGGAGGTTTACTAGGCTGATACCGGAGTTGAAAGGGTTGAGCTATGAGGAGAGGCTGAATAAACTGGGCTTGTACTCGTTAGAGTTTAGAAGAATGAGAGGAGATCTCATTGAAACGTATAAGATGATGAATGGGATGGATAGGATAGAGGTGGAAAGACTCTTCCCGCTCAAAAAAGACAATAGGACTAGGGGGCACAGCCTCAAGATAAAAGGGGGGCGGTTTAGAACGGAGTTGAGGAGGAACTTCTTCACTCAAAGGGTGGTGAATCTCTGGAATTCTCTGCCCGTTGAAGTGGTGGAGGCTGCCTCGCTAAATATTTTTAAGACGCGGGTTGATGGGATTTTGATAGGAGAGGGGATTAAGGGTTATGGGGAGAGGGCGGGAAAGTGGAACTGAGCAGCGACAGATCAGCCATGATCTTATTGAATGGCGGGGCAGGCTCGAAGGGCTGGATGGCCTACTCCTGCTCCTATTTCTTATGTTCTTATGACCCTTGCTGTTTGTCATTTTCATAAATGACCTAGATGAGGAAGTGGAGGGATGGGTAAGTAAGTTCACTGATGACACAAAGGTCGGTGGTGTTGTGGATGGTCTGGAAGGATGTCAAAAGTTGCAGCAGGACATAAATAGGATGCAGGACTGGGCAGAGAAGTGGCAGATGGACTTCAACGCGGATAAATGTGTAGTCGTCCATTTTGGCAGAACCAACGGGATGAACGAGTACACTATCAAGGGCAGGAGTCTTAGTAGTGTTGAAGAGCAGAAGGATCTTGGGGTCCGGGTCCACAGGACTCTTAAATCGGCCTCGCAGGTGGAGTATGTGGTCAAGAAGGCGTATGGTGTACTGGCCTTCATTAATCAAGGGATTGAGTTTAGGATTCGGGAGGTAATGCTGCAACTTTATAAGACCCTTGTCAGGCCTCATTTGGAGTACTGTGCGCAGTTCTGGTTGCCTCACTATAGGAAGGACGTAGAAGCTATTGAAAGGGTACAGAGGAGATTTACAAGGATGTTGCCTGGACTGAGAGGCATGCCCTATGAAGTTAGGTTGAGGGAGCTGGGACTCTTTTCCCTGGAGAGACGAAGGTTGAGAGGCGACCTGATAGAAGTTTATAAAATGTTGAGAGGAATAGATAGGGTGGATTCTCAGAGGCTATTTCCCCGGGTTGAAATGGTCGCTACGAGAGGACACAGGTTTAAGGTGCGGGGAGGAAAGTACAGAAGTGATGTTAGGGGTAAGTTTTTCACTCAGAGGGTGGTGAGTGAATGGAATCGGCTGCCGTCAGTGGTGGTGGAGGCGAACTCGCTGGGGTCTTTTAAAAGACTTCTGGATGAGTATATGGGGTTTAATGGGATTGGGGGTTATAGATAGGTCTATAGATTGGTAGGTGTTGATGTGATCAGCGCAACTCGTGGGCTGAAGGGCCTGTTTGTGCTGTAGTGTTCTATGTTCTATGTTCAAATATCTCGGCTAGGGGACCCGCAATGTCCTCCCTAGCCTCCCATAATATCCTGGGATACACTTCATTCCCAGGGATTTATCTACCTTGATGCACTTTAAGACTTCCAGCACCTCTTTCTCTGTAATATGTGCACTCCTCAAGACATCACTATTTATTTCCTCAAGTTCCCTAACATCCATGCTTTTCTCAACAGTAAATACTGATGAGAAATATTCATTTAGGATCTCACCCATCTCTTGTGGATCACAGATGACCTTAACAGGCCCTACTCTCTCCCTTGTTACTCTTTTGCCCTTTATGTATTTGTAGAAGCTCTTTGGATTTTCCTTTGCCTTATCTGCCAAAACAATCTTGTGTCCCCTTTTTACCCTTCTGATTTCTCTCAACTCTACTCCTACAGAATCTGTGATAGCATCTGTTTCCTGGAACATTGAGCTGTCATTTACAAACTTTAGAATTGTCCACTTCACACCAAGATTTAGATCACTAACATACATCTAGTAAAGCAAAGATCCCAATACCGATCCCCTGGGAAACATCAATATTACTGTTCTTATGTCACTCAATCCGGTAGCATTATTATTTACCTTGTCTTTTCCACCACTCCTATGTCTGTTGTTATGATATCTGGCTCTTTATCTGATGTTCCCAATTTACACTGAATGCAATTCCATTTCAGGAACACATTTCAAATGGAATTTTAATTCAATCTGATCAAAGGACATTTCTGTTTTCCGAGGTAACTGTTATACTTTCTGCATTTTTATAAGATATGAAATGTATCTTTAACTGAAAAATAATCGGTTAACAGCTAATTCAGAAAGTTGAAAAAACACCTTCAAAACCAGAGGACTTACAGCTTCTTTCAAACTATCATACAAAACAATGTTTGAAAACTATCTTTCCTTAACAAACAATTGATCAAATTTGGGAAATTGGAGAAAATGGCCAGTTGAAACAATACAGAGTCCAAACAGAATGGAAATGAGTGAGCTTGTTTAAACTCAAAATGCTGGAAATTCTCAGCAAGTCTGGCAACATCTGTGGAGAGAGAAATAGAGCTAAGGTTTCAGGTCGATAACCTTCCCCCTTTCTGATCCTGCAGTGGGACACTTCACAGTGAGACGGGGGAGTGCCACTGACTAACACCTTCTGCTGCTTCGACCTGGTCAAGAGTGCGTCTTATTAAACTACCCTTTGACCACATTCCATTTTCACACAGGCTTAGTAACTGGGGGAATCAGGAATTCATTGCCCGGCTGTGTCTGTTCTGGTTTCTGTTTTAACTGATAATAGTTTTCCGCTCTATTCTAAATCATTAAATTAAAAAAAAAAGCCCTACCACCTCTCAGCCTTACCCTCTCACTGTAAATGTTTCATATCCAATGAATAATTGTTGTTTTAAGGTTGGTAGTGATTTCTGCAAAACAAGAATGCACTTGCAGCCAGTGAGGTGACTATCCAGCAGCTTTGTATTGGCTAGGATTAACTCCTGACCCTTTTCATTTCCCACCATAGGAAATCAGACCGTTTTACACATCAGGCTAAGATGTATAATGACTTTGGTCAATAGCCATTCCAGGGGTAGGTAGGATACAGTTATATAAAATAAAGACAGAGCAATGGATAAGCTCAGCTGGTCTGTGGAGAGAGAAACAGTTAATATTTTGAGTTCAATATGAAACTCACCACAGATATTGCCAGATCTGCTGAGTATTTCCAGCACTTTCTGTTCTTGTTTCTGATTACCAGCACCGACAGTATTTTCTTTTGATTATAATTATATGTAAAAATGGTTAACAATAAAGCAGAAACTAACAAACACATCCTTCATTTGCTTAAGTTGTGATTTGTAGAGTATCCTATGTTAGGAATTGCAATTCCCCTTCAAAAAATACACTTCCCTACAACTGTGAACCATGTGATATTTTTAACAGGATTGTTGTGTAATACAGATATTCATCATGAACAGGCATCTTAATCACAGTCCTCCTGTTTTCAGACGAGAAACCTGAGTTATACCCGTGCAGTAATACCCTTTTCACCATCCCAAATCTTACAGAAAGGTTTGTGAAGTGAATCTCCTGTCTCAGATCCTAACTCACACCAAGTCCTATGCACTCTGGTTCACTATGGTTGCTGTTCCACTGAAACCTCCATTTTCAAACTGTCAAACTTCTCCATGGCTTCATCCCTTTCTCTCTCTGTAACCTACTCCAGCTCCCATCTTTCACACCTCTGCATTCTTTTACATCTAGCCCGTTTACAACCCCAATTCAGCTGCCAAAATCCTAAACTATGGAATTCCCCCTCCCCTCCTCCCCACCTCTCAGGTAGCCCCCCCTCCCCCTCACATACACACACCTCTTTGCCTGTTCCCCACTCCACCCACACACAGACTTCTTCGCAGCCCCCCCTCCCCCTCGCATCGCCTGTTGAAGCAACTTCTGGTAACCTGAGCTAAAAGTTGTTGTTTTCGGCTCTGTCTCAGTATTGGGTCTGATTACAGGATCTCTCTGAAGGGTTTTGATTACAAAGTGAATGGCGCTACTTTATCGCGAGTTGTGTAATTTTAGTGGGGGTATTTATATTGAAGCAGTTCCCAGACAGACAAGGTCGCTGCTGTGGGAGACGCTCCCTCGGGAACAATTCCAGTTGAATTTCCACCTCTCAACTGGAGCTGTCCTTGCGGCAAAAAACATTCCATCGTTTCATCTAACTCCGAGAAAGGTGAAGTTAATTTAACTCCTTGTTGGACTCACGTATCTAAGGAACCAGTCAAAGGCGACTCCAAATATTCAACTTTGTTTTAAAACTTTAAGAAAATATTTCTTCCAGTGAATTGCTGGTGTTTTCTCTCCCTCGGCAGCTGAAAGCCACACCGATCCCGATGGGCCGAATGTCTAAGATTCGGTTCTTGTTAAAGAAGTTGTCTGTGTCAAACATTTGTTGAAATACATTTACCGGTTTATTAGGTTCGATCAGAAAAGAGCCGCTGGTTAAAGTTAGATTCCCTCAAAGACAATAATCCAAAATACACTGAATGATTTTACAATGAAGGGATATTGGATAGAAATGTGAAGGTCAGGATTGTACCCTTCCATTGGAGACTTTCACATAATAAGCAAAGCGATGATGGCGAGAGTTCGGCTGATAAATAAATAATCACATTTCACTAAATGGAATTTTAATAGCAACTGAATATAACTGAATATTATTGTGAGGTAACCTCACAATACGCTTAGGATCTGGCACAATCTAAAAGCGATGCAGTTTATGTTAGAATATAATTAAAAACTGGAGGGTGGTATGTAATTTCTGTTAACATGCAGTTGTTGTAAGAGTGATACTGAGCACATTCCCATAGTTGTAAAAGTAACTGAAGAGGATCTAACAGTGAAGCGGGCAGTGATAAATAAATTCTTTATCTGAGAGTCTGAAGCATTTTCCTTCTGTCTGTACACTCCCCTGTATTTATCGGGATATTCTCCAATTGCCAGTCACATGTTGTTCCTGCAGTTGAACCGCAGGGATGTTTTGGAGAGCTCTGTGTTCATGGTGGACAATGGGAAGTGTTCATTGTCTTGCTGCCTGCCCCACTGACAGTGCACCATGATGGCACGCAGCTCTTTCTTGAAGTTATTGTTGAGGAAGCCGTAGATGATGGGGTTGATGCAAGTGGAAGTCATTCCTGTCAGATGGCAGAGGGAAAAGATGAGGTTGTGGTGGCAATGCATCACTGCTTCCAAATCCCAGTCTGCAATTGCATTAAATACATGCAGCGGTAACCAGCAGACAGCAAACCCCAGCACCAGGAACCCCAGCATCAGGGTTATCCTCCTGCTGTTTATCAGTTTGCGGTTATCTTCATAGGCTCTGTCTGAGAGCTCTCTCCTCACCCTCAGCTTCCTGTATATCCTGTAGTAACATACAGCTATAAAGGCCAGCGGTGCACAGTACTGGAAAGCCAAGAGCCATGTGGTGTAGACCAGTTTGTCCTGCCTGGATGGCCAGGACTCTGTGCAAATAGCTTCATTAAACAGCGGTGCAATGGGGACAGGAAAGTCTCGGAAAGGTTCGTCTGTTAAAACATAAAAAATCAGAAAGGGCAAGGAAATGGAACAGGCCAGAGTCCAGATCAGCAGCACTGTCAGATAGGCTTGCGGTACACTCGGTTTCCAACCAGTGGGGTTTATAATGAGCTGATGTCTTTCTAAAGCAATCATCACCAGGGATAAAATAGACACAGTCACTGACATACATTGGATAAAGGGGACCATCTTGCACAAGACTTCACCAAAAACCCAATAGTCCATCAGGGTGTAAACTATTGTAAAAGGGAGACAGAATAGACAGATGATTATGTCGGAGAAGGATAGGTTAGCGATGAGGATGTTGGTCACATTCCGCTTCTCCTGCCTGCTTATCACACAAATTAAACTAATGTTTCCGAGTAACCCAACCGCCAGCACGGCACAGTAACAAGTCACCAGGAAGATAGTGAGGGTCGCTGAGCTGGGACAGGGATTTCCAAGGTCAGGAATGATCCAGCCTGAAGTATTGAAGGGGATGGAGAGGTTTGGAGATTGCAGAATGGGATGATATTCCATGACTTGTCCACAGATAGCTCACTGGCAGCTTGGGAGGCTGGAGAACCTGTCTATCATTCTGAAACTGCCCCAAAGTGATGAGAAGCTGGCCTATGGACAGCAGGGCCGGTAAAACAAACCTGTGGGAGGCAAAATCAACGTGGATGCAGTTAATTTGCAGTTTAGATTTATTCCGTGAGAGACCCTTAACCTCCATCTCATACTCTGACACTACTCCCGCATACAGTGCATTCTCAGGCAGTGGTAAACCGAAATGTTAAAAAAAAACCTTGTTAGAACATGGTTACTTATTTACCACTTATCTTAATTGCTCCAGGTAATAACTACTGTATCTAGTCACTAGCCTGATAAAGACAGCAGCATCTGATTGTATAGGATCCACTTTTCATAACTGTCTCTTAGCTACACACAAATCACAATCACATACAAACAGAAAAATCACACATACAATCACAAAATCACACATACAATCACAAAATCACACATACAATCACATTCACGGAAAATCACACAGAATCTCACAAAATCGCGCACACAAATACACACATAATCATACTCTCACACACATACTCAAACCTTCGTCACCTTACCTGGTCCAGTTTAGGATTGGGAAGTCACAATATTCCACTCCTTTTGACAGAAGCTGCTCTGTGTAGAGGACGTGCTGTCTTAGAAAGGACTGTCTCTGCATGAGACGCTGTTTGAATAGTCTTCAATCAATATTCTCGCTTTAATATGTGGGAAGAACCCCCAATGCGATCAGTCGCTAAACACCACCGCCCTCTTCTGGGGGAGGAAGTTAGAAAATGATTTCAACCTGATTGGAAAATCGGTCATTCCGCAGACAGAAGCCTCCCCACAAGTTACTAACTCCATCCTGCTGAATTGAATCGTTTGCCGGTTCTTCATTCTTTCCAAATGCCGACAACGAACTTCTGTAACTGAGTATAAACTGTTTGGTATCTTCACCCAGTCGATTTTCCCCTTTAGGAAATGTGTTGAAACCGTGTTAGGAAACGCTTCTTCTTTTTGGAGTGAGACTTACACCTGGAATCTGCTTCAGTGATGTTCCAGGCTGAACCGAAGTGCAATTGTGCATTTTGCAGACTCTGTGGAAACCTATTGAGACGATTTGGTCTATTTGATTTCTTAAATGAAGGTTTCTTCTGCGTACCACCTGGAATATTGTGTGCAGTTTTTCTCCCCACCTACGAAAGGATATATTTGCCCTAGAAGGAGTGCAGTGGAAGGTCACCAGGGTTGGTGAGACTGTCCTTTGAAGAAAGTTAGTTCTACTGGGCCAGTATTCATTAGAGTTTAGAAGGATGAGAGGGGACCTGATTGAAATGTATAAAATTCTAGCAGACTAGAATCTTCAGGGAATTTGTTTTCTCTGGTTGGTTCTTTCATCAGGTGAGTGAGCCTGAAACTTCGAAAGCTAGTGCCAAATAAACCTGTTGGGCTTTAACCTGGTGTTGTGAGACTTCCTACTGTGTTTACCCCAGTCCAACACCAGCACCTTCCACATCATTGAGAATCTAGAACCAAAGGACACAGACTCAGGATACAGGATAGACCATTTGTGACTGAAATGAGGAAATATTTCTTCACTTTTGTGTTTTTTTTGGTGAACCTGTGGAATTCTCTATCACAGAAGACTGTGGAGGCAAAAATCACTGAATATATTCAAAATATATATGTATGTATATATAGATTTTAATTGCATTAAGGAATGAGGAGAAAACAGAAACAGCATTCAGATTGAGGATCAGGAACAGGCTCAAAGGGCCAATTGGCCTAGTCCTGGTTTCTATGTTAATGTGAAAAACTGTAAACATGTAAACTTGCTTTTAAAGTTGTTGGATAAAAGCCTTTAACAATGATGAATTATTGATTAGTCAACCCAGCCTCTAGGTATTTATTAACCAAGAATAGTGTATTGTAGATGTAGGAAATCTACAATAAAAATAGAAAATGTCAGAAACGGTCAGGCAACAAGAACTGTAACGTAGGTTTCCTCCGGGTGCTCCAGTTTCCTCCCACAGTCCAAAGATGTGCAGGTTGGTGGATTGGCCATCTTAGTATCAGGATTAGTGGGGTAAATAAAGAACAAAGAACAACACAGCACGGGAAACAGGCCCTTCGGCCCAACGAGCCAGCACCGCCTTTTTAACATTGAGTCCCCCCTCCACCCATGACCCTTGTCTATGCTTATGGCACTCCACATTGAGGGAAGACTAATTTAGGGACAATTTATTACACCAATCAGCCTAAGAGCACATCTTTGGGGTGTGGGAGGAAACTGGAGCACCCGGAGAAAACCCACGCAAGCACGGAGAGAATGCGCAAACTCCCACAAACACCGGTCCAAATCCATGTGTCTGCACAGCAAACAGTGATAGTCACTGAGCTGTCGTGTTGCCCAGCATCTGGTCCAGTTTAAGTGTACACTATACATGGAGTTGCAGGGATAGGAATATTATTTGCCAGTACGTAATAATAGAACATAGAACATAGAACACTACAGCACAAACAGGCCCTTCGGCCCACGAGTTGCGCCGATCACATCAACACCTACCAACCTACAGACCTATCTATAACCCTCAATCTCATTAAACCCCATATACTCAACCAGAAGTCTTTTAAAAGACCCCAGCGAGTTCACCTCCACCACCACTGACGGCAGCCGATTCCATTCACTCACCACCCTCTGAGTGAAAAACTTACCCCTAACATCACTTCTGAACTTCCCTCCTTGCACCTTAAATCTGTGTCCTCTCGTAGCAACCATTTCAAACCGGGGAAATAGCCTCTGAGAGTCCACCCTATCTATTCCTCTCAACATTTTGTAAACTTTTATCAGGTCGCCTCTCAACCTTCATCTCTCCAGGGAAAAGAGTCCCAGCTCCCTCAACCTAACTTCATAAGGCATGCCTCCCAGTCCAGGCAACATCCTTGTAAATCTCCTCTGTACCCTCTCAATAGCTTCTACATCTTTCCTATAGTGAGGCGACCAGAACTGCGCACAATATTCTAAATGAGGCCTGACAAGGGTCTTATAAAGTTGCAGCATTACCTCCCGACTCCTAAACTCAATCCCTCGATTAATGAAGGCCAGTACACCATACGCCTTCTTGACCACCTCCTCCACCTGCGAGGCCGATTTAAGAGTCCTGTGGACCCGGACCCCTAGATCCTTCTGCTCTTCAACACTACTCAGACTTCTGCCCTTGATAGTGTACTCGTTCATCCCGTTAGTTCTGCCAAAATGGACGACTACACATTTATCCGCGTTGAAGTCCATCTGCCACTTCTCCGCCCAGTCCTGCATCCTATTTATGTCCTGCTGCAACTTTTGCCATCCTTCCAGACCATCCACAACACCACCGACCTTAGTGTCATCAGCAAAGTTACTTACCCATCCCTCCACTTCCTCATCCAGGTCATTTATGAAAATGACAAACAACAAGGGTCCCAGAACAGATCCTTGAGGCACTCCGCTGGTGACTGACCTCCATTCAGAAAAAGCCCCATCCACAACCACTCTCTGCCTTCTGCAGGCAAGCCAATTCTGGATCCACAAGGCCAAAGGCCCTTGGATCCCATGCCCTCTCACCTTCTCAAGAAGTCTTGCGTGGGGGACCTTATCAAACGCCTTGCTGAAGTCCATGTACACTACGTCCACGGCACTTCCTTCGTCAATGTGTTCAGTCACATAATGAAATTGTTCTACATAAGATGTCCAGTTCTTGGGTTCTTCCCCAAATAAGGCAATGGTAATAAGCTTTCCCACCAATTTGTTCTGCGTTACTGGGTTCTGCACAGGTTCAGGAGCTTCCCTTGATAACAAATGGTCTAGTTTTATTTTTTTTTCAGTGAGCCAATGTAACAACAAGCTCGATGTAATGCAAGGAAGGTCTATTTGTCATTATCTCCATGCCTTAAACTATGCACATGGCAAGCTCTGCATTGAGACCTCCTCACATTGCTTCAACTTTACTTTTTGGTAGGGGATTTTCTTTCTGTTCCACTACGAAACCGGTCTGATGCAAAGTGGGATCATTTTCTTTTCCTTGTTGCTAATTTTCTTTTTATCCTGCTGTAAATATCACACTTGAGAATAAAGTGGAGGTACATGCTTATTGCATTCAACAAAGTAGGGTTAGAGAAGTTGTACAAAGGTTTAAATTAGACTGACTAAAAACCCATTAAGCAGCCAATGATATCACAAACTAAATATATGACTAGACTTAGTGATAGCACAACACTTGTTCAAAATTCATTCACGGAATATGGGCATTGCTGTGGATCTGGAGTCACATGTAAGCCAAACTAGGGAAGGATGGCAGATTACCTTCCCCAAAAGAAATTATTGAACCACATGGGTTTTTACAATTTCATGATCATTAGAGTTTTAATTCCAGATATTTATTAAATTCAAATTTCACCATCTACCATGTAATATTTGAACCCAGATCCCCAGACCATTACCCTAGTTCTCTGGATTACTAGGCCAGCAACAATACCACTACCTCCGCCGATCATATCTATCCAAATATATAACTGTAAATTAGAAAGTGCAGATGTACAAATGGAGTTAGTCACTGTAAGCTTACAGATCCAGCAAGAATTAGAAAGACAAATGAAATTTTAGCCTTTTTTGCAAGAGGATTTGAATACGCGAGTAAAGATGGTTTGGTTAGACTGAACCTGGAATACTGTGTGCAGTTTTGATTACTTTACCTTGGGGAGGATAATATTGCTATAACCAGGTCCTTTGAGTTGAGGATTGGAGGTGATCTCATTGAAACCTACAAACTACTTAAAGGAATGGACAGAGAAGATAGATGCAAGTAAAATGTTCCCTTCAAATGGGGAGTCTAAAACAATTGGGCACAATTTCAAAATAAGCAACTTAAAACTAATGAACAGAAATTTTAAATAAGGAGGCTGATAGATCTTTGGAATTCTCTCTCTCAGGGCTGTGGAAGCTCAGTCATTGAATGTGTTTAAAATAGAGATTGACAGATTTCTAAATACCAATAAAATAAAGGGATATAAATATTAAGCACTGAAGTGGATGATCAGCTGTGATTGTATTGAATGGTGGAGCAGGCTCAATAGGCTGAATGATTTGATTTGATTCATTATTGTCACATGTATTAGCACACAGTGAAAAATATTGTTTCTTGCACACTATACAAATAAAACATATCATTCATAGTGAAGGAAGCAAGAGAATGCAGAATGTAGTGTTAAAGTAATTGCTAGGGTGTAGAGAAAGAACAACTTAACGCAAGGTAAGTCCATTCAAAAGTCTGACAGCAGCAGGAAAGAAGCTGTTGAGTCGATTGGTACATGACCTCAGATTTTTGTATCTTTTTCTCACAGGAAGAAAGTGGAAGAGAGAATGTCTGGGGTGTGTGGCATCCTTAATTATGCTGACTGCTTTGCCAAGGCAGCAGCACATGTAGACATCAATGGAAGGGAAGCTGGTTTAACGTGATGGATTGGGCTACCTTCACAACCTTTTGTAGATCCTTGCAGTCTTGGGCAGAGCAAGCTCTGATACAACCAGAAAGAATGCTTTCTATGATGCGTCTGTAAAAGTTGGTGAGAGTCATAGCTGACATGCCAAATTTCCTTAGTATTGTGAGAAAGTAGAGGTGAACTTTAGCTACAGTATCAACATGTTGGGGGAGGGACCAGGACAGGTTGTTGGTGATCTGGACACCTAAAAACTTGAAGCTCTCAATCCTTTCTACTTCGTCCCCATTGATGTAAACGGGCACATCCTCCTTTATGCTTCCTGAAGTCAATGATCATCTCCTTAGTTTTGCTGACATTGAGGATTGTTGCCACACCAATTCACCAGATTCTTCAACTCACTCCTGTACTCTGAGTCATCATTTGAGATCCGACCCATTACGGTGCTGTTGTCAGCAAACTTGAAAATTGGAGAGGAATTTGGCTGCAGTCATAGATATGTAAAGGAATATACTAGAGGACTGACCCTGTGGGGCACCAGTGTTGAGGACGATCGTTGACTAGCTTTACTGATTGTGGTCTTTGAGTTAGGAAGTTCAGGATCCAGTTGCAGAGGGAGGTGCCTACACCTCCTACACCTTTATTCCTATAGAAGGGGATTACGGATGGATCTTGGGGGATGGGAAAGAGGTGGGAGATAGTAAATCAGAGATAACGTGTGAAACTTTTTTTCTCTCTATTAAATCATCAAAGACCAGTTAATCATGTTTAGAAAGATTAAGATACACAAGGGAACTGGGCTAGCAAAAGGCTGTTAGGGGGCATAGCCTCAAGATAAAGGGGGGGGCGGTTTAGAACAGAGTTGAGGAGGAACTTCTTCACTCAAAGGGTGGTGAATCTCTGGAATTCTCTGCCCGTTGAAGTGGTGGAGGCTGCCTCGCTAAATATTTTTAAGACGCGGGTTGATGGGTTTTTGATGAGAGAGGGGATTAAGGGTTATGGGGAGAGGGCGGGAATGTGGAACTGAACCACGACAGATCAGCCATGATCTTATTGAATGGCGGGGCAGGCTTGAAGGGCTAGTTGGCCTACTCCTGCTCCTATTTCTTATGTTCTTATAAGAAATAGGAGTAGGAGTAGGCCATATAGTCCCTCCAGCTGGCCCTGCCTGTCAGTAAGATCATGGCTGATCTGAAAGTGGTTCAGTTCCACTTACCTGCTTGCTCCCCATAACCCTTAATTCCCTTACTGATGAGAAATCTATCTACCCGTAACTTAAACATATTCAACGAGGTAGCCTCCACTGCTTCAATGGGCAGAGAATTCCAGAGATTCACTATCCTCAGAGAAGTTTCTCCTCAACTCTCTTCTAAACTGCACCCACCCCCCCACTTATTTTGAGTGGTGTCCTCTAGTTCTTGTTTCCTTTCTAAGTGGAAATAATCTCTCTGCCTCTATCCAGTCTAGCCCCTTCATTATCTTATATGTCTCTATAAGATCACCCTCAGCCTTCTAAACTCCAGCAAGTACAGGCCCCATCTACTCGATCTCTCCTCGTAAGCTAACCCCCTCATCTCCGGTATCAACCTGGTGAAACTTCTCTGCACTCCCTCCAAGGCCAATATATCCTTTCGCAAATAAGGGGACCAAAACCACACAGTACTCCAGTTGCGGCCTCACCAGTACCTTGTGCAACTGCAGCATGTGATTGCTGCCAATAATAAAAGGAGAAGATCACTCAGCAGATATTCTATTAAATGCCAGTGAGAAGAGTGATACAGTACGCCAGTCCAAGTATTATGTAAACATAGCTGACGTTCAGTGAACTCTTTGTAGGTCACCAGGAAGGCATGCCTAAGTTTCTTCAATGCAAACAACTCAACTTTACAGGAAATGGGCACTGTAGGTGCAAAGATAACTTGTTCCCTCTTTAAAAATATTTAAATTTTTGATATACTAAATGTCACAGGATGCCAACTAGTGGTGCAAAATAATTTTAGAATACCAATTGCTTCTCAACAGCATTTTAAATTTTGCTAGCACATTCCTAGATCAAATAGTAATACTGCAAGGTCTCAGGTTTGTTTTTAGATAAAGCAACGAGAGTCTACCCTTGAAAGGATAAGCCACCTTCTCAACAAACCAACACATTATATCTTAATGTGTAATAAATATTCTATCATCCAATTTATCCAAAATGCATTTAGCTCTAAAGCCTCAAACCTAACTATGGGCTGCACACCCCAAAATCCTTCCTTGCAGCCCAAGTACAAATTCAATATGCTATGCTCACTCTCAAACTCTGTTTCTCTTACATGTGTATAGACCACTGGTTTGCACGTAACCTGGCTCAACCTAACTGCAGTTCTCATTCCCAAGCTGCAAATATTGACTGCTATCCTGAATATTGTGCCACTTGGGTTCAGGTGCTAGTATTCATATCAAATCTGAAGATAATAGAACAAACAGACTGACTTTTTAGTGCAGTTCTGCATCAACAAGCTGATCTTTCAGCTGTGATGTTAAACTGAGTTTGGACGAAGAACTCATGATTCTAATACTGAAACAGCATGATGTTCTCCCAATGCTCTTTTTAGCTTCGTGAACAATCACTACCAACACAGATTCATTGGTCATTCACCTCATTTATTGAGAGGCAGTGGTTATGTCACCAGAGCCTCAGACTGTGGAGACAGACTCAAATCTCACCACTAGCTGAATTTTAAATTCAATCAACAACTCTGGAATTGAAAGTTAGTCTTAGTGATGGCGGCCATAAAATCATCTATTGGTGTAAAAACACATCTAGTTCACTACTGTCCTTTAAAGAAGGAAATCTGCCATCCTTACTCTGTCTGGCCTACATGCAACTCCAGATCCACAGCAACTTGATTGGCTTTTAACTGCCCTCTGAAATGGGCAAGCAAACCACTCAGTTCAAGGACAATTAGGGATGGGGAACAAATGCTGGTCTCTGCAACTATATCCACATCCCATGAAGGAATAACAAAATCTATTGTCATTTTGCTGTGTACATATCGGGAAGCATTGCATATCTGTATATAATAATTGCAGTGGAAAATAATTCACTGGAAGCCTTGCTATGTCTCTACAAGGCACTATATAAATGGAACAATTATAAAGATAAAGCAACAGACTTTGGAACATGTATGACAATCAGAGAGGACAGAAGGGAGGTAGTTTGAAAGAAGCCTACAGAAGGAAGAGTGCTCAATCGATAAAACAGTTCAATATTTGTAAGGCACAGGAAGAGAGGAATTAAGAATGGAAGCAAAGCAGAGAAATAAATGCGAGAAGATGGTCGCAAGACTTCAATTTCCGCCAAAACATTTAAACACGAAGACCCATGACCGATGCACATTAATGTTCAAGGGTTAACAGAACAGCTTCCAAACTCAGCACGAGGATCACACTAGTGAAATGTATCTGCAATGTGAAAAAAACAAGGGCAGCATGGTCAATTTGAAAATTTTATTTTAAAAACTTTTTTTTTTACAGTTTGTACATCAGCATTAGGCATGTCAGGGACAGAGGTGAGGGGAAGGTCCATGTCCCTGGCCTTGACGATGCTGAAGCATTCTGGTCCTCCAACATTTTACAAGCAGGAATCAGTCTCCTATTTGTAGTGCTAGGCATGTGTTTACAGAAAATCTCAACTAAACAGTAACTAAAGTATTCAGATCCAACAAACTTTATTCTGATATTTGCTTGAAGCCCTGATTTAATCCCTGTGCAATTATCCATATCCAGATGGCTTTAAAGAAAAAGCAGCATTAATCTTGCTGAAAGAAACTCTCAAAAGCTTGCACTTCTTAGCTTGCAACAGGTTTAATACATCATAATTATCACTAACCCTTCATTCTACTTATTTCACATGAACTGCTGCCACCAATGTCACCAGAGAAGAAAATCCACTTTGAAACTGTTCCCGGGAACCAGATTTTCATGATCCGAAGAGAAGTTATTGGAAAGAGTGCCAAGTGCCAACCCTCATCCCATGGCCCTGGGTTCAACAGAAGTGACGACACATTGCAAACAGAAATCAAGTTGCAGAGAGCAGTGCTTTGAGAGGTTTCCACTACAACTGTACTCCTGCATTCTAACAAAACACAAATAGCGCGTGGTTGAGCAACAGGTTCTATCCTATGGAAATGAGGAAGTTAGTGACAACCCTTAACCTCACATGCTAACAATTAACCTGTTTTATTTTAAGGGGGGTGGGAAGAGGAGTGGGAGAAGCAGTATCCAGTGATACCAGTCTGGTGCCAATTTAAAAATATAAAATTGGGTAAAGAAAGACCATGAGAATTTAAAACATGCCCGATTTCTCAGCTATGCTCCTCCTTGCAGAATGTGGGAAGTGCACCCTGCTGCAGTTCCTGGGAGACCAAGTTAGAGAGTTGGAACCAGATGCGGCATAGTAGCAGAGTGGTGAGCACTGTTTCACAGCTCCAGGGACCTGGGTTCGATTCCCAACTTGGGTCATTGTGCAAACTCCACAAAGACATTCTCCTTGTCTGTGTGGGTTTCCTCCAGATGCTCTGGTTTCCTCCCACAGTCCAAAGATGTGCGGATTAAATTGATTGGCCATGCTTAAAAAAAATTGCCCCTTAGTGTCCTGAGATGCATAGGTTAGAGGGGCTAGTGGGTAAATATGTAGGAATATGAGGTACGGCCTGGGTGGGATTGTGGTCAGTGCAGACTCGATGGGCCAAATGGCCTCTTTTGATACTGTAGGGTTTCTATGATTTCTATGCACTCAAGATCATCAGGGATACTGTTGGGGGTATGGTTGGGGCCGGGGGGGGGGGGTTGACCATTCAGGTGAAAGCAGCAGTCCCCAGATCTGCAGAAAAGGGTAAAGATAAAACAGGACCGTAGTGAAAGGAGACCAGGTTATTGGGGGCAGACAGGAAACTGGAGAGGCAATACACCATCCTGGATTTCCATTTGCGGCCAGAGTGCCAGGCTCAAGGCTGAACATCTCGGAGTGGCTGCAGAACATTCAAGGGGAAGGATGAGCAGCCAGAAGTCGTTGTGCACGTTGGCACAAATCACATAAACAGAAATAGGGATGAGGTCCTGACGAGTAATTATAGAGAGCAAGAACAAAAGGTTAAGAAGCAGGATCTTGAGGGTGGTAATCTCTGGATTACTTCCAGCACCACATGCTAGCTAGTGGGGGTAAGAACCAGGAGAGGATGGCAGATGAATGCGTGGCTAAGGAATTGGTGTAGGGATTCAGATTCTTAGATATTTGAAATCTTTTCTGGTGCAGAGATGACCTGTTTAAGAGGGATGGATTGCATCTGAACAGGAGGGGGAACCAATATCCAACGATTTGGATGAGAATGTACAAGGCATGATCAATAGGTTTGAGGATGACGCTAAAATAGGTGTATTGTAGACAGTGAGGAAGGTCATCAAAAATTGTAGGAGGATCTTGATCTGGGAAGCAGATCGAGAAATGGCAAGTGGAGTTCAATACTGACAAGTCTGAGGTGTTGCATTTTGGAAAGTCAAATCAAGGTAGGACCTTAGGGAGTATCGTGGGACATAGGGACCTTGGAGTTCAGGTGCATGGTTCTCGAAGGGTGGAGTCACAAGGAGATAGGGCAGTGAACGAGGCTTTTGGCATCCTTGCCTTTGAACATTGAGTATAGAAATTGAGAAGTTATGTTGCAGTTGCACAGGACATTGGAGAGGCTGCACCTGGAGTGATGTGTTCAGTTTTTGTTGCCTTGCTATAGGAAAGATGTTATCAACAGGAGAGAGTACAGCAGATATTTACAAGAATGCTGCCAGGACTCAAGGGACTGAATTACAGGGAGAGATTGGGCAGACTAGGACTTTTCTTTGGAGTGTAGGAGACTGAGGGTTGATTTTATAGAGGTGTATAAGATCATGAGAGACATGGATAGAGTGAATGCACTCCAGGGAATCAAGAACTAGAGGAATGAGCTGGTGGAGGAAGTGGGTGAGGCAGGGACATTGAACACATTTAAAAGGCATACATGGATATGAAAGGTTTACAGGGATATGGGCCAAATGCGATTAGTTTAGATGGGCATTTTGGTCAGCATGGATCAGTTTGGGCTGAAGGGCCACAGATTCTATGATTGGTATTAATTAGTAAGGCACACTGGCATCCTGTCAAACTGAACACTGTCAACTTCCTATTCCTCTTGAACAGGGCCTCTGTGCCGGGACCATAAAATGTGCAAATATCAGAGGATAACAGCGCAACAAACGTGTAAACTAGAATTATATGGATCAAAGAAGCCAAACAAAAACAAAAATGCTATCTTTATTTGATCATTCCACTTGTCCAGTGGTTAAAGATTTGAAATTAAGCTCAATTATTCAGATTCAGGCAGCAATAAGTCTCAAACTGAAAAAAAAACTACCTTTGTCATCTATTGTGCAAAATAAAACTTTTTAAAAAAATAGTCCCACTCTTAAAAACCTTTTAACAGCAGGTTGGCTTGTTAGATCAATAACCTTAAGAGTGCAGACTGATCCTAAATCTGCACTCCAGGAGTGACTTTCACTCAAAACTATGACTCTTCCCTACAGGGGAGAGCAGGACAGGGAATGGCAGCTAAGACCTGAACAAAAAGATGTCTCCAGCCATCTCTCAGCCCTCACAGTTGGAGTCCTGCATCTGTATCATCACTATCAAGAACACTGAAAATTTTGTTTTTCATTCCTGAGGTACTCTTCTTCATTTGTTCTGTAAAAAAGAAACCGAATACAGATTACAAACTGGCAATGGTTTCTACAAACCGATGACATGTCTCAAAAACAATTCTGTCCAAACAACCTTTCAGCAGCTCTCCAGTGCACGTGTAGATCAATCCTTGCTGAGGGGAACATGAAAGTGTTCATCCTTTTTTCCCCAGCACAATGAGGAGTGGCTAAGCTAACCACAGGTAGAACCATAGAATTCCTATCGCACAGGGCCATTCAGCCCATTGAGTCCTCACCAACTCTGAAAGAACATCTTACCCAGGCACACCTCATCCCTAAAACCCTGTGCATTTAGCATAGCCAATCCACCTACACATTCTAGGACTATGGGAAGAAACCAAAGCACCCAGAGGAAACCCACGCAGACACAGGGAGAACATGTAAACTCCACAGACAGACACCTAGGCAGGAATTGAATCCGGCTCCCTGGTGCTGTGAGGCAGTAGTGTTAGCCACCGTGTCACCATGAGTACTGTCCTTTTCTCCAACTCCAATACCTTTGAACAGCTCTTCCAGTAAACCTTTCCTACAATCCATTCTGAATCCCCTCAATCAGGTCTATAACTCAGCTCCACCACAATACTGGAACAGCCCTCTAAGCAACAACTTGTGACTGACTACAATAAACTATCCCTCCTCAGCCTTTACAACCTTCTGAAGCACCTGGAGATGTTTTACTGTATTAAAAAAGGTGCCATAAGTTTTTTATTTGAAGCCTTTCACAGTGGTCTGTTCCATCCTCCTCCACATAGGAACTAATAACCCCATTTCACTAGCACCTCCCTTGGGGCTTCCACTATTTCTAATTTCTCCAACTAAATATTGAGAAAACTGAAACCAATATCTTTGGTCCCACCAAACTCCAAAGTCCTAACCACTGACTCCACCCTTCATGGAAAATGTCCTTTTGTAAGATGAGCTTCTGACTGCATATCCACACCATGACTAAAATTGTCTAACCCCAACCCTGGGCAAGATTCTCTGATCGTTTCCATTCGTACCCCACTGCCAGTAAGAATGGAAAATTTGACATTCATCCGAAACTCCGGTCAATGCAACGATACCAGAGAATCCCAGCCATGGATGAGGTCAGAGATTTTCGGTGGCCGCCTTGGCTGATCTACTGAAATCTTCAATGTTTTAGTTACCTCTAGACCCCACTATCCCAATGCTCTCCAAGGCAGGCTCCCATTTTGAATCTTACATAAACTTGCGCTTATCCAAAATCTCTACTGCCCGTACCACAATTTGCACCATATCCTGTTCACATACAACTCTACACACACTGAGTGAAACTGACTGAGTCTGGCATGTTTCAATTTTACATTTTTAATCTTGATGATCAAATCCCTCTATCATCTTGTCTCGGCCCCTTCCTAACCACCTCCCAATCCTATAAATCTGTGAGCTCTCAGCGCTCTTTTCCTGTTCCCGATTTTAGTCAGTCCGCTTGCAGCAGTGCTTTCAGCTGCCTGGCTCAATGTTCTGGATGTGAATCTTTGGAATTTTCAACTCCAGAGGCCAACAGCTATTCAGTCACTGAGTTTATTCAAGGTTAAAACGGAGACAAGGAATTTGGGTAGCACAGTGAGCCGAGGTCAAAAGTCAGCCATCATGTCACTGAATGCTGGAGCAAGGGAGAAAAGGTCATATGGCTGACTCCTGCTCCTATTCATCTTTATTTAAATCTTTCTGCCTATCATCCTGTAAGATGCTCTTTTACATCTAATACTTGGGCTAAGTTTTTGGTCATCTGTACTGATAGCTCCTGTGTCTTGGCACCAAACCTTGAAAGACATTTGACAAGCACCAGGGGTTTTTCTCCAAAGCTGCTATATAAATGAAACTTGTTGAATGTTATATTCCAGATCAGTATCTGTAGAAGCAAAAACTAAATTTTCAGATTAACAGGGTGCTCAGTAGAAACATGGGCAAGTGTTTTAAACTTACTGCTGAGGTCACTGCGATCCAATAGGGCCTGAAGGTCAGAATCACTTATCACTTTCTCACTGGAGCCCTTCACCACTCTGTTGGAGAGATTAACATAACATTTCAGACAAGTAATGTTTCCAATTAGCTGATCGCCTGCACTCAGTCAACAAATTAATTAGCAATGAGTTAATCACTACAATAATTAACACAGATTCCATCAGATGAATCTGGGGCAAGCATTTCTTCTTCCTGTTAGTAAGATCTTTACCCTTTGTCCTGTACAAAATCAGTGTGTTCAAACTGCAAATATTGATGAATTATACAAGGGAATAAATATCCAGTCCAAACTCATCCAGTATAGACAACACTAGAACCCAGCTAAAAGCTGAGAAATGTTTAGTGTCAATAGAGAAAGAAGCACCACTTCATAGCCTGGCGCACTGCCTTCACTCCAACACAAGACTGCAGTAGGCACCTGTTCATGTATTGGGCCTCAATGAGCAATTTAGTTAGTGTAAATCCTATGAGAAAAGCCCTTGGACTTCCACAACCTTTAAGGTCCTGTCCAAGATTAAGTTAGGGCAGAAAATAGACTGTGCATCGATTCTGGAATTAATACAAAAGCCAAATACTGTGGATGCTGAAAATCTGAATTCAAAACAGAAAATGACAGACATACTCAAAAGGTCAGGCAATATCCATGGAGACAAACAGAATTAATGTTTCAGGTCTGTGATTACAGACTGTCAGTTCTATGTTTCTCTGCAGTCGCTGCCAGACTTGCTTAACATTACAAGGCTTCTGGAATTAAGATAATAAATATAGGGAAGCAAATGAGTGCATGGCCTAATATAATACAGCATCAGAAGAGGAAAATTTCAGAGGAACAATTCTAAACACAGCACAGAACTTTGAGACAATATAGAAAGCTAAACTCACAAAAAGATGAAACAGTTTCTATTTCTTATCTACTTTACCTGTCATGATCCCGGGACTTCAGCAACTCCATCAGCTCTGTAGAATCTATACAGCTCTTAGACTGATTCAAGCCTGACTTGCCCCCTTTGAACTTATCTGAACAGGAATTGAGAAAGAGACACTTGACCATTCTGAATGAAGGTTATTATTAAGAGTACATGGTTTTAAGGATTTAACAGTGCAGTAATTCTGCTCTCAACTAGTACTCGGTGAACCCACATTAAAGTTTTTTCCTATTTCTCATGATGGTGCTGCAGGGGAAATCGGAAATCTTGGCATTTCACACACACCCAGCATCAGTATGTCTGTCAGGTAAAAGTCAGCCATACTTCAGCCCCAATTTCACCGCAGCATCCCAGCCCTGACAGAGATAATCCACTGGTACTGAATCAGGGACAGTTATAGAGTAAGCCCATTTACACCAGAATGTGGATTCAGAGTACCAAACCTCAGTGAGTGCCTTACACACAGGGGACAATTTCATTTCATCAGCCTGGCTTGGGTTTCAGCCAAGTTAACAGAAGCTTAGGTCAGCATCCAACCCATTGTGCCACCAAGTTTCTGTGAAGTTCACCTTGCTCTGGCAATGGGCACCTAAAACAGATAACCTGACCCAAAATAAAACCAGCTGATGCACTGCTAAATGAAAATCACATTAACTGAGAACAGAGTAAAGGCGAGTTGTCAAACAAAGTTCACTTTACCATTCCAACCAGGAAAACGTGCATTCAAACACTAACTTTTATGTATAACCATCTTTTCAAGTCGCCGTTTTGCTGTTGCTTTCTCCACAATCTTCTCATCGATGGTATTAGCAGTTACTAGGCGATATATCACAACTGGCTTGGTCTGCCCAATCCGATGACAACGATCCTGAGCCTGAAGATCTGCCTGAGGATTCTGAGAGGATATAAAGTTTCAGTATTCATTCACTTTGTCATTGAATGAACAGAATTAAATTGATACTGGCTGCCTATTAACACTGACACTCAATGTTAATGTCTCTGCTAACTTTGCTACAGTACACCCAAGCAGATTGCCTAAAAGACACAGAAATTACAGAAACTAGAAGCAGCAATAGACCATTCAGCCCTTTGGGCCTGCTCCGCCATTCATTTTGATCATGGCTGATCATTGAATTCAATATCCTGATCCCACCCACATCTCTTGATCCCTTTAGTTCCAAAAGCTATATTAATTTCTCCTTGAAATCACACATTTTGGCCTCAACTACATTCTGTGGTAGTGAATTCCACATATTCATCACCTTCTGGTGAAGACATTTCTCCTCACTTCAGTTCAAAAAGGTTTATCTCTTAACCTCAAATTGTGACCCCTTGTTCTGGACTCCCCCCACCATCGAGAACACTCTTTCTGAATCTACCCTGTCTAACCCTGTTAGAGTTCTTTAAGTTTCTATGAGATCCCCTCTCACTCTAAAATTCAATGACTATCTTAACCAACTTAGTCTCTCCTTATAATGACAGACCTGCCACCCCAGGAATCAACCTGGCATTCTTTCGCTGTACTCCCTCTATAGCAAAAACATCCTTCCTCAGATAAGAGCAATATTCCAGGTGTGGCCTCACCAACACCCTATACAATTGCAGCAAAACATCGCTATTGTCAAATCCTCTCGCTATGAATGCCAACATACCATTTGCCAACTTTATGTGTGCGCTTACTTTCAATGACTGATGCATGAGTATCCACCCCTCCCTCAACTTACACCAATTCAAGTGATAATCTGGTCTTCCTATTATTGCTACTAAAGTGGTTAACCTCACAGTTACCCACATTTTACATCAACAACTAATGTGAAGGGCAGCTGGTGGTCCTCAAATGGTCACTTTAAACCACCTAGACAATGATTTTACTCACTCCCTTCTGCAGTTCATCCTCATTGTGATATTTGGATAAATTAAACAGCAACCCCCCTCTCCCCCCACCACACACACATTGCTGCAACTGAAGGGATGGTGATGCTTAGAGAACTGTCATTTAAAATTTACATAATTAAAGACATTTTCCTGCAAATTTTATGTCAGAAGTTATGTCATTCAGCTCCCATTCAAACAAATTGCAATAACAATGCAGAATGCAAATGGATTTTATGCAGCATGTTACAGATCACTAAAACTGTTCTCAGCACCAAGAGACCTGTGTCACTTTTGCGTTAAATAGCTCAATGTGCCCTCTTTGCAATGTAAATGTCACAGCGAACTGCCACCAATATCCAGCACGAACGATGCAGCAGTGCTGAAAACCTACATTCCAAATGACAATACAAACTGCACTTTACTGATCAGTTACAGCAGATTCTACCTGGTGCATTAGAACAAGCCTCAGCAGGATTGGTGCTTACCCAGTCACTGTCATATATAATGACAGTGTCTGCTGCCGTCAGGTTAATGCCCAAGCCTCCAGCTCGTGTGCTCAGTAAAAAGATGAAGACGTCAGGGTCACTGGTAAAACTGTTAATCTGCCAAAAGAACCAAAGGCACAGAGATTATAAATATAACTTTCCAGTGAGAGGCATGCTGCTCCAACCCACTGCTCATCTAAAACTCACTAGTGATATTTTCAGGCTACTGCACATGACATAAAGCAAGAACAAGGAAAGACAATCCAGTAGGTTCTCACGATGTTTCTAGTACTTTGTGACAAATTTTGAACTGGGGACAACATCAGTATGGCATTATTTAATTGCCCATCCTGAGGACAAGAGCCTAATTAAAACATTTAATCTCTTTTATAGCATTTTTTGGCATTATAAGTAGTTTTTGGGCACTCTTTTGCTGATAGCTTTGTGTTTTTTTTAAAAAAAAGTAAGACTTTTTAAAAACTCTTTCACAGGATTTGGACTTTGCTGACTGGCTAGCAGTCATTTCCCATCCCTAATTGCCCTTGAGAAGGTGGTGATGAGCTGCCTTCTTGAAGCACTGCAGTCTCAGGTGTAGGTACACCCACATTGCTGTTAGGGAGGGAGCTCCATAATTTTGACCCAGTGATATAAAACAGTTCTTAGCTTAAAGCCAGGCAGAAGAGTAGATATTTCAAGTGATGCCCCTCAGGGAGAACGTACATTTTCCTCACGCATTGCATAAGACATGGAACCATCCAGTCGACTGTATTTATAGTCCCTCAAGTAGCAATAGTCCATTAGGATGTCCAACATTGATGTCATTTGGGAAAATATCAGCACCTGTCAAAACAATCAAAGTCAACCTGTAAAATGCAGAATGCGGAATTGAAGTTGAGCTTTTAATGAGGGACTAGCATCTCACAACAGGAGGAGTAATATATAGGAAAAGTAGACATGGATGTTTGTGGAACATATCCATCTTCTACCATCCTGAGTGCAATTGTATTTCAAATGGGAAATGCAGCAAAGTGACAAGTAGATTGGTGCCTGCCAGAATACCCTGACACTGCAGACCATCTTAAATGTCTCTGTTTCTATGTTCATTTGGTTTTGGAAGATTCAAATATGATTGGCTAGGTTTTCATTAAGCTTCAAAAGGTGATAGTGAATACCAGGCAGCCTTGTGGCTTAATGTTTCGCTTCTTTCAACAATTTGACATGGAGATGGGGGTCTAGAGTCCGAATTGATAAATCCCATGGGTAAATCCCATCAGGCATTAAAGATTTGGGTCCAGACAGAACTAACAAAGGGACATGTCATTTTTAATATCAAAGAGATGCAGATGACATTTTGGAAGGCACATTAGGGTTATCAGGGTTTTATCTGATATACAATAAATTTGAATAATTGCTAATTAATTTGCTGTTGTAATTTGTGATTCAGTCAGTAACGATGCAGCACTTGGTAACAGAGCTTTCTAAATCTGCAACACCACAGAAGAAGAAACAAAGGAGGAGCACAAAAAAAAGAGAAAAAAAGGGCGAGTTTCTTGGACAAGTGCATTGGTTACTTTGCATTACTACACTCTCTCTCCAGTTACCACTTCTATCATTTTAAATAAACCTCTGTCGATTATAGTCTACATTACAATCTGAAGCAAACTATTTGTTCCTCCACTTCCCAAAACCTAGACAAGAATGAAAAGGCTAAATAAGGCAACAAAAGTTCCTCTTCCACTCCTGCAGTTATATTACAAGGTTCTGGGCATGCAGGCAAGAGATTGTTTATAGCAGCGCCTTCAATAGTATTGAGAGATTCTTGTTTAAGAATCTGAGCAAACGCCAAAATCAAACAGGAACGTCCCCAGAGAAGCCCCCTCCTTAAAAAAACCTGCACAGGCATCACATGAAGACAAAGAATATTGAGTATAATTTTTACAAATCAAAGTAGGATATAATTGAGTCAATGGGAGTAAAGGAAGGCTTAATTTTCAAACCCCACCATTTTAATTTTACAGCCAAAATACTCCTGAACTGTCAAAATCAAGTCAGAATTGACATTTATAATCAAGCAGCAACAGTTGCAATAGAGGTATATAAGATTATGAAGGGTATAGATATAGGAAATAGCTTACCTCTATTTACTCTGTTAGAGACACACAGGACGAGGGGCCATGGGCTTAAGGTGAGGGGGAAGAGGTATAACACAGATATTAGAGGGAGGTTTTTCACAGAGGGTAATGGGGGTATGGAATGCTCTGCCAAGTAAGGTGGTGGAGGCAAGCACACTAGAGTTGTTTAAGAGTAACTTAGACAGGCACATGAGCGGGTTGGAGATGGGTGGATATAGGAGATTGTTTTAAATAAGGTTCATTAGCATTGGGGCGTCCCTGGTAAGGTAAATGGATATGGTATGATAATAATGTTTTTCTCTTTTCATTCCCAGGTTTTAAGTCAGTCCACCTTGTTGCCAACGAGGGGCATACACGCGATGGGTCGTACTTGGGCTGCTCCTGATTGGCCTAGTGCTTCATGTCGTTAGTGTGTGCTTAAACTGGACCAGATGCTGGGCAAGACGACAGCTCAGTGACTATCACTGTTTGCTGTGCAGACACATGGATTTGGGCCGGTGTCTGTGGGAGTTTGCACATTCTCCGTGCTTGTGTGGGTTTTCTCCGGGTGCTCCAGTTTCCTCCCACACCCCAAAGATGTGCTATTAGGCTGACTGACAGTAATAAATTGTCCCTAAATTAGTTTTCCTCAATGTGGATGGCCGAAAAACAATAGATAAGGGTCATGGGTGGAGGGGGGGGGACTAGTAGTGTTAAAAAGGCGGCGCGGGCTCATTGGGCCGAAGGGCTGTTTCCCGGGCTGTTTTTGTTCTTTTGTCTAACGAGGGGCATGCACACGGTGGGTCGTGCGTGGGCTGCTCCTGGATGTTTCGAGAGTGGCCTAGTACTTTGCGTCGTTTGTGTATGCTTAAAACTGGATCAGCAGAGGGGCACCACAACAGCTCAGTGACTATCACTGCTAGCTGTGCAGACACATGGATTTGGGCCAGTGTCTGTGGGAGTTTGCGCATTCTCCCTGTGGTTGCATGGGTTTCCTCCGGGTGCTCCGGTTTCCTCCCACACTCCAAAGATGTGCTCTTAGGCTCATTGGTGCAACAAATTGTTCCTAAATTATTCTCCGCTGAATCTGGTTTCCAATGGGGGCACCATAACCACAGACACGGGTCAAGGGAGGTGTAGGAAAAATACACTGTTAAGATGGCGGCGCGGGCTCGTTGGGCCGAAGGGCCTGTTTCCTGTGCTGTGTTGTTCTTTGTTCTGTGGACTTGCACCCCCCAGGTCTCTCTGTGTGTCTATACTCCTGATGGTATAGCTCCTATCTACATTAGATCTACCGAAATGCATCACTTCGCATCCATCTGGATTAAATTCCATCTGCCATTTCTCCGCCCAATTTTCCAGCCTACCTACATCCTGCTGTATTCTCTGACAATGTTCATCACTATCTGCAAGTCTAGCAATCTTTGTGTCGTCCGCAAACTTACTGATCACACCAGCTACACCTTCTTCCAAGTCACATACATATATATCACAAACAGCAGAGGTCCCAGTATAGAGGCCTGCGGAACACCACTAGTCACAGACCTCCATCCAGAAAAAGACCCTTCCACTGCTACCTTCTGTCTTCTATGGCCAAGCCAGTTCTCCACCCATCTAGCTAGCTCCCCTTTTATTCCATGAGATTTAACCTTTTGCACCTGCCTGCCATGAGGGACCTTGTCAAACGCTTTACTAAAATCCATGTAGACGACATCCACGGCCCTTCCCTCGTCAATCGTTTTTGCCATCTCAAAAAACTCAACCAAGTTTGTGAGGCATGACCTCCGTTGTACAAAACCATGCTGTCTATCGTTAATGAGATTATTCCGTTCTAAATGTGCATATATCCTAAGGATCTTCTCCAACAATTTCCCTACCACGGACGTCAAGCTCACCAGCCTATAATTACCCAGGTTATCCTTGCTATCCTTCTTAAATAACGGGACCACATTTGCTGCCCTCCAATCCTCTGGGATCTCACCTGTGTCCAGTGAAGAGACAAAGATTTCTGTTAGAGGCCCAGCAATTTCACCTCTCGTCTCCCTGAGCAGTCTAGGATAGATGCCATCAGGCCCTGGAGATTTGTCTGTCTTAATGTTCCCTAAAAAACCTAACACTTCCCCCCGTGTAATTGAGATTTTTTTCTAACAGGTCAACACGTCTCTCAGGCACTACCAGTCAACATGTCCCTCTCCTTTGTGAACTGATGCAAAGTATTCATTTAGGATCTCACCTACTTCTTTGGGTTCTAAGCATAATTCCCCTCCTTTGTCCCCAAGAGGTCCGATCCTTTCCCTGACAACCCTCTTGTTCCTAACGTATGTATAAAATGCCTTAGGATTCTCCTTAATCCTGTCTGCCAAGGACATCGTGACCCCTTTTTGCCCTTCTAATTCCCTGTTTGAGCTCTTTCCTACTTTCTCTGTATTCCTCCAGTGCTCCCATCTGTTTTTAGCTGCCTGGACCTTACGTATGCCTCTCTTTTCTTTTTGATTAGACCCACAATCTCCCTGGTTATCCACGACTCTCAAATCTTACCTTTCCTATCCTCTCTTTTTACAGGCACATGCCTGTCCTGCACTCCTATCAACTGCTCCTTAAAAGACTCCCACATGCCAGACGTGGATTTACCCTCGAACAGCCTCTCCCAATCAACAGCCACCAAATCCTGCCTAATCTGGCTGTAGTTAGCCTTCCCCCAATTCAGCACCTTACCCATAGGACAACACTCATCTTTTTCCATACTATCCTAAAGTTTACAGAATGGTGGTCACTATTTGCCACATGTTCCCCTACTGAAACTTTGATGACCTGACCGGGCTCATCCCCCAGTACTAGGTCTAGTATAGCCCCTCTCTAGTTGGGCTATCAACATTTTGTTCCAAAGACCCTTCCTGTACGCATTTTATAAATTCCTCCCCGTCCAGACCCCCAGCCCTAAGCGATTCCCAATCTATACCAGGGAAATTAAAGTCTCCAACTACAACTACTATTTTTTCTGCACCTATCCAAAATCTCCTTACACGTCCATTCCTCAACTTCCCATGGGCTGTTGGGAGGCCTGTAGTACACCCCCAGCATAATGACTGTGCCCTTCCTGATTGAGTCACTGTGGGTGGAGCTCATTACATGACCCTTCTAAATTGTCCACCCTCTGTACCACGTAACATGCTCCCTAACCAGTATTGCTACTCCCCCACCTCTTCCAGTCCCTTCGCTGGCACGCCTAAAACATTTATACCCCGGAATATTCAGCTGCCAGTCCCGTCTTTTTTTTAACCAAGTCTCCGTCACTGCAACCATATCCATCCAAGTTCCACGCAAGCATTAAGGCCCTAAGTTCGTCTGTTTTGCCCATTACACTCCCTGCATTGAAGCAGATGCACTAGAGACCTCCAGGCCCACTGAGGTCTTCTTCCCCCAGAATGCTCTTCCTTTTAGATAGCCTTGTCTTGGCTCCAAGCTCATCCCCAGCCTCTATGCCTACTGACCCATTGTTTTGATCCCCACCCCCTGCCACATTAGTTTAAACCCACCCGAACCACACTGGCAAAACTCCCAGCCAGGATATTCGTTCTTTGGTTCCTGGAATTAGTGTTTTTAAAAGAACAATGTGGTGAACCTTTGCTGTACTAGTTCCAAATACATACTTCCTTACATATGGAGACCCAAATTGCCCACAGTACTCCAGGTGTGGTCTCACCAAAACACTTTACACTTGGTGTAATGCCTTTTCTTCAATGCTTCGAATGCACCTTTTACCATTAACCCAAGCTGAGATATGTTTTTACACACCCATGATAACACTCCAGATGGGTACACTGGTCACAGGGCCCAAGACTACAATTCTTACAGCAAAGTCCAGCTCTAGCTGATTTCACCAGTAATAATCTGTCTGATCTCCATAGCCTGTAGATGAGCTGAAGTGTGCTTCTGTTCCAAATTCACTCAGTTGATTATACTGCAAGCAGCAGTAGCAGTCAATGTCTTCAGTGCAATTTGCATTTACCCAAGAGAGATTGTGTGCTGCACAAAATTTTAAAGCACAATTAATGATGTCCTAAGATAAATTTGGGGTAAATATTAACACACACACACTTGCGTCTTATAGACTGAGTTTGTACACTACCTAAGAACCAGCTGAAAGAAGCAAATTCCAGAAAATCAAAGCATTTTCAATCCAAGCCCTTGCCAAAATCAGATTTCTTGAGGCAAGGCTCACTGAATTGATGTGCAATAGGTCACATTTCAACAAGCATTCAACTTTGTTATCCCACCAGGAACTGGGTATAACTTGCAATCTTTGAGATTGTTTTGGTTGACTTTGGTCCTAAACATTGTGATTTCAGGCGTTTCCTATTTGTTTTTGAGTGAAGTAGCATTGTTCAAAGAATAAGCAATTTGAATCTACGCAGGAAGAGACATGGACAACTCACCTTGTGTCCTGTTCTCCTCAGTTCTGGCAGCATTCGGTCCAAAATGAGAATTTTTCCTGAACTTTTCACCAACTCTTCATCTATCTACAGGACAAAAGATTGAAAGTGTACAATGATACATGCCTAAAGAATGCAAAAAACCCAACTTCACAATGATTCAGAAATTAAATAGTTGTTCAGTTAATAAAGTTATAAAATTGATTGTTGGTTTATAAATAAGTTTATAAAGTAAAAGAGGAAATATTAAGTATATACAGATCACTTGATGGGCCCAATTAAAATATCATGCCCAATTTCTGAGCCCTGACTGTAGGAAGGATCTTCTTGTCATGGTGAGGGTTGAGCCACGTAACACCCAGAATGAAAAAGGTAGAAACCAGAGAAAAAGGAGCTGCTTTTAACTAGAATATAGAAAGTCAAGGAGATTTCAGAGATGTTGAAGTTTATGAAAGACACTGGGTAAGATAAAAGGGGAAAGATTACAAAGTTTAAAATCATTGCAAAAGGAGGAAGAGATTAAAAATGGTTTGTTGGAGCCTGGATTGTCCTACTAGAAACAACGGGGGAAAAAAGCCCATTGAAAGGACTTTTTAAAAAACATTCAAGGGTATGGGTATAAGGGCAGGGATTGGGAGAGTACACATGGTTCAGTTTTACACCAAAAACATTTTCACCAAGGAAACTCTGAATACAATAAAAGTTACTGGGAAACTAGTGAGTTGCAAAAAGTTTGCCTTCCAAATTTGTTAAGAACAAATAATTTTCTGTTCTCTTACTAAAACTAGGTACTACAATGCAGCATATTGCAGCTGTGAGAGTAGGTTGCATATCCTACACTCTGCTGACCTTGGCTATGATGTGTACACTTCTCTGTATCAAAGAAAATTAGGATCCCTTGCTGCATGGATGACACTTTTTTTATACTTCCTTTCCAGCAGAGTATGTTAGCAAGGACAATAGGGCACTTGCAGATAACACCACAATAGACCACTGACGAACAGATTTAATGAAGCAAGGGCTGACCAGGGTGTATGGAGTGTCAGGGAGGGGTAGTACCTCTGGTGGGGGAACATGTTGCATCCTTTTCAGAGCTGTTTGTCCATGTTCTGTCCCCACCTGGCACTTAGCTCTCACCTGTGGCTCCCTGTAGCTGTTTGCCTGGGGTGTGGTCGCTGTCGCATGCAACAGCTTTAATAAGCCGGCTAAACCAGTTGAGGGTGGCCAACAGGTCTCAACCCTTGGTGAGACAGGGAGATGTCTATCCCAGCACAAAAACAGACTCCAGCGGATTGAGCGAACAAGACCAATCGAAGGTCCAATGGTCAAGAAGGCAGTCTCTGCAAGCTTCGTGGAACGCAGAGTAGAACAAGATACAGACGACCTCCTGGTCATCCACTGCGCCTAGTCCCATCTCCAGCTGTCTTGACTCTTGTCTTGCCACTGGATCCAGATGGGAATTGGGAAGAGAGAGTGAGGCTGACGCTGCGCAACTCTCCCTCACTTTAATCCAAATCAAGCGCTAGTCTCGACACCATCATCATCCTGTCCAACCTTTGAAGTCCTGTGGCAATGGGCGAGTGACAAAGCAGGTGCGGATACACTGGGAGCAGTAGTCATGGACCTGCACGCAGGCGGCTCAAGTCTAATGGTTGTTTTCTGCTGATGGAAGCAGCAGTGAAATTCGGTGTCTACCTGGGTGACTGAGTGAGCAGTCCTCTTCAGGAACGCACTGCTCACATCAGTAGAATGAGAAAGGGTCTAGAAAAGGTGCCTTAAACATTGCCTGTTTCACTACATCCTGGCCAGTTTACCACGGCTGGCAGGGAGCCCATCTTGCGGTCGAACAAACAAAATAAAACACAAGGTGACACCGCTCACCATTGGCACTTGGAATGCGCGCACGCTTTTGGACAACCCTACAGCAGACAGACCAGACAGAAGAACAGCCTTAGTTGCCAGGGAGCTTGCAAGATACAACATTGACATTGCAGTCCTGAGCGAAACTCGTCTTGCCAATGTAAGTCAGTTGACTGAAACTGGAGGTGGATACACTTTTTTTCTGGAGCGGCCACAGCAGTGATGAACATTATGATAGTGGAATTGGATTCGCTGTCAGGAGTCACCTTGTTCGGAAACCTGCTAGGCTACACAAGGATGTGAACGACCGGTTATGACATTACAGCTTTCGCTATGGAACAGAAGTCAAGCCACCCTGATCAGCAACTATGCCCCTACAATGAACAACCTGGACGAGATGAAAGACAAATTCTACGAAGAACTAGACACCTACCATCAGCAGTCAGCAGTACCGACAAGCTGATCTTACTTGGCGATTTCAATGCAAGAGTAGGGTGTGACTCTGCAATCTGGCAGGGAATCATTGGGAGGCATCGAGTGGACAAGTGTAACAGTAACAGCCTACTCAATGAAAACCTGTGCAGCACACGACCTCATCACCAACACAACTTTCCGTCTGCCTACCCATAACAAGACCTCCTGGATGCACCCCCACTCTAAGCAATGGCATCTTATTGACTATGTCATTGTCAGGAGAGATAACAGGCAAGATGTCAGAGTGACCAAGGTCATGCGTGGTGCTGATTGCTGGACAGATCAGACTCATTGTCTCCAAAATGAGGCTCTGCACCAGACGCAGGAGGTGACCACAAGGAAGCAAGGTTATGAAAAGAATCAATGCGGCCAAGCTAAAGAACCCCAGCATAGCTACAGCACTGGCTGAAGACTTAGAAATCAAGCTTGCTGACTTACGCCTCACAGGCAGCGCTGAGGACGACTGAGAACGCTTCAGGGATGCTTTCCATTCATCTGCACTAAAGATGCTCGGGCCCTCTACCCACAAGCAGCATGAGTGGTTCGATGAGAATGATGAGGAGATACAGGCTCTACTTGTTGAAAAGCACCGTCCTCATCGGGCCTGTCAGAACGACCCAGTGGACCAGTTCACTTATCTTGGCAGCACCCTCTCCCAAGCAGTAACTATTGATACAGAAGTTAACTGCAGGATAGCAAAGGCAAGTTCTGCTTTCAGTAGACTGCTCGCCACTGTATAGGAATGTCGAGGAATCAACCCAACAACAACAACAAAAGGTCTACAGCACCTACCCATCACCCTCTTATATGCCTGTGAAACGTGGACTATGTATTGAAGGCATGCAAGACAGCACAATCATTTCTACGACTTGTCTTCGCAGAATATTATGCATCAGATGGCAAGACAAAGTACCAGACACTGAAGTTCTCTCTAGAGCAAGTCTACCATCAGTCCAAACACTGCTGATGACAGCAGACCCAGTGGGCAGGTCATGTCATCCGTATGCCAGATGAGCACATACCCAAGCAACTCATAAGAACATAAGAAATAGGAGCAGGAGTAGGCCATCTAGCCCTTCGAGCCTGCCCTGCCATTCAGTAAGATCATGGCTGATCTGAAGTGAATCGGTTCCACTTTCCCGCCTGCTCCCCATAACCCTTAATTCCCTTATCCATCAGAAATCTATCTACCCGTGACTTAAACATATTCAACGAGCTAGCCTCCACCACTTCAATGGGCAGAGAATTCCAGAGATTCACCACCCTCAGAGAAGAAGTTCCTCCTCAACTCTGTTCTAAACTGCCCCATCTCAGGATGGGCAGTAATATGGGCACAATTGCCCAGAGGACACTTGGGCTAACATGGAATATTTCTCCTACTTAGGTTAATTACATTGAAAGGTGAAGGGGAGCTTGGCCATTCTATTCCAACAGTCAAAACAGCCTGAATTATACACCAACATAGATCGCCCACGTCAGAAGCAGAAGGGCATTTTGGTTCAAAATGGAATACTAAATGCTGTGAGTCCACTGAGGCTGATAAGGATATCAAACAGTTCTCACCTTAAACTCCTGGGTTTTGGGGTCCAGTGGGTATTCAATTAAGTATGGGTGGTTACAGCATTTCCTGAGTAACATCAGCACATTCTGCAATTTCAGGTGGACTTCTTTATCTTGTGGGATATCCACATCCAACACAGGCCTGTGAAAAAATGAGAGAGACAGCAAGTTACATTCAGGACAACCAACTAAGAAATAACTTGCTACTCTGTCAGCCCTGCTTCAGTGACGTCCATTACCAATTCAAACCCTGCTCCAGAAACTGCAGCACAGCAATCCAGGACTAGCACCCAAGCGCAGTACTCAAGAAATATTACATCACTGCAGGTGCTATCTTTCAGATGATGTTTAGTCTCAGCAGGATATAAAACATGTCATGGCACCATTTTCTAAGAGTAGCAAAGCTCCCCATTGGCCAATATTTAGCCAGTACTGAACATTAATCTGGGCCTTTTCAACATTGGTAGTGGGATCTTGCTATGTAAAAAATGGTTGCTTACCTTCATGAACAGTGAACAACATAATTGGCTGGAAAGCAGAGGCCATATAAAGCTAAGGTAATACAGCTGCTTACGTTTCAAGTGGTCATTACAAGATTCATAGCAATTCAGCTTCAAATTTTCACTAGGAAGACAGTGTTTCCTCCAAGGTCACTGCAAATCAATATGCCAGTGGCATAAACATTTGACAGTATAACATGATGTGACAATTATCCAGTGGTTCAGAGAGTATCACAACCTGTAATGTTTCAGCTTAAGTGGTCTTTCTGATACAAGGTCATTGATCTGAAATATTAAATCAGTTTCTCTCTGCAGAGGCTGCCAGACCAGATTGTTCCAAGCAGATTTTATTTGTATTGCAGATTTCCATCATCCACAGTACTTGGCTCTTATACCACAAGCTGTGCTATTATACCACTTAGGTATTGCAGAATGCAGATCATGAATAGTTTAGCTTATTCATCTTGGGCCCCAAGGCCGAATTACTCATTACTGGACAGATGGGAGGATAAACCAGTCAGTGCTCCCCATCTTGGTCATTGCCCAACAAGTGGGCTTATGCCCATCTAGAATTCTACCCCAGTCCCCACAGCCACTTATCAAATGGACTTCTATTGAAAACCATGAAGCCAACTTGTTTTTAAACACCTTCCCTATAGGACTTTAGTGAACCAGATAGGTGTTTGCAACAAATAATGCTTTCATAGTAATCTAGACTTTTATTGCATTCAAATTTCACCATCTGCCTCAGTGTGATTCAAACCTGGTGCCCCCAGATCGTTATTCTGGGTCTCTGGATTAGTAGTCCAACAACAATACCTCCCTGCGCTGCCTCAACCCCCACCCCAACCACATGAAGAGATGTTCTACCAACCAATAATCCAGTTTCTCCACTTGCTGCACCTGAACACTGAGCCTCACTGGGGTGTAGTTCAGTGGGTGCTGGCAACTTCCATGCTGGCTGCTGCTCTACACTGAATATCAGCAAGTTAACTGTGATGGAAACTCTCACCCCATTTTCTAAGAGATCAGTAAAACGTGAACCAGGGACCGCATTCCAAATTGCGCCACAAGAGATCAACATTTGAAGAGGATACTCAATGAAGCATTTGTTACCTCAATGTTATTACAATTATGCAGCTCCTCTGAGGCTGTCTGTGCCTAGTTGATGCGTTAACTACAAAATCAATCATTCTTTTAAGAGTTTCCATTGCACTGAAGAGGTAGTGGCGCAGTGAAATTGTCACTAAACTAGCAATTCAGTCTCCAATCCGGGGAGTTGGGTTTGAATCCCACCTCAGAAAGTGCCGGAATTTGAACTCAATTTAAAAGAGAAAAAAATCAGGAATTAAAAAATTAAATGTCCATGAGACCATTGTCAATTCTCACAAAATCCCATCTGGTTCACTAATGTCCTTGGGGAAGGAAATCTGCCATCATGGCCTGGTCTGGCTTAAACTGACTCCAGACCCACTGAAATGGCTGAGAAATTTGTTATATCAAATCACAAAATTCTGAAAGAATGAAACGGAATAGACCACCTGAAATTGACCACTGGAGATGACAATAGCAAACCCAGCCCCACCTGGGGGCTTGTGCCAAAATTGAGAGAGCTGTCTCACAGTCTAGTCAAGCAACAGACTGACATAGAGCATACCCTAGAACGATGATGGTGCTGTCTGGGATTTTGAGTGCGGCAGGGCAGGCCCAGCAGAGGTGGTGCACAATGGTACGCAACTGGGAGGGAGTTGTACTGAGAGAACAAAGAGAACAGAAAAGTACAGCACAGGAACAGGCCCTTCGGTCCTCCAAGCCTGAGGTTTGCTAAACCTCACTTACTGTACTGTCTGGAGACAATACACATCTCTTTAACCTGCGCTCAATGCTCCTTCCACTCACATTGTTGGCCACTTTAAGACTTGAATAGCAGGTTAGGTGTAAAGATTCGCATTCTAAACAGTAATCTGTAAACGGTCTGTGCTGTTATATGCTCTGAGGCCAGAACTCTCCATTCACCTGATAAAGAGGGAAACCTCGAAAGCTTGAGAGTTTACTATCAAATAAATCGGTTGGACTTAAACCTGGTGTTGTCAGACTTCTTACTGTGTTTACCCCAGTCCGATGTCGGCATCTCCACATCATGTCTTATATTACACCATAGTACATTTATCCACCAAAATACAAACAACCAAATTAGGAAAGACATCACCAGATCCATTGGTGAACCTAAAATGACATTGATAAAGGGCTCACTAGATCAGAAAACAAAATAAAAATTAACATTTGTAGAAACAAAATCCATGAAATGTGATAGAACAATGTTGCTGAGCTACAAAATCTTGTTTAAGAACACATGCTACTTTCAAAACGGAGTCCAATCAATTTATTCAAATTCTCAGTAACTCCACCACTGGATTACAGAAAAATTCAAATGGGATAGACTTTCTCTGCACTAGCTGCTGCCCTCAAAGACACAACCTCAAAGAAACAAGACATTCTTGGTACAGACAGCTCCCCAGGCCTGATCAGTCACATCATTGGGTTTCCAGCCATCTCCTCTACCCTTTTTCAGCTTCTTCTTGGCCTCCTGGAGGACTTTGAGGTTTATTAGTCAAACAAGGAGACAGTCAAGGTAACTGCTCCTCAACCTCCAATCACAGGTTCCCTCCTTCCTGCTCCTCTAATCTATTTATGGACGAGCAGAGGAAGGACAGAAGCTTCGATTGGAGGATCTGGAACAACGAGCATGGGAGAGAAGGAATCAGTAACTGGATGAGCAGCTACTCTCACTCACTGCTCCTCCAAAATCAACTCTGCATTCTCCTGCTTTCAACAAATTGTCTACAACTGCAATTGTCCAGTCTAGCTCAGACCATGGAGCCATAACATAAATTAATATGCAAGAGGGAACCCATTCTTGAATTCCTTTGGGGGCTAAAGGTTGAAATTTGCCCACTGCCTATTTTAAAACCTACATTCAACAACTAGCTCTGAAAGCATTGCTCATTTTGACAGCTCTAACAAATTGCAGCACAGCAGCTGAGACTATAAAATTTTTAAATAATCAACAACATTCTAAATTTTTAAAACCCCACAGCATTCTAAATAATCAGTTCACTCGATGTTAATCGAAGGCATTAAAAAAATTCCAACAGTTGGATCCTCACCGAAAACTAATCAGTTCTTCTTTGGATTACATCCTGTTTAGTAGGTTTCACTGAAATCCCTTTTATGGGATGGGTGTTGCTGGCTAAACCAGAATGTATTGCCCATCCATCAATTATGTTTTGAGATTATGGGCGAGATTCTCTGTTCTACCCCTCAATACTTTTCTCGGCAGCATGCTGTTCACTGGCACTGGCACCTTCTGGGTGTCAATGTGAATTCCTACTGAAGCCACCCCACACTGCCAGGAAACTTGCAGCAAGGGGTATGCCATTAGGGGGACCAGAGAACCTCACTGGCATGAATGGCTGGAGAATTCTTGCCTAAATTATTTACAAACAAGGGTGAAAACATCACCTCTGTCCACCATAGTGGCAGAGGTGACAAACACCTCTTGCTGTGTGCTCTCACAGCTCAGCACCATGTTAGGCAGCATTTGTAGCCACTCTGATATTGACCATTCTAAACTCTAATCCCTTGACCAAACATAGCTGAAGGCCACATACAGATCAAGAGGGAAAAACAAAATTTGTTTCATGCCTCTAATATATTGCAAACTTAAACTCTTCATAACCAAATAATTTATCATATAGGTAAAATTATCCAAAGCAGGATCCCACAGAAAACAAATGAATAACTAGTTAAATTATTTTTCTGGTGGCACTTAAAGGGTAAATGTTGACCAAGACACAATGACAACAGATCCAAATCACATTTACCCAAACCACCATCTCCACCACCAGAGAACGGCACTGCTAACAGTGCAGAGTTCCATCAGGCCTGCACTGAAGCAACAACCTACATTAGTGTTGTTGTCCTGAAGTGGGGACTGACCCCACGACCTTTTAATTCAGAAGAAAGAATGCAGACAATCAATTCATGATGTCATCAGTATTATCAAGTGGTGATGTTCAGAGCCCACCGGGACAACCCACACTCCATCACCAACCTCTGCTCATGGGCATTCTGCTGCATCACAGCAATCATCTTCTCCAAATCATCATATTCAGTATAATTCACCAGTTTCCTGCTTCGACGTTTCGGTCGACCAGTAGGGGTCAGCTGCAGTTTCTCCTGCTGCGGCTATGAGAGGAGAATAAATAATTGTAGCAAATATAAAACCTCTCAGAAATTAAACATCTTACCACATTGTTTTATAATGCACCCATACCTCCTGTCCCAGCAGCGTTGTAATGGTCTTGTTGACTATGGCTGTGTAGAAGGACTCCTGTTTTTTGCTCAGAGGTGCATAAACTACAATCTCTCGCTTTGGAGGAATATCCATTGTGACATCAGATTTCAATCTTCTCAGCAGGAATGGAGTTAGGATCTGCAACACCAATAACATTCTATCTAGAATTTGATAACCACGACTGCATAGACTTCAAGCTGCTGGATAACAGCTGTCACTCAAAGTTTGCCATTTATGGAGATCCCACAGGTATTTGATGAGCTTCTCTGCTCAATGGAGCACTCATAGGTCGGTCAGCCGTGGGTTTGAACCAGCCACAAACTCCACATGAAACAATGACTACACGCAAATCTCCCAGGACACTGTTAACAGCAAGTCTCAGACAGGAATATTACACCATATAAAACAGATGAACGAACAAACACACACCTACATTCAGTAAACACTGGGTGAATTCAGTTCCAGTATTGCATTGAAAAATTTTTAAAAACTCCACTTTTTCCACGCTTCCGGGTTGCAAACATCAGTTTGATTCCTCTTAAATTTCAACAAGCAGCCCTGGACACTGAACAAATTTAATTTACATTGATGTGCATTGTAACATTTGAGGTACTCCAAAGTCAAAAAAAAGGTGAATGAATGAGTGAACAGCCAGCCAGAACGGTTAACCTTTTGGAGGCAGGGAGTAGTATGATATACAAAGAACAAAACAGCACGGGAAACAGGCCCTTCGGCCCAACGAGCCCGTGCCGCCATTTCAACATTGTGAGTCCCCTCTCCACCCATGACCCTTGTCTACGCTTATGGCACTCCACATTGGAAACCAGATTAAGGGGAGATTAATTTAGGGACAATTTGTTACACCAATCAGCCTAAGAGCACATCTTTGGGGTGTGGGAGGAAACCAGAGCACCCGGAGAAAACCCACGCAAGCACGGGGAGAATGTGCACAGTCCCAGACACCAGCCCAAATCCACGTATCTGCACAGCAAACAGTGATAGTCACTGAGCTGTCGTGTTGCCCAGCAGCTGGTCCAGTTTAAGCGTACACTAACGACATGAAGCACTAGGCTACTCTCGAAATATCCAAGAGCAGCCCTCGCACGACCTACCACGTGTATGCCCCTTGTTGGGCAGCAAGGCAGACCGATATAGTTCACAATCAGCATTCTGTAGGGTTTACCAACGCACCAGTAAAGGCTCATCAGCTAATGAGAAATATTGGGAGCAAAGGTAAAACAAAAACACTGACAGCAGAGAAGATTTTTCTTTATTCCTTCATTGTATATGGGGTGTCACTAGCACAGCCAGAATTTGTTGTCCACCCTTAATTGACCTTGAACCAAGCGCTAGGGCTTGCCAGGACAATTTGAGAGCAGTTAAGTGTCAACTACTGTGGGTACAGAATCACATGTGGCCGGACCAATAAGTATGGCAGACTTCCCTCCCTAAAGAACTTAAGTGAACCAATAGGTTTTTACGACAATTGATCAGTTTCACAGTCAGCATTACCGAGGCTAGTTTCATATTCCAGACTTCATTAACTGATTTTAAATTCCACCAACTGTCATGGTAGATTTGAATTCATTTCCACAGAGCATTACCCTGGTCTCTGGATTACTCACCCATTAATACACTACAGCATCATCTTCCATTGAGGGACAAAGGGAGGTTGAAGAGATTTACAAATTAGGGCAAGACTTCTAGAATTTAGTGTCAGGAGACAGGGAGCCAGCGGAGACAGAGGGGCAATGGATGGAGAAAGCTTCCTGCTGACAGGACGTGGGTGGCACAACTCAATCAAGACAAGTTGAGAGTTGCTTTACAGAGTTTGAAGGACCAATGAATAGAATTTGAGACGATTAATCTCAATGTATCGAAAGGATAGAAGTTTCTCTATTATAATTGTCATCTATAATCAGGTTTTATGGATACAGCAATCCTGCATTTGTTCACAGTGCTCTGCATTATCTTTCCTGTAAACTCTTACCTCTTATCAACTCTTGTTAACTTCCAGTCTTTACTAGCTCCAACTCCCTGGTTTTAGCACTACCCCACAAATTCAGAGCTTTTAAAATCCAGTTTAGTGCTCCATCTGTGCAGTCCCATTTTGTTTTCCTGTGCTGTACTGTTTTGTTCAGTAACTATGCCAATTTTTCATTTCAGACATTTCACACCCACTTCCTACCTTTACATTTGTCTTTTTGTGTTTGCTGTTCTGTTGTTTTCTTGGTTTAACATTTAATAAATTCATCATTCTTGCTTAATACTAACTGGCCATATTATAAATTGCTTTGAACCCATTTTGGCCCATTATGGCTCCCATCTCTAAATCAGCCACTTTCAGCAAAGATTTCTGTGTGTTCATGTGTGGAGTAGCAGATGCACCAGCTTTAGCTGAGACAGTTGGCACAATTTCACTGTATTTGCCAACTTTATACCAAAATGAAGAATTTTGACCATTTGTTCCCAATTAGAAACCAACAGAGGGAGGATGTTTTGCCAGCAAGAGGCCTAATAAGAGAGTGGCAGAGTTCAGGTATAAGGCACAGCTGGGAGAACAGAAAAAAGGGGAAGAGAACCAGATTGCAAGCATCAAAAATGGTGGGTATAAACTGTATACAGCTCCTAGAGGCTGCTGGAACCTAGTTGCGTTAGTAAGTGTGCAGCTGAGGAAGAGTTTAGAGAATTTAGAATCAGGCATTAGAATCAGACGATTAAGGTACAAGTTGTTTGCCTAGTTACAATACACTTGGAAATGATAAATGTGACTGACCGCATTTAAGCATGACTGAAAAACAAGAAGTTCCCTTGCATTGCTCACAATAAGACGTGGTATTTTATAACAAAAGGAATACTATAACAAAAAGAATACCAGGGCTAACTAACACCACATCAGTGACAGGATAACCACAATTCAGCTTTAATTGCACTGTATTTTTTACTTCTTCATTTTGATTGTCAAATTCTGCAAACGTGTAATTTCCCAAGGATTGGCAGCAGTAAGGGAAGGCAAACTGTAAACCCGCTGTCAAGCTATATGCCTGCAAACACCTCTCTCACCAATCTATCCTGGCACTGCAGGACCTAAACCATCAAGAGTTAGTATGTGCCATCGTACACATTCCACATTATGACTTTTACAGTGTTCCAAAGGAACCTTGGCTCCTTCAGGCTCTAAACTTAAACACATTTGACAGTGTAGCAGAAGATACTGAAACCCCTGCTTTGAGACTATTAAATCAAAGCAGATTAACTTAAAATAGGAACTACAGTGTGCCATATAAAAGGTATCACAATATACCTCAATTATATGCTATGATGGTATTGTCTGTATAAACACAGATAACTATTTTTGAACAAGTATAGTTTGAGACTGTATTTTTATTTTATTGTAAGCTTTGGTCAACAAGCAGTTTACCCCTTGGCATAATGGGAAACATTCTTTTGGAATGAATGTAGAGCATATACCAAAACAGGGGCAGGTCAGGCAGCTATACTACCATGGTTTTTGAAATGAATAGAAGGATTCAGCTTCTAGCTGGAATGAATAGATGAAAAGCAGCTTCCACTGATAATGGGACTTGGAAACAGACAAGGAAGATGACTCCCTTACGGTTCTCTGGACTTCTGGTATTAGGAGCGACCCTGGAACCTACTAGATTTGTGTAGGTGAAGTTACTAGGCAACCAGGGAAACAGTCTATGGATTCAGTTGACCAATGAATTCCGAATTCTGCTAGAAAGTAAAATGCTGTTGGCCGAAGTATATTAATGTCATTGGATCATCCAGTTTCAACGACAAGTAGGGCGGGAAGATCAAATCTTCAGAAATGTATAACTGTTGTGCTCATATGATGAAACAACAAAGAGAGGTTACAATCCTCTGACCACCTCTCTCTCAATACCTGTTGGTTAAATAAAACGTCTTTAACAGCATACTATCTTTCGCAAGTCTTTGTGTTTGCTGTGACGGGCTGAATACAAGACTCCCGGGGCATACCCTGAGAAATTCCCCTTAGATAGGAATTCGCCCATTATGTTTGTTTTTTTTGTTTAACTTGTTAGAAACTGAAGCAAGTTGAAATCTGTATCTCAACTTGCTGATTGCTTTAGGCTTGTAGTATCAGGCATGTTAGAGATGAATATAAAATGTGGTAAACATAAAATTATGACTGAAGAAATAGAACTAGGATCTTGTAACTATACAACAGCAAACATAGTTTAAACAACACAGGATGGGGCAAGGATGAGGGGGAATGAATGTTATTTCATGAGAACAAACTAAGCAGGACAGAAACCTACAATTCGGCATATTGCCAACCCACATTATGGAAACAACTGTGGTTTTGATCACTAATACAGGGTATTGTTACTAGAGAGGTGGTGCTCAACAGACTGGAGGGACTGATTGTGGACAAGTCCCCAGGACCAGATGGAATGCATCCGAGGGTTCTGAAAGAAATGGCAGAGGTGATAGTGGATGCCTTGGTGATTATTTTCCAAACGTCGCTGGATTCCGGGGAAGTGCTGGAAGACTGGAAAACGGCTAATGTTACGCCGTTGTTTAAGAAGGGTGGCAGGCAAAAGGCGGGAAATTATAGGCCGGTTAGTTTAACGTCTGTTGTAGGAAAAATGTTAGAATGCGTGATCAAGGAGAAAACAGCAAGGCATCTTGAGAATTGTTTGGTAGAGCAGACACAGCACGGTTTCGTTAAGGGGAAGTCGTGTCTGACAAATTTATTGGAGTTCTATGAGGATGTGTCTAGGGCGGTGGATAGAGGAGAGCCGGTGGATGTGGTGTTTCTTGATTTTCAGAAGGCGTTTGACAAGGTGCCTCACAAGAGGTTATTACAGAAGGTCAGAGGGCATGGAGTTAGGGGTAGGGTGTTAGCGTGGATAGAGGATTGGCTGTCAAATAGGAGGCAGAGAGTGGGGGTCAATGGGTGCTATTCGGATTGGCGGTTGGTGACTAGTGGAGTGCCCCAGGGGTCAGTGCTATTTACCATTTATATAGGTGATCTGGAGGAGGGAACCGAGTGTATGGTGTCGAAATTTGCTGATGACACCAAGATTGGTGGAATGGCAAATTGTGCAGAGGGTGTGGAGAGTCTGCAGAAGGATCTAGATAGGCTGGGCGAATGGGCCAGGAACTGGCAAATGGAATTTAATGTTGGCAAATGTGAGGTTGTCCACTTTGGTAGGAATAATGGTAGGAAGGATTATTACTTACGTGGCAAAAAACTGCAGCATGCAACGATGCAGAGGGACCTCGGGGTCCTTGTGCATGAGTCACAAAAACCCAGCCTGCAGGTGCAGCAGGTGGTCAGGAAGGCATATGGGATGCTGGCCTTCATAGTGAGGGGGATTGAATATAAAAGTAGGGAGGTCTTGCTGTAGCTGTATAGGGCACTGGTGAGGCTGCAGCTGGAGTACTGTGTGCAGTTTTGGTCGCCGCACTTATGCGAGGATATTTTGGCCTTGGAGGGAGTGCAGAGGAGGTTCACTAGGCTGATTCCGGAGTTGAGGGGGTTGAACTATGAGGAGAGGCTGAATAAACTAGGCTTGTACTTGTTAGAGTTTAGAAGAATGAGGGGAGATCTCATTGAGACATAAGATGTTGAATGGGATGGATAGGATAGAGGTGGAGAGGCTCTTCCCGCTCAGAAAGGACAGTAGGACTAGACGGCACAGCCTCAAGATGGGGGGGGGGGGGGCACGGTTTAGAACAGAGTTGAGGAGGAACTTCTTCACTCAAAGGGTGGTGAATCTCTGGAATTCTCTGCCCGTTGAAGTGGTAGAGGCTGCCTCACTCAATATTTTTAAGACGTGGGTTGATAGGTTTTTGATAGGCAAGGGGATTAAGGGTTATGGGGAGAGGGCGGGAATGTGGAACTGAGCCACGACAAATCAGCCATGATCTTATTGAATGGTGGGGCAGGCTCGAGGGGCTAGATGGCCTACTCCTGCTCCTATTTCTTACGTTCTTATGTTCTTATGAAAGTTGCTGAGACTAGACAGAACTATAGTCAAGGACAGTGAAGAAACTGCCTATTGTGTAGGGGTAACACCAGACGTGCAGCGTGAAGTAAGACATGTACATCACATCTTGTAGGAATGTAAAATGTCCAGATTGTGAAACAAATGGTAAGCAAGATGTGTTGTTTCTGCAACTGAGTATATTTTCTAACTACAGGGGGATAAAGGTCACTGAGATAGAAGGGACATCAGCGATTAAGTTAGCAGAAGACTGGATACAGTCGGTCTGAACTGGACTTGTTAACAGTTCTCCAGGGAACATTGATAAGATGGATGACTCTCATGAGAACTAATCAAGTAAGGATATTGAAACAAGATGCACTCTTGCAATAACAGGAAAATATGGTTAGAGGGGAGCAGAGGGGCTTGGGACATGAGCCAACATACAGCATAACCTGTAACTAGGGGTACCTTGAGCCAATAGGAGAATGACAACACAAATGGGATAGGGACCACCAAATAGGGGAGAACAATGTATTGTGTAATTGATTAACATGCTTGTAGAAATAGTATAAAAAGCCTGCTTAAACTCGATGTAAGGTGTGCCTATTTTATTGGACACCCGGTCTTGCAAGAACGTTAAATATCTTGCTCCTTCGGAACTTGACTCGACTAAATTGTTTGACTGTGAGCTGCGTTTCTCACAGGCATACCTCCAACTCTCAAATCGGACTAACAAGAAAGCTAGAAATATTTAAGGTTTTCTGAGCAATATGATTGCTTCAGCTCCTTTATGTTCTGTAAAACAGAAAGGTAACTTTGTCGTCTCTGCTTGCTAGAAGCTACATGTATTCACACGAATCCTTCTTGATTTCAGGGTTTGATTTATTTATATGCACTGGTTGCGTTTTTTAGTCATCAGGTTGTGACTTGCTGAATACGAAAATGAATTAAAAATTGAGAAGCCTGGCATGTGAAGTGAGATATGTAAGAAGAAATGCACTGTAAATGTTTTACAATACTGCAAGCAGATTCCCTGTGCCAATACTCTGAGTTGATGAACACACTGTTCCATAAAATGCATGTCAAGCCATATAGCACGTAATGGATTATTAGATTTAATGATTTTCCAGTGACTGAAAAAAAGGTCACACCCACAGTGTTATTATGGGACTTATCTATAAAGTTGGAACTAAAGAATGAGAATAGAAATAGACCATTGAGGCTTTCCATTTTGTTCGCACCAGGACAAACAAGAATATTTTCTGCTTTGAACTTTGGCAAATGCATACTGCTTGAGAAAAGGATTCCATTCTTCATGCCAACACTTGGAGGAAGCACTGAGGGGGGCAAAAATATTGAAAATTCACCACCTGAGTATATTTTGAACCATACCACCCTCAAGTATTGCTCAATATGGAGGAGTTCTCATTTATCAGCCAAAGGAGGACAGTATGTTATTAGTAATAGATTTCCCTGCCCATGTTTATCCTAAAACCATGAGACATCATGGGATCTGGAGCTGATTTAAGGACTCCCAGGGCAACTCCCTCCTAACTGTGCTGCCACCTCTGTTCTGCTGGTGAGACAGGACATATCCAGGGATGGTGTCTGGGGTATTGTCTGCAAATTATGAATCTGTGAGAATGACTATGTCAGGCTGAGTAACCAGTCTGAGACAGCTGTCCCAATTCTGGCACTAGCCCCCAGAAGTTAGTGAGGAGGACTTTATAAGTCAATAGGGTTGTTCGTTTTGCTGTTGTCCAAGTCGATGCCAGGTGTTCCATCTGGTTTCATTTCTTTTGTTGAGACTTTGAAATGATTGATACAACTGAGTGGCTTGAAAGATCATTTCAGGGGCCAGTTGAGTGAGTCACATTGCTGTGGCTCTGGATTCACATGTAGGCCAGACACAAAGATGGCAGATTTCCTTCCCTAAAAAAGGACATTAGGGAACCAGATGGGTTTTTCCAACAATCGGCAATGGTTTCACAATCATCAGTAGACTCTTAATTCCAGCTATTCTTTATTGAATTCAAATTCCACCATCTGCCGTGGTGGGATTCGAACACAGGCCCCCAGAACATTAGCTGAGTTTCTGGATTAATAGTCTAGCGGTAATAACATTCGGCCATCACCTCCCCTTTATATACACTCCAGGAATTCATCCCCAACAGCATTAGTGTTAATTAGGTCCACCCATTCTATATGAAGTCACCTACTTTTACTCTATTTCCCACGTTACCTGCAGTTCCAGTGTCCTGATTTATACCATACCAATAGTTTGATAGCCTACAAACAATTCTTACCAATGTTTGCCAGCCCTTGCTTCTCCTAGCACCACCCAAGCTGATTTTATATCCTGGTCCTTCAATCTAACACCTCCTCTCAATGTTCTGATTTCATCCCTTGCTAACAGCGCTATCTCAGCTCCTTTTTCTTTTTGCTTAACTTTCCTAAATGACAAATTTTCTTAGTCACCCTGTAACTATATTTTCATAACAGTAATTAAATCATACCCACTTACCTTTATTTATGTTTTCAAACCATGTTGCAAATGCTGCATGCATTTAGATACAGTACTCTTGGTCTTTTTAAATAATATTCTCAATCTGACCCTATTTATATTTGCTTTCACTTTGTCTGTCTTCTAATCTTGCTTACTACTTTCATACTGTCACTGCCGAACCAAGCAGTGTTCAAATAAAGCGGCTTTTAGAAAGGAGATATAATTAAATCTCCAGTTTAAGATGGACCCTGGGTTTCCTTTCGTAACTAGCTTAGCTTGATATTTACATTTAAACTTGGAAGAATTTACAAACAGAAGTTTCAATCATTGAGTGGCTGTAAATGCAAATGGAGATACTACAATAAATTTGCACTATTAGTACCCATCCTCGATGCAAACAGAGAAACTCAGTTCTATACATTTTGGTATAAGTCTGAAAATACATTTGGCAGAAAGGAAGAACAAAGAACAATACAGCACAGGAAACAGGCCCTTCGGCCCTCCAAGCCTGCGCCGCTCATTGCTCCAATGAGACCATTCTTCTGTATCCCTCCATTCCCAGTCTGCTCATGTGACTATCCAGGTAAGTCTTAAAACGATCCCAGCGTGTCCGCCTCCACCACCCTCTGTGTAAAATATGTCCCTCTGATATCTGAGTTAAACCTTGCCCCCACCCCCCTCACCTTGAACCTGTGACCCCTCGTGTTTTGTCACCTCCGACCTGGGAAAAAGCTTCCCACTGTTCACCCTATCCATACCCCTCAAAATTTTATACACGTCTATTAGGTCTCCCCTCATGCTCCATCCTTCCAGGGAGAACCACCCCAGTTTATCCAATCTCTCCTCATAGCTAAGACCCACCATACCAGGCAACATCCTGGTAAACCTTCTCTGCACTCCCTCCAAAGCCTCCACGTCCTTCTGGTGGTGCGGCGACCAGAACTGGACGCTGTACTCCAAATGTGGCCTAACCAGCGTTCTACACAGCTGTAACATCAAATGCCAATTTTTATACTCTATACCTCATCCTATAAAGGCAAGCATGCCATATGCCTTCTTCACCACCTTCTCCACCTGTGCTGCCACCTTCAAGGATCTATGGACTTGCACACCGAGGTCCCTCTGTGCGTCTACACTTTTGATGGTTCTGCCATTTTTTGTATAGCTCCCCCCTACATTAGTTCTACCAAAACGCATCACTTCGCATTTATCTGGATTAAATTCCATCTGCCATTTCTCCACCCAATTTTCCAGCCTATCTATATCCTGCTGTAAGCTTGCGCAAATATAGACAGACCCAAAGATGGTTAAAATACCCATTAGATTGAAAGATTATTTTGCAGACTGGCAAGTAAAATGTGCTTGATAAAATATAAAGAGTACTTCATTCAGGGCATGAGAAGGTTTTGAAAAGATGAAAAAGTGAATAAAACAGCTTCAAATTAGAAAAATACTACTGAACGTGAATACTTGAAGGCATGAGAATAAAATACAAATATTAAAAGACAATCTTCAGAATCAGAACTAGAGCATTTAAGAGATCATTTCCACAGTTAAACAAGTCTACCTGATGAAGCATGTGCAGAATGTTTTGTTCTTTTTCATTGGCAACTATATCTTCAGCATTTTCCGTTATGTTTGTAACATCAAACCAGGATTCAAAACTAGGAAACAAAAGGTACATTTACTACAAAACAGGTCCACCAAAACAGGCATTGATTATCTTTTTGTTACATATTCAAGTTCAGCAAACAAGCTGTTCCAAGTCAGTCTTACAACCTTGAACGTACCCTTTAACTGCCTGATCACTAGTCAAAATAATAGCAAGATGCAGAGATCACAGTACAGAACCATTACATCTAAGTAACTAATGTACCAATGCATCAAGTCTCAACTCTATCTTCCTCTCTTCAAGATACCTGAATAAATTTTCAGAAGGCCAACAATCAGAGTAAACTGCTAGATGGGCTATTTTGTTGAGAAAGGAACAGCAAATTGATACATACAAGGATGCCATTCACCATCTCTCTAGACACAGACTTGTGCAGTGAAACATGTAGTTATTTCAAACTAGCTGAGATGGTCTGGTGACTCAGACCAAAGCAGGTGATTCTCTGGACGGCTAGCCCCAAGCAGTTTCACAATGGTCCTTTGAAATCGGACGAAAGGGCCAAATCGGGATTCCCACCAGGATCAAACCAGATGCAACTCTCAGCCCACTCCAATCAGATTCTTGCCCAGAGCTGGCAAGAACCTGATCATTACTCGTATTAATTACCAGGCTTGAGGCTGCCACCCGGTATGCTCCCGTACCCACTGTGCCGTATCAAAAGGGCATCCCGATCTCAGTGGAGCCATGCTCACCGGCTTGTTTCACGTTGGGATTCTTTTGCCACCAGCCTCCCATCCACTGACTCTGTCGACACTTTCCGTTGCCTTGGAAAAGCAGCCTTTATGATTAAAGGACCCCACGCATCCTAGACATTCTCACTTCAATCTTCTTCCGACAGGAAAAAGATACAAAAGTCTGAGAACGCGCATCAACCAAGAACAGACCATCAGACTTTTGAATGGACCCATCTTGCATTAAGTTGATCTTTCTCCACACCCTAGCTATAAAACTACATTCTGCACTTTCTAGTTTCCTTTTCTATGAACGGTATGCTTTGTCTACTGCATACAAGAAACACTTTTTACTGTATATTAATACACGTGACAATAATAAATCAAAATCCCACCTGGTTAGCACTGCCAACACCAGCAATAAATTCGCCAATTTTCTCACTGGTGGCAGCACTTAGCTTCTCATTGGAAGAATCGCAGTAAAAACCTTAAACAGATTTATTGCGGATAGAGAAGCTAACTTAAAATGCAGACCACCTGCTGGGGAAAACACACTTTGATGACATGCTGAAACGTAAGGTTATCATTCCTTCAGGTTCCCCAAGGTATTTGGTAACAGCAATGAAATGTCAAATCTAAGCCAATAAATCCAGTTGACACCCAAAGTTCCCTCCTGTGCCTTCTTTAACGCACGGCATCTAGCAAGCTACCACAGCCAAGCTGAGTTCACAACTTATCTTTGTTCACTTGTTTTATGGAGAGATTAAGCAGTTTAGGCCTATACTCATTGGAGTTTAGAAGAATGAGAGGAGATCTAATTGAGGTATTAAGATGCTAAATGGGAGTGACAAGGTAAACACAGAGCAGATGTTGGACAGTGTAGAATGAGAGGCCACAGTTTTAGACTATGGGGTGGCAAGCTTAAAACAGAAAAGAAGAGGAATTACTTCAGTCAAAAGGGTTATGAATCTGTGGAATTCTCTACCCCGGAGTGAAGTGGACACTAGAACAAATTTGAGACAATAGACAGGTTTTTAATTAGTAGGGGGATGAAGGTTTGCAGGGAGCAGGCAGGAAGGTGGAGAAGGCTGAGGTGAGATCAGCCATGATCATATTGAATGGCACAGCAGACTTGAGAAGCTGAATTACCTATTACTAGCTCTTATCAAAATGAATGTTTATTGCAAAATCTAATTTTTAAAAAGTCTAACACCACATTTTACTGAGAGCTACCTGAAGACATTTGGCACAAAAGGGTCAATCAGCACCAAACTCCCTATTGGAATCAGTATGTTCATCAGCAGGATACTGCAGATGTGGAACTGAGTACAAGAGACAACTTACTTGCATTACTTGATTATAATGACCCTGACATTCACTTTTGTATTGTTTCTCAGTTAACCCCTCCTTCCGGAAAAAAAAAACTTCCTAACGTCATGACTGCTTCACTGCAAGGACACTGCTCCCAGACTGCTTCACTGCAATGCATTTGCAATCTTCAAATACAATGAAAGCTTCATCAACTTTGGAAGTTTAAAACCAATGCATCAACTATCTCAGTCACTCCTTTCAAGACCTTGGGGTGAAGTCCATCTGGACCCAAGGATTTGTCAGTCTGCAAACAGAACAATTCACTCAAACCACTTGCCTGATGATTGTAATGTGAATTCAGTTTGCAGGGTGGACAGAACAGAAACAGGCTACTGCCAACATTTATGCTCTATACAACCCACCTCCCAATGACCTTAGGTCACAGCGCAGCAAGGTCACAGCTCCATTCATATTCTTAATGCACCAAATGTCACAATCAAAAAATTAATAGAAGGTTCCTTTACCATAAATCTCTGTTAAGCTGAAAGGAACATGGATGAACTGGAATTAAGCCCTCCTCAAAGTTAAAGAATCTCTTCACTGCAGGAGGCCATTCAGTCCATCGAGTCTGTATCAACTCTCCAAAACAGCATCTTTCCCAGGCTTCCCCATCCACCCTATCCCTAAACATTTACTGTGGCCAATCACCTACCTACAAATCTTTTGACACTGAAGGGTCAATTCATCTAACCAGCACGACTTTCGACTGCAGGAGGAAACCAGAGTATCCAGAAGAAACCCACGCGCAGACACAGGGAGAACGTGAAAACTCCATACAGACAGTGACCCAAGGCCAGAATTGAACCCATGTCCCTAGTGCTCTGGTCACTCCAGTAGCTTTTCTTCCAAAGCTTAAGCAAGGAAATGAGTGCCAACAGGCTATGTAAATGCAGAGGGAATCGCAGCTCATGTCAATGCCCTCAATACTTGACACAAGTCACCTGATAAAGTTCAGACAGCAAAGTACTAGCTGATCTTTCTTTCTTAGTCCATAAGGTACAGATGTTCCTTTTTCAAATCTGGCCAGGAACAGCTAACTCAGCACATTAAACACGAAGCCTTCTCTTACAGCAGGAGGTGCCTTTGAGAGAAAACATTAGTTAAATTCAACAGTGCAGCATCAAGTCCATTCAGATTAGCTACCTTTTCAAGTCGTCAAATACATCGGGCAGTAGAAAATTGAGCAGTGACCAAAGTTCAGCTAGGTTATTCTGGAGGGGGGTTCCAGTCAACAGCAGCTTGTTGTCAGTATTGAATCTTTTCAACTCTTGAATCAAGCGGCAATTCAAGTTCTTAATTCTGTGGCCTTCATCCACGATGAGGTAGTTCCAGTGACAATTCTGTTTTATTTTGAGGAAAATAAAATGAAGCAGTCATATAAATTTTTCAATTACAGCTATAGATAGTGGAATTTAAACCAGAGCCACTACCCCATTGCCTTTGTCCTCAAGCACTAATGCTTACAGCTCTATAGGAACCATATTTCATCTAATGACTGCTCATGAGCAAGCTTAAGACTCCATGTTAGCTGGATTGGGACATTATGATCCAGTCAGCTGGGCAAAAACAGCAGTGGAATAAGGCAAGCATTCTCTTTCAGGATCTGTTCATTGAAATATTAATATTGTGTAACAGCCCAGATTTAAAATTACTGAATGTCAAGTCAAAAACAGTAAAGTGACTTTGATTGAGAGACAGGAAAACAGAAAAGTGCTATAGCATTACAAACCTCAGCAAAACTTGAACAAAAAACATTAGCATTTCTGAAAAGAGACACATATGGTTTGAATTTAAAACAAAAGTATGACCGTTAACTGATTCCTGGTGCATCTTCCGTGGCAACGCCTCCACACGAGTCCACTTGCCAATCAGCACCCTGTTCCCTTAGATTTGGTATTTTTGCAATTCTGTCCTGAACAGTGCAAGAAGTTTCAACAGCACGTCTCTCTTTCCCAGAGACATTCAGTAGCCCAACTATTTATCTAAACACACTAACAAACTAATGATACTCCACTGAAGCCAATAAGTACGACTGATGAATAAGTTACGCTGTAATTAAACAAAGATATAAGCATTCGTTCCAACATAGCTAAAACTAGTGAGAGCTAACCAATCAAATCTCCAAATTCCTTTTCGAAAGCTGAGATTTCCATCAAAAGTGATGGTGTGACAGATCAGCTCATAAACAGGGAACTTTGACAGAGAAGCTTCACTTATAAAGTATAAATCATTTCCCTGAACTTGACAAAGATTACAAAGGACCCATAACCTTTTGGCATTTGACCTGAATGCTACCAGATCCCATCCACTGACTTCCCGCTGCTTAGGCAAAACGGCCAGCAAAATTAAGGACCCCATGCACTCTAGACATTCTCCCTTCCGTCAGGGAAAAAAGGTGCAAAAGTCTGAGATCACATACCAACCAACTCAAGAACAGCTTCTTCCCTGCTGCTGTCAGACTTTGGAATGGACTTACCTTGCAGTAAGTTGATCTTTCTCTACACCCTAGCTATGACTGTACACTACATTCTGCACTCTCACGTTTCCTTCTCTATGAACGGTATATTTTGTCTGTATAGCGCACAAGAAACAGTACTTTTCATCGTATATTAATACATGTGATAATAACTCAAAAATCCAACCGAAGTTTAAATAAGGAAGGTATTCTGCTCATTCACCTGGAAGTGTTTTCTGTCCCTCATGGCTATTTCGTATGAAGTGATGACAACTGGCAAGATGTGTAGAGAACCTTGCCGTTTGTAAACTTTACGCAGGCTTCGTAAACGATCTTTTTGGTTTCCGTGATAAAGCAGCACTGGGATCTGTGATACAGAAGTAAACCCATTAAAGCACACACAAAAAAAAAAATCACACCAACAGTAAGGTGTATAGTAGAGATCGGTTCCTGCTTATCTCACCTCTGGTGTGAATCGCTTGAACTCCGAAACCCAATTCGGTAGAGTAGACAGAGGGCCACAGACGAAGAAAGGTCCAGGGACCCCTCGATCCACCATCATGGCTATCATGGCAATACATTGGACGGTCTTTCCCAGGCCCATCTCATCTGCTAGAATCCCATTTATACCATTTTCCCACAGCATCTGAGACAGAAAAATAATCACATTAGGACTCCTAAAAGACACCCACAACAACTCATTTTGAATTTACTGCTGTGTGCCTTTAGTGGATAGTAACAATCCTCTCTCTGCAACCCACCGCCCCCACCCCCTTTCCCTTGTGGTCACAGCAGCACCTCCTTGCAAGGACAAAATCAGGCTCATCTTCTGTCGCTAATCTGTTGACTGGGACTTGATCAAGCTTTGTGGTAGCAGAGGCCTCCCAGCACCTGTGGAATGTCATCTTCAGCAGAGAATGGAGAGGTAGAAACTCAAATGCTGTAAGTTTCACATCTGCCCACAATATTCTTTTGGGCTTAACAGCTCTCATCAATCCCACAAGCAGATTCTGTAGCTCAATAGTCAACCCCCAGGTAAATATCTAAATGACATTACAATTACATTGAAATTTTAGGCAAGCTGCCACGTGTACTATCTCAGTCATAGACATTTACAACATGGAAACAGGCCCTTTGGCCCAACTTGTCTATGCAGCCCAGTTTTTAACCATTAAGCTAGTCCGAATTTCATGTGTTTGGCCCATATCCCTCTGACAGCAGAGTGAATTTCAAAGTTAGCATTGAACCCATAAACTGAGTGGCAATGTCGAGTTTTAGGGAAAATTTAATTATCTTGCTGAACCTCACATTTGGAAATAGAACAAAATTCCTTTGATATATGACCTCAAACCAACAATATTTCTTTTGGACAAAAAGCGGTTCTGAGACTTTATCTACAGTCCTGGACATTTAAGTGCAGGTGGCTAGAGGAAAGGACAAAACAGAAAAGGTAATGGCTTATGATTCCTTCTCCCTCATCTAAGTCTCAGATTGTTCAAGCTGACTAACTTCAATGGGAAATCTTGTTGATTTTTGTGGGAACCACAGGAGCTGCTAAACTAAATGCCCCATTGGTCACTGAAAAGAAAATCTTGTCATTAAAAAAGCATATATTTTCTAAGAGGTGTGCAGTAACTGTCTTCATTTCAAATTGATCTGATAGAAAAGAACCAGATGAGACTTTTAACCGTATCTTAGATAGCTTGTCTTTTCTGAACAGAATCCTAGATCACTTGTTTCTTAGCGAACGTAGCTTCAAACAAACAGCAGAATTTACAATTAAAGTAAATTTTATCCAAGTTAAATAATTTAAAGACGTGGAATCATTACAGCAACAAAAGACACTGCTGGACAAGGTTTCCTACTAAATGTTAGTGCTCTGTGTGGCTAGTTCTTTCAACACAATCACTTAATGTCTGCACAGCCAAACAGCATTAAAACAGAACAAAGCCTACAGGCCGTGTGGCCATGCACAATTACGGCATCACTACTGACTGATCTGGCTTTCAAAACTGCTCCTGTATTCCCAACAAGATGAAAAGCATTGTAAACTCACCCGCAGCCATTCCATACCCTCGACTTGGTACCACCTCATCACTCCACCCGTGAAGAGTTTGGGCTGTTGATACGGAACTGGTTGGTTGTTCACCTGCCTCACAGGGTCCAGGAGATGCTGACAGTTGTGACGTACGGTCTGGGCCAGCCTGTCCTTGATGTCAGAATTTGAATCTTGGTTCTTCTCAATATCTTCAGCCGCAAGCTTTATAGGTGGTGTAGCAGCATTCTTTATTGAAAATTATAAAACAAAGTCATAACAGAAATTATACCTACATACAGATCTGAGTTAACATTGATCACCGTATTGTTTCAGAAGCAAAGTGAATGTCTACTTCCTCTATTTTCACAAAGGGCCAAGTCTCAAAATTGAATGAGCATGGTTTACAACACAAGTCACTTCATTTGGCAACAATTTAAGCAAACCACAATCCAATATGGAAACCACACGAATTTGATTGAAACAGAAATCAGAGATATTGTACAGCACACTCCTGATCAGGTACTACTGCTGGGTTACTAAAGGATTACCTCTGTCTCCAACGGTGTTATATCATACCTGATAATGTGACAGAAAGTCTTCAATTCAACCACCAACATTCCTTACTTTGTACAAAAGATACAACACATCAAGGGCCAGAGGGCCAAAGGGCCTGTACTGTTCTACAAAATGTGTAAAATAAACTTCTGTTGATGGCTAGGGATGAAAGATGGCCATGGAGATGAAGAAAACCAAATAAGCACGTTCTACCCTCAAACTATTTTCAGCTGAAGAATTCCAAACAAAAAAAAAATCAATATCCTTGTCAACCACTGAGTTCTATTACTTCACTTCTCAAAGTCACTGCCTTTTGTTTGGGGATGCTCACGGCGCGCCCTCTGGTATCTTACTCAAGTGAACAATCTTTACATGCAAGCTCAGGAAACGGCTATTAAACTGTGATGCAGGAAGGGGGCCACCTCCTCCTGCTTGTATTCCATCTTCTCCATGGTTTCAACATTCAAAAGGTGGTAAAAATCCTTAAATAGAAATCAGGGACAGCTGATTTGATGTGCAGAACAAAGGAACACAAAGCTAGCTTCCAAAAATATTGGGGACAATCCTCCTGCCCAATGAGCTGCTCTAGCAGCACAGCAGGCCAGGAGACCCAAGTAGAGGCCATTTTCAATGCCATCAGTTCCACGCCAGAAATCAGCGCGGAGCTGTGTAAATTTTAATGTAACCTACATACAAGTAATGGGCCCAAGACTGAAGTCAGTGGGCCCACTAGCACCTCTTCCCTCCCCCACCAGGAGTGTTGCACAACCACTGTTTACAACAATTCCCCATTAATTTATGGTAGGGAGGGGGACTTAGAGGCCGTCCCAGGAGGTCAGAGTAAGGGATGTCCCTGGACATTGCCAGCATGGCCCCCAGCACTTTCCAATGGGCAGACTTTGCCAAAGAGGTGGGGAAAAAAATCAGCAGGGGTGGGGATCCCGCTGCCACTCTGCATTGGAATCAGTGATGGATGGAGGTCAACAAATGGGAGGCCAGCACTGTGCGCACCTATCTCCGCGCTGACAGATAAGCACATGCGCAATGGCCTGCTCAGCACTATGCTGTCAGTGGGATCCTCCAGTGGGAATAGGCCCCGCTCACTAACTTTCAGAGTAATTCACATGAGGACATGAGTGTGGAAGATTCATTTTGAAAATCCTGCTATAAAAACCAACGGAATTTACTCTAGTTTTTACACACATACGGCACAGAATTTGAGAGAATCCCACCCACTGTACACTTACTAGAATTTATGGCCAGTTGGGTTGAGGAACATGGGCTCCAAGCACTAAATAGACATGATAACATCTAATGTCAATGAACTACCCAGATCTAGGACTGTTTCACCTCCTGCCTTGCAATACTACAGAGTATTAATGGCTTACTTTGTCTGTTTTAGCCTTTTTCACTCTTGACAAAATGTCCTATAAAAAAGAAAAAAGTAAATCAGCAGGGATTTGCAACAAAGCTCAATAAGTGCATTTTAAACTTTTATCAACATAGAATGCAAGAGACACTGGCCCATAACTTCCTAATTCCCCAGCGTCACATTGGGGTGGTACCCCAACAATGCACAGGAAATCCCTTTAGTAAGCTCCCATGCAATGGCTTACCTAGCAATTGCCCAGAAATGCTAACTTCCTCTGGACAATTGCAATGGGGTACTACCCATCTGACAGAAGCGATTGAAGTCGCTAACTTTGGACGATTCTATCAGTTTTACCCTGATAATAACTCTGAAGTTAGAAGTGACTTTTTTTCCTTCATCCTTCAGAGTAGCTATCTAAACAGCCAGACCGAGCCTTGCAGAGCACAACTGTCCAATACCATGCTATTAGTTATTATTAACAAACTTTAATGTGAACAGCAATCAATATATGGTAGTACCATATATGGAATGTCAAAATTGCTGATTAAATAATCAGACACTGGTAAAATACAGGAAGGATAGGATTTCTTGAATCTCTGCAGCAGTTGCTGGTAACTGCACCATCAAAAGGATTTTACCCGACAATGGGCGAGCGTTAAAAAGAAACACGGAGGTTCAAAAGACAGAATAATCAGTGGAGGGATTAAGATACAAACATGATAATAAGATGTAAAAACCTTATTGAATTACCCAAAATAGGCAGTATATTTAATAAGCAGTATTTGATGGTATGGGCAAACAGCAAGACCAACTGACAAATTTAGGTGGCTTTCCACGCAAATATTGACAGTATACATAGGGACTGTATGTGAATTTTACAAAAATATACAAGACACACAAGACTGGTTAAGCACTTGATATTAAGCAGCCAGCTTGACAGGGAGTTGTCTAGTGAATAGAGACAGCAGACGTAAATGGAAGTTTTAGCATAGATGAGACATGGCTAGTTTATGAGACGTGGGAGTCACTGGCACTTACGGTCACCCATACTGTTGTGTCCAGAAACGCATATTGGGATTTCTCATTTTCCATTGATAGAATGCTTTCTGGATCGGAGGACAAGCTGATTGATATTTTGCGCCAAAGCTCAAATTGGGGGGCCAGTGCAAAGGTGAAGAGTTCAGAATACAGATAGATTGGCACAGTGGCACGTACAGGTTAGTTTAAAAAAAATGAAGTACTATATTTTGGGAAACTAGAACTCCAGGAAGATTTGAAAAAACTAGTCTTTATTCGATAGAATAAAGTAAGTGAAGGAGATGACAATTAAGAAGTTTCAAATTCAGGAATCATCAGACAAAAGATCAAACTGAATTAAATCTCTCTCCACAAATGCTGCCTGACCTGTTTTTTATCCATTTCAGATTTCTAATACCTCAGTATTTTGTTTTTGCATCAGAGTAACTAGCGTGTTAAGGAACTAGCAGTAGACAAACAGGCTAACTGCTTCCTCTATGCTCTATTTCTATACCTTCAAAAAATTTTGATAAAAAAAAACCTGGCAACAGTGGAATGAAAGCAGTGGCAGACATTTCACTATACAAGAGATGCACAAGATCAAGTCTTGGAGGCAGAATTCTAACAAAATCACAATGGGCAGAGTCACATAATTAAAGACGTCACAGCTTCATTTAATACAAATAACACCAGGACCAAGATATTATTTATCACCTAAAGGGACAGACATGTTACCTCCTTATTGATGTAATCAGAAAGATTGTATGTTTCTCCTTCTCTTCCCCTTTTCTTCTTTACTGCTAAACATTTTAAAATCAGAAAGCAGATACAGGTTGGATCTTTGAAAGATGTACATACTCCACAATGCATAGAAACATTACAGACTTGAGCAATTGAAGATTTCATACACTCAGCTAAACACTGTAACACTGAAGATGGCAGTGCATACGAAGATTTCAAAGTCATGCTGCTAAAGATGGAAAACATGTTCAGAACCTTGGTCCGGCCACATATGGAATATTGAGCAGTGTTTTATAAAAAAAGACACACAGGAGAAGTTGCAAACATGTTAACAGAACTGTAGTCATTCCCAGAAGGAAAGTGAAAAGTTGGGTCTCTGAAGTCAGCCACGGGGTGACCTAAAGGTCTTTAAAATTACAAAAGTTGTGCATACAGTAAAGTGTTTCTGCTTGTGTGGAAAAGCAAAACTCAGGTCATCAATCCACGATGAGTACCAAAAAACAGCTTAGGAAATTCAGAGGAAAACCCCTTTTTCTCTGGGGCATACACACGGTGGGTCGTGCATGGGCTGCTCTTGGATGTTAAGAGTAGCCTAGTACTTCGCGTCGTTTGTGTACACTTAAAACTGGACCAGCAGATGGGCACCACGACAGCTCAGTGACTATCACTGTTTGCTGCGCAGATACATGGATTTGGGCCAGTGACTGTGGGAGTTTGCGCATTCTCCCTGTGGTTGCATGGGTTTCCTCCCACACACCAAAGATGTGCTCTTAGGCTGACTGGTGTAACAAATTGTCCCTAAAGTATTCTCCCCTTAATCTGGTTTCCAATGGGGGTACCATAAGCATAGACATGGGTCAAGGGTGGAGGAGGAAAAACATGTTAAGATGGTGGCACAGGCTCGTTGGGCTGAAGGGCCTGTTTCCCGTGCTGTGTTGTTCTTTGTTGTTCCAGAGTGTTGATAATGTGGAACACTCACCCACAGGACAGCAGTTGAAGGAAATAGTATAGACACATCTAATGACAAGATAAACACAAGAGAAGGGAATTGAGGATTGTGCTGACACAGGTGAAAGAATGAAAGGAAGCTCAAGAGGAACACAAACACAAACACAGTCTATTTTTGCACTGACTACACAAGTCTATGTTGGTTACAAGATCAAGGGAGATGGAATAAATAGAAACACAGCTCCATCTTCAAACAGAAAATGGGACATGTTTATATTTATACAGGCAAAACCTGTTGTTGAACTTCTCTTGGTGCCTAATTAAAAAAGTAATATGGGGATATGGTGGAGAGGTGGATTTGAGACCAGGGAGAGATCAGCCACGATCTGATTGAATGCCTATCTCTGTTCCTAATCTCTATGTTTCTATGTGAGCTCTTATTACTAATGGACATTGTAGGAGATGAAAAAGGGTCTTCAGTGAGATTTCAACTGATCGTCATTCAGGTTATCAACTTGCATACTGTCAGTGCTCCTCATCATATGACAAAAACCCATATTTCCAAATGTAATGCAATTTCCTAACCGGTTCTAGAATAAATGCCAAGAAATGGTGCAGTTATCCCATCTAGGAATATTCTGTGATCTGGACATAAACTTGGCAAACTGCACCATTATTTCTAGGCAAAAAAAAATTCATTCAATGATTGCAAAAGTCTGTGTTTGTGGCTGAACAATTGGTTTTAAATATTGTGTCAAATGATTTCAAGTGTTAATCTAACGATGGAGATACAAATCTGCATACTACCAAAGACATCTTGGGGCTTGTATTAAGCTATTAAAGCAACAATTCTGCCTCACATTTTCTGCGCAAGCTAGTCAGGTCTGAAACTATAACACTGAAGGGTATGATAAATTTAACAGGATTTCTTTTCTTAATGATACTACCAAATGAAAAAGTATTACTTCATTTAAATCAAAAGGCACTGAAAAGTACTTAATTTAATTAAATACACCAATAGTATTTTGAAGCCGCAAGAGCCTTGACTGAAACTGTCAACATATTTCTATTTATTCTAACTGGAAGATGTTGAATGAATACAAGTACCCAAATGAATTGCTTGATTCAAAGTGGATTAAAGTGCTTCTCAATAGTCAGGTTGTGATGGTGCTATCAAAATAAGCTCATTTTTTGATAGGAGCACAGAACTCATACCACATGATATAAAGTGTCTTACTCTGCAATGATGAACAAACATACCTGTTTCAGTTTCTTGTATTGGGCAGTTGTCCCCCTTCACCTGGGCACATGCAAAATAAGAGTCAAATTTGTTGCTTCACCTTCTAAAAACACAACCATTCTTAAAAAGCCACCGGTTTAATACAGATTCCATACACTACTTAAAAAAAGAGACAGACATCCCAAACCTTGCAACATTTGAAAGAGTTCCATTCTCATTATGCAGAACTCCAGGAACATGACTTGTGGTGGAGAGTTTAAATACCCAAGGAACAAATTATAATTGGGAAATTTGGCAGGAGAAAGTCAATCAAAGAAATTAGGTAATTACTGGGGAAGCTACTGAAGCAGAATAAAGGAGTCCACAGGAACAATGAAAATTGACTTCTGGAGGAAAGCAGGAGTGAGGAATTGAGGGAGAAGGAAGAGTTGATTAACAGAATAAATGAGTATTGAATAAAGAAAGCTTAAAAACAGAAAAGAGCTATGGTATAATATACATGTTATGAAAACTTGTCCATAGCACACGGTACAGCAGAGGAAAAAAAGTCAGACTTGGCCCAGTGATTGCAACCTCTCAGAGTTAGAAGGTCATAGGTTCAAATCCAATCTAGTACAGGACTAAAGGACTGCTACACTGTCAAAGCTGTTTTTCCCCAGGTGAGACATTAAATCAAAGTCCCATCTTTCTCCTCAGGTGAACGCTGAAATCCTCTTCAGTACTAAGTTCTTCAAGTCTCTTGGCCACTATGTAATCAAGATAACTCAGATACATTAATGGTCATTTATCATGCGGTTGTTTTCAAACCTGTAAGTTAATCAATGTTATGCGCAAATTGGCTGTTGTGTTTTCCTAGCACTTGGCGCTTTTCAATAGTCAGGTTGCGATAGGTGCTATCAAAATGCAACATCATTCTTTATATTAGGGGAACCCATACCATGATGCTCTGCTCCCAAGGAGAGATTTGTTTCTGCAGGGATTTGAGAACAAGGAAAGTGTTGTCACAGGTAGTACCTGACACAGAGCTCATTAGATCTGGTCAGTGAAGAGTAGATAAACATCTGATGCAGGTAGTTAAATGGCCTGTTCCCAAAACATTCCTGATTCTATTTTACACTCCTTCACTTTTAACATAATTGATTTCGTACACCTTAATAACTTTAATAATCCCCCAAATACTGTCTAGTCGTTACCATCTGAGTAGTTACCAGCAGCATTTTCTTTTTTTCAAGTTTTGCTTTTCTGTGCTGCTCCTGTTAGAAATAAAGACATTATTTTCTTAGTAAAGAAGTGTGACAAAGAAGGTATTTTAGCTTAACACCTGCATATAACTTTTTTAAAAACTAAAATCAGAGCCAAATTCACCCTTCCTTCCAGCATGACATTTCAGCAAGTGACTCTAGAAAGAGATTTATATTTTATTCTCCCCTTCCCCTCCTAGAACTAATTTCATGCTCACACAAGCAGTTAACCATTTGAGACAAGTCAATGAATATGTTTTTACATGCAAGTCTTTCACTGCCAGGTAGAAATGAACAGAACCTGGTTTTGTTTCTGTCAGACAGCCATACCGACACACTTTCCAGCAAAGATCAAGTGTTCCAACCAATTACAGCCTTATAGAACATAGAACACTACAGCACAAACAGGCCCGTTGGCCCACAAGTTGCGCCAATCATATCCATACCTACCAGGCCTATCTATAACTCTCAATCCCATGTACTCATCCAGAAGTCTCTTAAAAGACCCCAGCGAGTTCACCTCTAACACCACCGATGGCAGCCAATTCCACTCACTCACCACCCTCTGAGTCAAAAACTTACCCCTAACATCTCCTCTGTACCTACTCCCCAGCACCTTAAACCTGTGCCCTCTTGTAGCGACCATTTCAACCCTGGGAAATAGCTTCCGAGAATCCACCCTATCTATACCTCTATCAGGTCGCCTCTCAACCTTCATCTCTCCAGGGAGAAGGGACCTAGCTCCCTCAACCTATCCTCATAAAGCATGCCTCCCAATCCAGGCAACATCCTTGTAAATCTCCTCTGCACCCTTTCAATAGCTTCCACATCCTTCTTGTAATGAGGCAGCCAGAGGCGCACAGTACTCCAAGTGGGATCTGACAAGGGTCTTATAAAGTTGCAGCATTACTACATTATTGTACTCCTTCATCCCACTGGACCTGCCAAAATGGACCACTACACATTTATCTGCGTTGAAGTCCATCTGCCACTTCTCCGCCCAGTCTTGCATCCTATCTATGTATCACTGCAACTCCTGACATCCCTCCTGACTATCCACAACACCACCAACCTTCGTGTCGTTGGCAAACTTACTAACCCATCCCTCCACTTCCTCATCCAGGTCATTTGTGAAAATGACAAACAGCAAGGGTCCGAGAACAGATCCCTGGGGCACTCCACTGGTGATTGACCTCCATGCAGAAAGAGACTCATCCACAACCATTCTCTGCCTTCTACAGGCAAGCCAGTTCCATCTGTTACCTGTTCCAAAGATACAGAACCAACTTCAGTCTCATCTAACTCAGCTGAGAGTGGCTTTAGTGGCTGTGTCATTGTCTTTATCTCAAAACTTAAAAGAGCAGCAAGATTATTGCTGCATCATTCAGACTGCTTGACCAAGCCATCAAAAAACAGAGTCCCAAACCTTCAAACTGAATCAACAAATTCTTCCAAGTTTCAAACTGAAAACGAAAGCAGTTAAATGGTAGAACATCACAGAATCTCAGAATTCCTACAGAGCAACAGGAAGCCATTTGGCCCATCTAGTCTGCACCAACAACAATCCCACTAGGCCCTACCCGCATGTATTTCTCCTGCTAATCCCCCTGACACTAAGGGGCAATTTGGCATGACCAAACATCTTAACCCGCACATCTTTGGTCTGTGGGAGGAAACTGGAGCACCTGGAGGAAACCCACAGAGACACGAGGAGATCATGTAGACTCCACACAGTGACCCGACACCGGAATTGAACCAGGGTCCCTGGCACTGTGAGACAACTATGCCACCCTGTCAACTTGGTAGAAATGTTGAATTCAATTCATAACATAACAGGGAACAAAACAGCCCAAATAGCCCATTAATCATGCCTCTCCGAAGGCCCATACAGCCTTTAACTGATTGGGAGGAAATGAAATGTCCAGTCCATATACACTCCCCTCTATCATGAGCACCACCATCCGCCCATTTAAATCTCCTGAGCAGAAAGTTCTGAATCTGTCCAAACTTTCAAAAAAAAAACAAAAATCAGGAAATGCTGGAAATACATTGCAGACCTGCCATATAACAGAAATAGGCTAACAATTCAGATGGGATCCTTCGGTCAGTGTTTTTGATATCCAGCCATCATTTTCCTTAAAGATATCCATTCAACTTTTATTTTTCATTATTCATCCCTGATCAAGACAGCATCCTCCCCCACCACCATATATGTAATCAAACTAGCACACAGAAATTACCTCCAGCTGTTGTTGTTCCATTTTTGTCAGTAAGAACTTCGAGTAAATGTTACTCTTCTCCAGTAGGTGCTGCAATCGCTTATAACGCATTTCGTGAGAGTCTTTTTCCCAGAACATTTTGGCCTAGAAAAATAAGTCATGAAAAAATTCAACCAATAGTCACACAATACAACTATTCATTTCGACTTTCAACTTCACTTACTGAGAACGTCAATTTAACCACAAGAATCTTTCACAATTAAGAGCATGTCAGGAACAAATTACCCCCAGTAGAACCAAAAGTTACCCATTGGAATAAATTGCAATCCTTTCACTGCAAAACTGTTCTAATTTGATGCTTGAATAGGTTACTTAGACAATTGATCCTATTTTACCATTCAGTGCATTTATAGCTGTTCAATTTTTAGCTTTAACTCCTTTTCTGTCTGCTCCCACCACCAGTCCATAACTCCTCTGAAAAAAAAATTAAAAATCTAAATAGTCCAGTTAAATAATGACCACTGCTGTGAAAAATAATTAATTTCACAGCCAAAACTAAAATTCCTTATCATCTGATTTAAATGGAGCCCCCTTATTTCTGAACTGTCCCCTAGTTTTAATTCCCAATCATCTCAGCAAACACCCCATCAAGCCTTAGATTGTAGCATTTCCCAGTGACAGATGTTAGTTTGCCTATAAAACTCTTGCTTTGTTTCCCTTCTTGAAGGAGTGTTAAATTTGTGGTTTTCCAATTCACTGAGACCATTCCAGGATCGAGGGAATTGTGGAAGATTACAACCAATGAATTCATTATCTTCACAGCCAATTCTTTTAAGACTTGAGGATACTCGGCATCAGGTCTAAGGGCACGTCAAGCTAACGGGTCCAAAGGCTAAGTAACTTATTTACTGCTCATAATTGTTCCAAGTTCCTCCCCTTTCCCGCTTGATTTTCTATTAATGGATACGATTGTGGGTTTTGCTGCAAGGACATATACAAAAATGTCTGTTCAAAGTTTCAGTTTCCCATTATTAATTCCCTAGTCTCACCCTGAGGAAACAACACTCACTTTAGCTACTCTCCTTACACACACCTTGAATTTCTTCTTAGCTTTCACTGATTTCTCCGTCATGTTTTAGTCAACTTTTGCTGGTTTCTACAATTTTTCCAATCTTCATAGAATCCCCACAGCACAGGAGGCCACTCGGTCCATCGAGCCTGCACTGACCACAATCCCACTCAAGCCCCCATCTCCACAACCCCATTCATTCACCGTGCTAATCCCCCTGACACTAAGGGGCAATTTAGCATGTCCAATGAACCTAACCTACATATCTTTGGAATGTGGGAGGAAATCCACACAGACACGGGGAGAACATACAAACTCCACACAGACAGTGACCTGAGGCTGGAATTGAACCCAGGTCCCTGGTGCTGTGAGGCAGCAATGCTAACCACTATGCTGCTCACAGTGCCTCTTACGACCCTCAACTAATTTGTGCTGCATTGCACACATTGGCTGTCCATAGGATACCACCCTTAACTTCCTTAGCCACAGACAGATTATGGGAAGGATGCACTTTCTTTTTCAATGGGCACGGCATGTATCTGTCTTGAAAAAGGCACCTGCCTATTCACAGCAGCTTCAGAAGACAGTTCTGTCTTGGCCAATAATCCTCCCTTAACCAACACTAACAAACTGATTACCTACTCGTCCACTTACTATCGTAGGCCTGCCCACCTACAGCAGCAAATAAAATTTGAAATGAGTTACTGAACATCCTGAGAATGTTACGGGGCATTAGAATAATATAGCAAATTTGAAATACAGGAGGCCATTCAGCCCATTCATTATTGAAAAGGACAAATATGCAACATTTCAGGGAGAAGGCAGAGGGAGCAGCACTATGGAGAACTAGCACAGAAATTAGTTGAATGATCCTATGTGTACTACAGCAATTCTGCTCTAATTCCACATTCAATCTGTATCTCTTATGAAATGCATTGAGGGTTTTGACATCTATTATATTTCAGGCGAGTGTTCTAAACTAAATTAATTAGCACCACTGTTTTCAGAAAATATTTCTCAGCTTTCCTCCAATCTTTCTCGTAATTACTTAAAACCCATGTCACTGGTTACTGACAGTTCTACCAAGCATAGTAGTTCATTCCTATCCATCAGCTAGGCCTCTCAGTTGTACACGTATAATGTAAACTCTCAATTTCCTCAGTACCAAAAACTTCAATCTAACCAAAAGCAAAATCCTGCAGATGCTGAGAAACAGAAAATGCTTCTGCAGCAGTTAACATTTCAGGCCAATGACTAAAGGAAAACATCCCATCTATCATGTTAACTACCTTCCGGTTAGCTTCAGGGATCTGTATACCAGGCACCCCAAGGTCCTCTTGTTCTCTTACATTTCTCAGTATCTCACCATATATTGTGAAATCCCTTACTTTCTTTGCCCTCTCCAAATATATTATCTCATTTCTCTGGATTGAATTCTACTTGCCACTTTTCTGTCCACTCTGCTGATATCACTCTGCAGTCCAATTATTGCCTTTTTTGAAAACTTCCTCATACTATCTATATTGAACTCTAAATCATCAACGTATACTATCAAAATAGGAGAATCTCACAGAGCATTGCCAAACTTCAGTCTTCTAGCCACAAACCTTCAGTCTACCATTTCTGCTAACAGCCAATTTTGGATCCAATTTGCCATTGTATCCTATGAAAATTTACCTTTTTTGACCAATCTGCCATGTAGAATTACCCCAGCTCGTTGTAACATTTTTAGCATATTTAATGACAAAAATCATATATACCAGCATTATAAAAAATATGTGACCCTGGGCCAGAGATATATTTGGATAGATAACCAAAAAGTTAGATTTAGAACAGTGGCTTAGAGAAAGAGAATTTCAATCTAGCGAAAGTGAAGCAATGACGATAGAGCTCCAAGTCAGGATGATGTGACTCGAAGGGGGAATGTGCAGATGACAGTGTTGCCTTGTGTCTGCCATCCTGTCCTGGATGGTAAGAGCTTGAGTTTGGTGGCGAGAGCAAATACTGATGATGGTGGACGGCCTGTTGTGTCCTAGATGGTAACAAGCTTCTTCAGTGTTGTTGGAGCTGCACTCATCCAAGTAACTGGAGAGTATTTATCACACTCCTGACTTGTCCCTGTAGATGGTGGACAGGCTTTGGGGAATCAATGTGCAGTTACTGCAGAACTCCCAGCTTTTGACTTGCTCTTGGAGCCACAGTATTTATATGGCTGACCCAGTTCAGTTTCAGACCAATGACAATCAAGGATGTTGGCGGCAAGGGACTGAGCAACACAATTCCCAACCAATGATGCCTTGGAAAAGCTGTCAGACATTTGAATGTATTTATATTGCATTAATTTGATCTTTCTCTACACCCTAGCTATGACTGTAACACTACATTCTGCACTCTCTCCTTTCCTTCTCTATGAACTGTATGTTTTGTCTGTATAGTGTGCAAGAAATAGTACTTTTCACTGTATATTAATACATATGACAATAATAAAATCAAACTCAGGTCCCTGGCACTGAGAGGCTGCAGTGCTAACCACTGTGCCACCCATCAGCATGCTTTTGTCAAGTGGAGATCATGTCTAACAAATTTGATTGAATTTTTCGAGGTGACTAGATGTGTAGATGAGGGCAATGCGGTTGATGTGGTTCATATCAGTTGGGCTTTTGACAAAGTTCCACCTGGGAGACTAATGAAGAAGCTAACAGCCCATGGGATTTAGGGCTTAGTTGCAGAAGGCAGAGGATGTATGATCAGTAAATTCACAGAAGACAAAAAAAATGGTGTGTATATAACGATGAGGAAAGTCTTAGATTACAGGGAGCTATACACAGGGTGGTCACATGGGAGAAACAACCGTAAATGGGATTTAACCCTAAAAAAAGTCAGGTGATGCATACTGGGACAACTAACAGTGAAGGGAACACACAAAGAACATGTGGCCAAATGGGCCATCTAAAATGGCGATTTGTAAAGCACTCTGGGACAAATGGGCAAGAACTAAACCGACAGGCTGCTATTTAAAGAGAGACACAAACAGGCTGCAACCCGAACGAGTGAGTAAACAGGATATGGGTTATCTCCAGGATGAGAGAGACTATGTGGTCACACTGGGTGGTGTACCAGACATAAGAGCACTGTGAATCTTTATTTAGGAGGGAGGTATGTGACCTATGTGCCTCCAGCAGCTAGACATGGCTGCTGGTGACACACGTAGAGATCAGTGTGGTAGCACCTGATTGGACTCATCGATCAGACAGATCAAATCCTGATCAATTGATCGGCAATGGCCAAAAGGGGTGTAAAACCAAACTGGGTATAAAGGGTGCTGCACAACCAAGAATCAATCAACCTCTCTCTCTCTGACCCCACGAACGAGCTAGAACAATGGAGACCATCGCCAACGACGACCAGCACGAGGAGAGCCACCACATCCGAGAAGGAAGGAAGACCAGAGCCAGAGTGCCAGATCAGACCACACAGATGACTACCACCAAGCGCACAGATAAAGGCCAATATCTACTTGGGTATTTGCCTGTCACACAAAGTCAAGTCAAGGTCTTGTATTGGACTTGAACTTTAGTATTTTCCTGTAAGATAACTTATTGTTGGTCAGGTGAACGATTTTGATTGTGTGGGTTTAAATAAATATTGCTTGTACTAACAAGACGTCTACTTGTAGTTATTTGTCCACCATATAAGGATTAAAACAGACTGTGCGGCAGGCAACAAACATTAAGATGCTAGGAAGTACAGGGGATCAGAGGGGCCTGGGCTGCATGTCTGGAGATTCCTGAAGGCAGAGGAATATATAGGTAAAGGTGGTTAAAAAGGCATAAGTGATATTGCCCTTATTAGCCAAGGCATAGAGTACAAGCACAGGGAGGTTATGATAGGCTGTATGAAACATCTGTTAGGCCACAAATAGAGTACTGAGATCTAATAGAGGTGTATAAAATTATGAAGGGTATAGATAGAGTGAACAGAGGTAAGCTTTTTCCCAGGGTGGAAACAAAAATTACGAGGGGCCACGGGCTTAAGGTGAGGGGGAGGGCGAGGTATAATTCGGAGCTTATTTCGTCTTACTTCTGAGCTTCTGGGGATTCTGTAAATGTCTGTCAAAATTTTTGTTTATTGATGTCTTTTCTTTTACTTCACAGGTGATTCGGTCCGCCTTGTTGACCAACAAGGGGCATACACACGGTGGGTCGTGTGAGGGCTGCTCTTGGATGTTGCTTCGAGAGTTGCCTAGTGCTTCACGTCGTTAGTGTACGCTTAAACTGGACCATCTGACAAGCAACACGACAGCTCAGTGACTATCACTGTTTGCTGTGCAGATACATGGATTTGGGCCGGTATCGGCAGGAGTTTGCACATTCTCCCCGTGATTGCGTGGGTTTTCTCCGGGCGTTCCGGTTTCCTCCCACACCCCAAAGATGCACTCTTAGGCTGATTGGTGTAACAAATTATCCCTAAATTAGTCTTCCCTCAATCTTCCCCAGTAGGTGTAGACAAAGGTCATGGGTAGAGGAGGGCACTCAATGTTAAAATGGCAGCTCGAGCTTGTTGGGCCAAAGGGCATGTTTCCCGTGCTGTGTTGTTCTTTGTTTGTTCTGTGTGCAGTTTTGGAACATCAGCCTTCTCTTTAGTGCTGACTGGGTTCTGCCATCATTGAGGATGGGAATGTTCATGAAGCACTCTCTCCAGTTAGCTTTCTAATTTTCTACCACCTTTCAGAGCCAAACAGGGCAGAACAACAAGTTTAAATCTGATTCTTTGGTTGCAGGATTGCTTAGTTCTATTGCATCCTGTTTCATATTTAGCCCATTTACAGTCCTGTTATAACTTTAATAGACTAGCAGCTCTTTTCTCTATGTCTAGTGCTGCTCCGATTCATCGAACGAGGCTTGGCAGCAATTAGACTGAGGGATATGCTGGGCCACAAGGTTACAAATCTGTTATTGATACCCAGAGAGCCTCAATGATGCCCAGATCAGTTTTACATCTCTCTCATTCAGCAATGACAGTGCCACACCACAATGGAATGTGTTTGCAGTGTAAGGACAAGGTTTCATACCTACAAAGACTCAGATGATCACTACCAATATTATCATGGTTACATGCATCTATGTCAGATAGATTGGTGAAAATGACGTTTTCCCTCGTATTGCCACACTGCCAGTCTGGAAGATATGTCCTTCAGGCCTTGGTCAGCTTGTCAGTAGTAATGCTACCCAAGCCATTCTTGGTGATGGACATTGAAGATCTCCATCCAGAGTACCTTCTGTATCCTTGTTACTTTAGTGCTTCTCCCAGTTGGTGCAAGTATGGATTCATCAGCTGAAGGAAGGCAGAATTCTTTGTCTGAATTTGACTCGAGGCAGTGAGGCTTTCGGTAGAAGCTGAGTTTTGAATGGGATGAAAACTGAATTGAATGCAAGGCCATTCAAGGAACCATCAACCACTCGGTACGGATCAGGAATTGTATAGGCCAGACTTGAAAGGTCAACAGAATTCCTTACCCAAGGACATTAGTTACTCGTCCATGTTTATCTATTAATTTTCTGTTCTATTTCAAACTTTGATTCTAAGGTCACGTTCCCACTTCTCCATCAAGCCAGTTTAAATCTTTAGCAACAGCACGACCAAACCTACCCTTCCCCAAAAGGTAGGGGAGTCTAAAGCTTGAGGGCGTAGGTTTAAGGTGAGAGGGGAGAGATACAAAAGTGTCCAGAGGGGCAATTTTTCCACAGAGGGTGGTGAGTGTCTGGAACAAACTGCCAAAGGTAGCAGTAGAGGCAGGTACAATTGTCTTTTAAAAAGCATTTGGACAGTTACATGGGTATGATGGGTACAGAGAGATATGGGCCAAATGTGGGCAACTGTGATTAGCTTACGGGTTTTTAAAAAAAGGGCAGCATGAACAAGTTGGGCCGAAGGGCCTGTTTCCATGCTGTAAACCTGACTCTAATCCACAATATCCTGGCCCTGTTGAAATACAACATCTCTGGTTTACACAAGTTCAATTTCGCCCAAATCTGAACCTAACTTACTAGGAATCAAAAGCACTCCCTTTTACGCTCTCCACTCACATACAACTGCTTTATCTCCAATTTCTATACAAACTAGCAAGTGGCACTGGGAGGAATCAGAAATTACTATCTTTGCAACCCTGCCTTTTAATTGGTTTCCCAGATAAAAACAAGATCTGCCATGCCTCAAAATCTATATAATTACTTCATAAACTCCTTCCAGTAAAGAAAAATATTCCAACCTCCCTTCTCATTCCTAACTTTCCTGCTTTCATTTCTATGCCTCATTTGGCAAACTTCACCTTGAGTCTTTTCCAAAGAAAGTCCAATTTCCTTTGTATTTCTGTATAGCTTCAACTCCTCACACCCTGAGCCTTCTTTAGTTTATTTCAGCCTTCATCCCACCCCCATGTATAGACAAAGATCAGAAGTTATTTATAAGACAAGATGAAGTTAGGTTGAACATAAAGAGGTAAACGTTCTTCAAGGTGGCCTTCACGATATACAACAGTGCAGAGTCGCTGAGCAGAGACTGATAGCCAAGTTCCACATAAGAGGAAGGCCTCAACTGGGATCTTGGGTTCACATCACACTATCTGTAACCCCCATGACTTGCTTGGGCTTGCAACATCTCACTTACTGTCCTGTCTGGAGACAATACACATCTCTTTAACCTATGCTTAATGCCATCTCCATTCACACTGTCTGCACTTTTAAGGCTTGATTAGCTGTAAAGACTCACATTCTAATCACCATTTTGTGAATGGAGTGTGTGCCTTTATTTGTCCTGTTTGTGATCAGAACTCCCCACTCACCTGACGAAGGGGCAAAGCCCCGAAAGCTAGTGGCATTTGTTACCAAATAAACCTGTTGGACTTTAACCCGGTGTTGTGAGACTTCTTACTGAAGATAAACCAGCATAGATTTGTTTTGTTGAAAAGGCCTGTGCAGTAGTGTTCTATATAGCTGCAGCAGCTCCTACACTGAACTGCACTGTAATTTAAGAGAGCCTTACCTCTTTCATCAGCCTTCTCTCCTCCACCTGCCCTTCTTTCTCCAGCTGCCTTTCCTCTTCTAACATGCTGGCTGTTATGATCTCATTCCCCTCATGCTCAGCCATCTCACTATTTCTAGACTCTGAAGGAAAAAAAAGGGTCAGTGGTTACAAATACTCTCTTGATTGCTCAATAAATTAATTCTTAAATGAGCGCCCGAGTCATACATAAAAGATCCCAAGCTGGGCTGAACTGGCTGAGATACTGTATTAGGGTTATACTCACCGTGGGTAGGAAGGGGAAAATCTCAGTCATTGTCAATCCTCCATCAGGGCACAAGTCATTGCTTAACCATGGCATCCACAGCCTGTCAATATTTGATTTGCACATTAAGATTAACCACTTGCCTGAGGTACTGATAAGTATCCGATGCCAAGAGCCATTACCTCACAGCAGCCCCACAACTTTGTTGTTGGCCTATACCATCTGCACAGGCAAAACATAGCCAACCAGTTTCCACCAGGCCTGGCAGTAAACACTACCTGGAGCACTCAAATACAAACTGCTAGAAAATCTCAGCAGGTCTGCCTGATCTGTGGACAGAGAACACAACCAATGTTGCAAGTCAGAATGACCCTTCAGAGCTGAAGACAAGGAAGACAGGACGAGATTTATTCTGAGGGTGAGGCTGGGGGCGTGGGGTGCTGTAATTGATAGGAAACCAAGAGAAATGCTAGAAAATCTCATCAGGTCTGGCAGCATCTGTAAGGAGAGAAAAGAGCTAACACTGAGTCTAGGTGACCCTTTGTCAAGATGTCAGCTTTTTTCTCTCCTTACAGATGCTGCCAGACCTGCTGAGATTTTCCAGCATTTTCTCTTCTGGTTTCAGATTCCAGCATCCACAGTAATTTGCTTTCATCCAATGTAATTGATACGGATGGCATAGACAAAAAAATGATGATGAAGAAGGCTAGAAACGTTGCTAAACACATCCATTAAGGGATTGGAACATGTAAATGACAGAGCAGAGATGAAGGAATGTGACAGATGGCCCTAGTGAGGTGGGGAGGACGAAACAAGTTGGAAAGTGAGGTTTTCAAAATGGAAAAATAAGAAGAAATTAAAGAAATCAAAATTCATTATGAAAAGAAGAAATGAAAAAAGGAAATGGAGTGGAGGTAGAGGAGTGAGTTCATGCCATTTCTATCAAGTCCAGCAACCTCTCCACCACAGTATAAATCTCATATTTTCATTGCCTTCAGTCTGAAGGGTCATCCAGATTCAGAACACTGGGTCTACTCTCTCTCCACAAATGCTGACCTGCCGAGATTTTCTGTTTTGTTTCAGATTCCAGCATCATCAGTATTTTGCCTTTATCTGGGGCACTCAATTTGCTCCTTCATACAAAATTACACAGTGCCTTATCTGATAGTTAACAGCACACAGCTGGCCCCAACAATATCGCAGTACTGTCCCTTAGGATTTCTGGGGGGGAAGAGAAGGAGTCACTTATTGCAAAAGTCAGCCCAAGCATTTGCATGTCTGCAGCAAAAAAGGTGTGGCTTTGGATAGAAAATTAGCATTTATATTCAACCATTACACTTCACAGCTATTATCAGTTACTTCTCAGCAAAGCATTGCATGGACAGCCTGCCATTACTTTTTTCCCCTATTCAATGACTGCACTACAGAGTGTGGCATGACTGTAAAAAAAAGCAGGAAATACTCAGCAGGTCTGACAGCACCTCTGGAAAGGGAAGCAGAATAAACATTCCAGCTCAGGGAGCTCTCTTCACTGAAGGAAAGTAGAAATAGGTTTTGAGCAACAATGGAGGAGCAGCACAAGGAGAGATTGACTAATACAAAATTTCATGGTACAAGAAACAAATGAAACTGTAAATGGTTGCAATAAAGAAAAAGATCTCTACAGAGCGAGTGTGAATGATAGAATACCGAACAGCATCATGCAGTCTGATTTAGGGATACTCAAATCTAAAAAGGGGTAACACAGTGATTAGCACCGCTGCCTCACAACGCCAGGGTTCTGCGTTCAATTCCCAGCTTGGGTCACTGTCTGTGTGGAGTCTGCACACTTTTCCCATATCTGTATGGATTTCCTCTGGGTGTTCCCTGTTTCGTCCCAGTCTGAAAGGCATGCTAGTTAAGTGTGTTGCCATGCTAAATTCTCCCTCAGTGCGTCCAAATGCTGGAGTGTAGCAACTAGGGGATTTTCACAGTAACATCATTGCAGTGTTAATGTAAACTGACTTGTAACACCAATAAGCTTTAAGGAATGCGCTCACACCTTTCAGTTGGATCAGCCAAAAAAAGTCTAACAACATCAGAGCTCTGTAGAAGGATCATTTGGATCAAAAATAACTGTTTCTTTCCACAAGGGTTGTCAGTCCTAAGTTTATGCAGCATTTCCTGTTTTGATTTCAGATTTCCATCATCCACAGTACTTTGCTTTTATTTTAATCAGAATTTAATTACAACTCATTTATACTAGGAATTTATCGTAATAGCAATAAAGGAGACAAACAGAACTCTGGACATCAGACAGACATGCACAAATAGCTATTATAACAGCTATGACATAATGTCCAGGAAATGTTTAAAAATCAACACAACGCAACATCTTTAATCAACTCCCCATCTAATGCAACATAAACGACAAAGAAAATTAAAACAAAAATATTCCTTGTATCCACAAAGAACTTCATAAAATCCCTACAATACAGAAAAAGGTCATTCGGCCCATCGAGTCTGCACCAACCACAATCCCACCCAGGCCCTACCCCCATATCCCGACATATTTACCTACTAATCCCTCGAACCTACACATCTCAGGACACTAAGAGCAATTTTAGTACGGCCAATCAATCTAACCCACACATCTTTGGACTGTGGGAGGAAACTGGAGCACCTGGAGGAAACCCATGTAGACACAAGGAGAATGTGCAAACTCCACACAGACTATGACCCAAGCCAGGAATTGAATCCAGGTCCCTGGAGCTGTGAAGCAGCAGTACTAACCGCTGTGCTACCGTGCCACCAAAAGATGTGCAGGTTAGGTTGACTGGCCACGTTTAAAAAAAAATTGCCCCTCAGAGTCCTGAAGTGCATAGGTTGGAGGGATTAGCAGGTAAAATATGTAGAGATGTGGGAGTAGGGCCTGGGTGGGATTGTGGTCAGTGCACACTCAATGGGCCAAATGGCCTCTTTCTGCACTGTAGGGTTATGATTTTAAGAACTTGTATTTAGGAGTCAACAAACCAAAGGACTTCAGAGGAACAATCAGACAATACGTAACACCAAGTCACATTAGGACTGATGCCAAAAGATTAATCAGGAAGGTAGTTCTTAAATTGACTATCACAAAGGAAAGTTAGAGGGGTTTAGGGAGGAAATGTCAGTGCGAAAGGTAAAAGACATGGTCAAAAGATAAGCAGGATACCAGAACTGACAAATCAGACATTAAGAGCAGTTTGAGATAAGTAAGGGTCCAAAAACAACAACAGCAATACTGCCCGTTGAAGTGGTGGAGGCTACCTCGCTAAATATTTTTAAGACGCGGGTTGATGGGTTTTTGATAAGAGAGGGGATTAAGGGTTATGGGGAGGAGGGCGGGAATGTGGAACTGAGCCACGACAGATCAGCCATGATCTTATTGAATGGCGGGGCAGGCTCGAAGGGCTAGATGGCCTACTCCTGCTCCTATTTCTTATGTTCTAAATGGACGGATTGTGAGCTGTTGCTGGTCAGTCATGTTACCAAGATGCAAGCAAGTAGACCACTTTGAATGGACAAGTTCAGCACCACTTCTGCTCAACAGCAAACTGGAAGCTTAAACAAACAACTAGTGACACTTTGGTCAGAAGTGACAATATGATGGTCCCTTCAGGGCACATCTGTCAGTCATAAAAGAAATTGCATTGATGAAGATTTACATGGCATAGTTGGAATCTTTGGATATCACATCAAATTACAGACAAAGCAGAAGTAACGCAAGAGCTGCCAGTAGCATTTCTGGCAGAATTATCCCAAAGAAGAGATGTTTCCACACAACACCAAATATTAAATTTACACGCTGTAGCTAAAAATGCTACAGGTGGGAGTGAAGATTGAACGTTACCTGTGACAGAGCCTGTGTCCAATAGCTGCTGCTCCACACTGGAGTTCACTTGAAGACAGGAGTTGTCTCTTTGATCTTTGAAAACTCTAAAAACAAGAATGTTCAATCAGAAAAGTAGAAACAGAAACTAAAGCGGCGGGGGGGGGGGGGGGGGTGGAGGGTCAGGCCGGGGGGGGGGGGGTGGCAGAGGGTCAGGCCGGGGGGGGGATGGAGGGGGACGAGGGGGGTGGAAGGGGTTCAGGGTGAGTTTTAAGCGCCCATGCTGCGCGCTGCGCCGCCGGGCCGGCCTCCCGCACTCACCCGTTCATGCCGCCGGCTGGAGAGTCTGAATGGACGGACTGTGAGAGAGGCGGATCGCCGTGCTGAGCCGGGAGCTCCGGGTTGTTAACCGGTGCCGGTGCCGCTCGCGCTCTCTCTCTCCGGGTTGTTTGCCGGTGCCGCTCGCGCTCTCTCTCCGGGTTGTTAACCGGTGCCGCTCGCGCTCTCTCTCTCCGGGTTGTTTGCCGGTGCCGCTCGCGCTCTCTCTCCGGGTTGTTTGCCGGTGCCGCTCGCGCTCTCTCTCCGGGTTGTTTGCCGGTGCCGCTCGCGCTCTCTCTCTCCGGGTTGTTAACCGGTGCCGCTCGCGCTCTCTCTCTCTCCGGGTTGTTAACCGGTGCCGCTCGCGCTCTCTCTCTCCGGGTTGTTTGCCGGTGCCGCTCGCGCTCTCTCTCCGGGTTGTTTGCCGGTGCCGCTCGCGCTCTCTCTCTCCGGGTTGTTAACCGGTGCCGCTCGCGCTCTCTCTCTCTCCGGGTTGTTTGCCGGTGCCGCTCGCGCTCTCTCTCCGGGTTGTTTGCCGGTGCCGCTCGCGCTCTCTCTCCGGGTTGTTTGCCGGTGCCGCTCGCGCTCTCTCTCTCTCCGGGTTGTTTGCCGGTGCCGCTCGCGCTCTCTCTCTCTCCGGGTTGTTAACCGGTGCCGCTCGCGCTCTCTCTCTCCGGGTTGTTTGCCGGTGCCGCTCGCGCTGTCTTTCGCCCTCGGGCCGGTTTCGCAGCCGCGCTTTTCGCGCCCTTTCTGGGTGTGGAGGGTGAGTCAATGTGCGGAGGGGAAGCGGTTGACAGTCGGTTCACTGTTCTGACAGTCCGGCCTCAGTTCCTGTTATTTATTATACACATTGTTTATATTCATGACGTTCTGTTCAGAGGAGATTCCTTACCTCTCGATCTGTGGGGTTTTGCTGTCTTTATAATTTAATTAATTCCATCCTTCCCCCCCCCCGGTTATTCAGATAGAATGGAAAACCCAATCCGGCTGCGCGCGGAAATGAAGGAGCGCGCGCCGGGGAGGGAGCGCGCATGGTTGGAGCATGCGCAGTGAGATTGTACTCCACATTCTTGTCAACCTCTGAGGGAAAAGATTGCCCTCTAGACAGTTTAGTATCTCTCCCCTCTCACCTTAAATCTATGCCCTCTAGTTTTAGGCTGCCCTAATTTTGGGAAAAGATATTAACTGATCTATGGCCTTTATTATTTTATAGAGCCCTATAAATTAACCCCTGATCCTCCTTCAGGGAGAAAAGTCCCAGTCTATCGACTCTTTCCTCATGACTCAAACCATCCTAGTAAATCTTTTCTGCATTCCTTCTACTTTAATAATATCCTTCATACAATAGGGTGACCAGAACTGTACGCAGTGTAGCCTTACTCTTGTGTTCAATGTTCTGTAGTAAGAAGTCTCACAACACCAGGTTTGAGTCCAACCAGTCTATTTGATAGTAATCTCACAAGCTTTCGGAAACGGTGTTCCTTCATCAGGTGTGTGGCAGAACATTTTGGCAGGTCAAATGGGATGAAGGAGTATAACATCAAGCGTAGGACTATTAGCAGCGTAGAGGATCAGAAGGACTTTGGGGTCTGGGTTCATAGGACTCTTAAATCAGCCTCGCAGGTGGAGGATGTGGTTACGAAGGCGTATGGTGTACTGGCCTTCATCGATCGAGGGATTGAGTTTAGGAGTCAGGAGATAATGTTGTAGCTTTATAAGACCTAGTCAGACCTCTCTTGGCATACTGTGCGCCTCATTACAGGAAGGGTGTGGAAGCTATTGAAAGGGTGCAGAAGAGATTTACAAGGATGTTGCCTGGATTGCGTGGCATGCCTTATGAGGATAAGTGGAGAGAGCTCGGTCTTTTCTTAGAGAGACGAAGGATGAGAGGTGACCTGATAGAAGTGTATAAGATGTTGAGAGGTATAGATCGGGTGGATTCTCAAGAGGCTTTTTCCAAGGGCTGGAATGCTTGCTACAAGAGGACACAGGTTTAAGGCGCTCATGAATGGTTTTGAGAATAATTATAAATGATGAGCTCATTCTTTCCCTCCTGAATCTTGCAGTTTATTGTAACTCAGGTTCAGACACATCACTGACTGGTTTGTACTGACAGCAGAGATGAGAATATCTGAGGCTGTTACTCTCCAAACCGGAGATCAGAGAGAGAAAGATTTCAGGAATCAGAGTGAATCCATGGTGTTTAACACGAATACTGACAGGAATGATGTGGAATGGTTATTAATGACACTATTACTGACAGTAATAATAATTTTCAGTGTTAGACATCCACTGATTATTAACACAATCTCACACAGTCTGATATTTACTCCAGTTGCTGTATTTTACATTCTGAATTCCTCGGAGCCACAGACAATAGTTTCACTCCTGAATCTCCCACTTTAATGTTACCCAGGCTAAATGGAGAAAGTGAGAAACATTAAATTCAGATTAATGTTCAGCAGGAGAGAAATAGCTGAATCTATTTTTGTGTCAGAAACTTAGCACCAGTAAAGAACTGACTCAAGTTACGATATTATACCTCACCCAAAAGGAGATATCAGGGGTAAGTTTTTCACTCAGAGAGAGGTGGGTGAGTGAAATCAGCTGCTATCGGTGGTGGTGGAGGCAAATTCAATAGGGTCTTTCAAGAGACTTCTGGACAAGTACATGGGATTTAATAGAATTGAGGGTTATAGGTAAGTCTAGTAGGTATGGATATCATCAGCGCAACTTGTGGGCCGAAGGGCCTGCTTGTGCTGTAGTTTTTCTATATTTTATGTTCTATGTTCTAAGATGCTCTTTTGGACAGATATTGCAGACTCAATGGGCCAAATGGCTTCCTGCGTTGTAGGAATTCTATAGTTCCACAGATAGATTTTTAATCAGTAAGGCAATCAAGTGCTATGGAGATATGACGGGAAAGTGTATTTGACGCAGACTGGCAGTGCTACCTTGGCACCTGGGCAATGCCAGTTTGACACCTCGACAATGGCCACTGGGCAGTGCCGGGGACAGGGCTAATTGGGGAGGGGCTGGTGGGGAAGGGGGCCAGCTGGCACTCTGCAGTGATCAGTGGGAGGAGGCAGCAGGCCACAATCAGTGGGGTAGGGAGGGGGTCTGCGATCAGTCTTGGTGGCAGAGAGGTCAGCGGCGTCTTTATCTGAGGCTGCAGCCCCCATTATTGTTGGGGGGGCTGCTTCAGGTTGCCTGCACTAGCAGAGGCCTTACAGCTGTCACTTTGTCTGCCACTGCAAAGGCGCATGTGCACTACCTCCCTCTGCAGGTTTTCGGGCAGATTAAGCCCCACCCACAGGCTACTGCAGCGAATAACAGGTTCACTCAGTTTTGCAGGCAGAATGCATTTGAGGGGTGGGGGGTGGGGGGGGGTGGTGCAGCGCCTAATAACACACCCAAAAGACAGATCTGAAACTCCCAGTTTCAAGTCAGCCCAACACTTAGACAAAAATGGCAAAATATTGTCCAGCGTCAAACGAGAAATGTCAAATAGACACCAGTGCATGATGCAACATAATGACCTTCATAGATCTGTGTGAAGTGCACAAGATAGCAATCTGAAAATAAAACCTGGAAAGTGAGCTTGAGGCTACATGTTAGCACAGTGATTAGCACTGCTGCCTCACTGCGCCAAGGACCCGGGTTTGACTCCAGGCTTGGGTCACTGTGTGTTACACATTCTCCCCGTTTCTGCCTGGGTTTCCTCCAGGGGCTCTGGTTTTCTCCCACAGTCTGAAAGACATGCTGGTTAGGTGCATTGACTCAAACAGGTGCCGCACTGTGGCGACTAGGGAAATTTTGTAGTAACTTCATTGCAGTGTCAATGTAAGCCTTAGTTGTGACTGATAAATTAACTTTAACATGACAGCACAATCCTCAGAACGAGAGCATATTTGACTGAGAGCCAAATGCAGTGAAAAACAGGAAGATCTCAAGTTGCAGGTTATAAATGGGAATGCAACAATGACTCATCTCAGCCGAGGCAAGTCAAAAGCTTGGGCTGGTAACCTTGAATGTGCCAACAGAGAGTAGGTAACAAAAGGCCCCAGAGGGTGGACAGCGTAAGACCCCAGACAGAAGACAATAGAAAATCCCAGGGAGAGGGAAACACAAGATTCCAGAGGGACAAGGACCATACTGAAGTAAACCACAATTTGTTTGCTGACCATGTCAGTGTAATGAAATGTATGAGCCAAAGGTAAATGAAGTAGTTCTGCAGGAAATTGTTCACATCAGAGCCGAACCGGAAGAGTTGAAGCACAAGATTCCAACTGAGTATATACCTTTGAACACACATCAAACTGAAGTCTTCAATGAACCCAGCAAGATCTGAACAAACAAATTTCAGAGGTGACACAAAGGTACCGAGAGAAAATAATGACCCACTATTCCACACCTGGCAAATCAAAGTGGAAGTTGAACAAACTCAATCAGATGTACAGCCAGGCAAAACAACAGACAGAAAAGGCACACAAAGAAGCTGCAATCCTGAAAGATTCCTTGAAGAATCAATATGTGGCTATGGAAAAATATGAGGAGCTAGTCAGGGTACAAACCCTCAAAACTCTCAACAGGAGGCCAGCCTACATGGAAACTTGGGACAGGTGTTGAGATAGTGTGCAGTGGAAGTGAACAACTCACTATATAGGCGGAACTGCAAGCCTAAACACAGAATTAGTGAAACTTCCTTCACAGCAATTGAGTCAGGAAAAAGATCTCAACAGCTATGAATACAAAATTACCAGCAATCCCAGAGGTCCAAGTGCTTCCAGTAATTGCAATGGAACAACTACTGTTACCACAGCAAATAGTGGCAAGGGAACAACACTCTCCATGGAGAGGACATCCTCCAACTCCCAGCAGCCCTGACCCCTAAACATCTCCAAATCCTACCCACTTACCTGTACACTTACCTTCCCCTGGTTTGTCAGCTGCCTTTAAACTTGGCTGGACCTTTAAATTTACCTGGTTTATGGCAGCTAGTACTGTACAAAAAGGGGATGTAGCTTACTTACTGGTAACTGTGCCGCCCCTGGCTGTAGACTGCACTAGTCGGGTCTTGCCCAGCCTGAGTCTGAATGTTGGCAAGATAGGATTGCCTGGATTTGCCAGGTAGGTAATTTTGAGCAGACTGGCAAAGCGATTTAATTGCCACTCCACTGGAAGTCATGCCCCCTTATTGACCAAAATCTTTCATAGACTACCAATTTACTAGAAATTTAGTAAGAAGTCCCAATCAAATGCCTTGCAAAGCCACATTTGGATTTTATATGAATAACGTTATATAAAGCTGTAGTTTTAGCCTTGTGATTGTTCTGATGAGTCAAGATGAAAAGCTTCACCAAAATGTCTTTGTTCAACAATATTCTTGATTGTGCTGAGAATTATACCAAAAACTAATCTAAGATTACCCTATTGGGCACACAGTGTGACTCAATAACACATGTTATGGTAGAATTCACCCTGCAGTTTGAGAGGTAAAAGCTGAATCAGATGTAACGTTCTTTACAGCTGAGTAAAAGTAACTACAGAGGCAGGTACTTGTCAGTGTGTTGATTGGGTGAGGAACCTAGCGGGAAAGACAACGGGGAAACCGCAATGGCAGGAGTTTCTGGGAGTAATGCAGGAGATACAGCAGAATTTCATCGTAAGGGAGAAAAAGCATTCTAAGGGGAGGACGAGGCATCCATGGCTGATGAAGGAAGTCAGGGACAGCATAAAAGCAAAAGAAAAACAATGTGGCGAAAATTAATGGGAACTCAGGGGATTGGGAAGCTTTTAAAAACCAACAGAGGACAACTAAAAAATAAATAAATAAGGGGGAGAAGATGAAATAGGAGGGTAAGCTGGCCAGTAACATAAAATAAGATGGCAAGAGTTTTTTTATATAGAAAGGGTAAGAGAGAGGCAAGAGTGGACATTGGAACACTGAAAAATGACATTGGGGAAATAGTAATTGGGAACAAAGAAATGGCAGAGGAACTAAATAGGTATTTTACATCAGTCTTCATGGTGGAAGACACCGGTAATGTACCAAAATTTCAAGAGAGTCAGGGGGCAGAAGTGAATATGGTGGCCTATTACTAAGGAGAAGGTGCTAGGGAAGCTGAAAGATCTGAAGATGGATAATTTACCTGGACCAGGTGGACTTCACCCCAGAGTTCTGAAGGAGATAGCTGAAGAGATTGTGGAGACATCAGTGGTGATCTTTTGGGAATCACTGGACTGTACTTGGAAATGCATGGTAAAATAGATTTCTTCAAGGGGAGATCATGCTGTTAGAATTGTTTGAGGAGGTAAAGAGCAGGTTAGACAAAGGAGAGCCAGTGAACATTGTCTACATTGTCTATCCAGAAGGCTTTTGACAAGGTGCCACACAGTAGGCTGCTGAGTAAGATAAGAGCCCACGGCCCAAGGCAAGGTACTAACATGGATAGAAAACTGGCTGACAGGTAGAAGGCAGAGAGTGGGGATAAAGATGGTGTTTTCAGGATGGCAAACGGTGACTCATGGAGTTTCACAAGGATCAGTGTTGCGACTACAACTTTTCACTTTCTAGAGCAATGATCTAGATGAATGAACTGAGGACATTGTGGCTATGTTTGCAGATGATACAAAGATAGGTGGAGGGGACGGGTAATATTAAGGAGGCAGGGAGGCTGCAAAAAGTCTTGGACAGTTCAGGAGAGTGGGCAAAGAAGTGGCAGATGGAACACAACCGAGGAAAGTGTGAGGTTATGCACTTTGATAGGAAGAATAGAGACATGGACTGTTGTCTAAATGGGGACAGAATTCAGAAATCAGAAGCACAAAGGGACTTGGGGGTCCTAGTCCAGGATTCTTTTAAGGTTAACTTGCAGGTTGAATTGGTATTGCCCTCAAAGGACGCACACCTCCACATGGAATGTAGCTTTGCAAAGAAGGGCTGCAGAAAGATGCAGTAGTGTTTGTCAAAGTTCATCCCAAGCAACTCCGTGATGCAGGACTCTGTGCTCTACGGGACATGAGCAGCTCTATACTCTACAGGTGTGAGCAGCTCTGTGACACAAAACTCTGTACATTACAGGACACAAGCAGCTCTGTAATCTACGGGATGCGAGCAGCTCTGTGATGCAGGATTCTATAATCTGTGGAATGCGGCAGCTCTGTGACACAAGACTCTATGCTCTATGGCACGCGTTCAGCTCTGTAGTCTACAGGACGCAGCAGCTCTGTGATACAGAGCTCTGTACAGGATGCCAACAGCTCTGATCATCAACTTAATGAAAGACACTCTTTGGCCTCAATGTTATTGCGGATGTTGGCTTCTCCTTAATTACTGTTAATCTCTCTCCAGACCTACCTTTGCCTACCTTAATCACTGTTTGTGAAAGAATTCTTCCTAAGTCTGATTCTGAATTTACCATCCAAAACTTGTTGATCTTCCAGTGCAAAGAATTGCCCTCGACTGAGTTTGTAGACTGGCACATTCCAAAATCCAAGACTACATGCTGAGGGACACACTCGAGCTTGGAACATTCACCGATAGTCCTACCACTTGATACTCCTGATGACCCTTCCACGTTTTGCCTCTGAAACCCCTTTTGTTAGGGGGACTGGAGTGATTTCAGGGAACAGAGGAAGTTGCAATGGTATTTATGCTTTGTCCTAATCTCACTCAAGTTACAGCACTGGATTAAGGGATCTGCAATGTTATTGCGACCATTGCCTTCTTCTTAATCACTATTAGTCTGTCTCCAGACCTGCCTATCTGTACCTTGATCACTGTTTGTGGAAGAATTCTTCCCTAAATCTAGTCCTGAATTTAAAGTTGAAGTTTATTTATTAGTCACAAGTAAGGCTTACATTAACACTGCAATGAAGTTGCTGTGAAATTCCCTCATTTGCCACAGTCCGGTGCCTGTTCGGGTCAATGCACCTAATCAGCACATTTTTCAGACTGTGGGAGGAAACCGGAGCACCCGGAGGAAACCCACCCAGACACGGGAAGAATGTGCAAACTCCACACAGACAGTGACCCAAGCCGGGAATCTACTCAGGTCCTTGGCACTGTGAGACAGCAGTGCTAACCACTGTGCTGCCCCTTTTTACCATCCATTAATCTGTACTTTCTGTAATTATGACTGAGCTTTGAAGTGCTCTGCATTAACCGATTCTATTCCTTTTCTTGTCTTATATCCCTCCTTTTGTGTTTACAGATCCTAAGCGTTACTGACTTTTCCTCTCGACTCAGGCCTCTGATCCAAAGGAGTGGATATTGCCGAGGATGTTGGGACTCTAAAATGGGAACAAACGGAGGTCCCAAAGCCAGACCTGCCAGCAGGAAAGGCAGTGAGTGATCTGCCTCATAATTTTCTGCTTCTGCATTGACCATCAAGGGGCTCCCCAGCCCAGCCATGACCCGTAAAAAGGGCCTTGGTGGTAGGATTGTATTAGGGAGCCACCCCTATGTGGCTTCTCCCTATTTCTCTCACTCCTCACCCCCTCCCCAGCTCCACGCCCCCTAATTCAAGGCTGGTAAGATTAAGCACAAGGTGTCAGCCAAGGGATAAGCCTCCTGGCCCATCTCAGCACCACACCCAGAGATTGAGTTTGTGTCCAAACCTGAGCCCAGCCCTCAATGGGAACTCCATCTTGCTGCTGTAAATAACGTGACTGAGCTTCACGCAGCCTTGTTAGAATGAAGGGAATGGGCTCTTACCATAGAGCCCCATATAATCTCAACAGTGCAGAAGGAAGCCATTCGGCCCATCGAACTCCTGAAAGAGATCCCACCGAGGCCCTATCCCTGTAACAATGCACATTTCTCATGACTAATCCACCAGGCAGGGTGGGATTGCTAATCAGAGAGGGTCTGGTGGATTAAAGTGCACTCGTTTCAATGCAAGAAGTATAACAGGTGAGACAGATGAACTTAGAGCTTGGATTAGTACTAGGAACTATGATGTTATTGCCATTACAGAGACTTGGTTAAGGAAAGGACAGGATTGGCAGCTTAACATTCCAGGATACAGATGTTTCAGGTGGGATAGAGGGGGGTGTAAAAGCGGTGGGGGAGTTGCACTGTTGGTTAAGGAGAATATCGCAGCTATGCTCTGGGGGCACACCTCGGAGGGCTCATACAGCGAGGCAATATGAGTGGAGCTCAGGAATAGGAAAGGTGTAGTCACAATGTTGGGGGTTTACCATAGGCCACCCAACTGCCTGCGGGAAATTGAGGAACAGATATGTAGGCAGATTTTGGCAAGGTGTAAAAGTAACAGGGTTGTTGTGGTGGGAGATTTTACCTTCCCCTATGTTGACTGGGACTCACTTAGTGCTAGGAGCGTGGATGGGGCAGAGTTTGTAAGGAGCATCTGGGGGGGGGGGGGGGGGGGGGCTTCCTGAAACAGTATGTAGATAGTCCAACTAGGGAAGGGGCCATACTGAGCCTGGTATTGGGGAATTAACCCAGCCAGGTGGTCGATGTTTCAGTAGGGGAGCAGTTCGGGAACAGTGACCACAATTCAGTAAGCTTTAAGATACTGATTGATAAAGATAAGTGTAGTCCTCAAGTTAAGGTGCTAAACTGGAGGAAGGCTAATTACAACAATATTAGGCAGGAACTGAAGAATGTAAATTGGAGGCAGATGTTTGAGGGCAGCTCAACATCTGGCATGTGGAAGGCTTTCAAGTGTAAGTTGATAGGGATTTGGGATTCCTGTAAGGATGAAGGATAAGTATGGCAAGTTTTGGGAACCTTGAATAATGAGAGATATTGTGAGCCTAGTCAAAGACGAAGAGGAAGCATTTGTCAAAGTTAAGAGGCTGGGAACACATGAAACAAGTGTGGAATGCAAGGAAAGTAGAAAGAAACTTAAGCAAGGAATAAGAAGGGCTAATAGGGATCATGAAAAAGCATTGGCCAGCAGGGTTAAGGAAAATCCCAAGGCTTTTTATACATATATAAAGAGGAATGGGGTAGCCAGGGAGAGGGTTGGCCCACTCAAGGATAAGGGAGGGAATCTATGCTTGGAGCCAGAGGAAATGGGTGAGGTATTAAATGAGTACTTTGCGTCAGTATTCACCAAAGAGAAGACTTGGTGGATGATGAATCTGGGAAAGGTTGTGTAGATAGATTGAATCATGTTGAGATCAAAAAGGAGGATGTATTGGGGTTCTTGAGAAACATTAAGGTAGACAAAAGAACAAAGAACAAAAGAACAAAGAGCAAAAACAGCCCGGGAAACAGGCCCTTCGGCCCAATGAGCCCGCGCCGCCATCTCAACACCACCAGTCCCCCTCTTCACCCACGACTCTTGTCTAATGTTTTATGGCCATCCAGATTGAGGGAAATTGATTTAGGGACAATTTATTACTGCTAATCAGCCTAACAGCACATCTTTGGGGTGTGGGAGGAAACCGGAGCACCCGGAGAAAACCCACGCAAGCATGGGGAGAATGCGCAAACTCCCACAGACACCGGCCCAAATCCATGTGTCTGCACAGCAATCAGCGATAGTCACTGAACTGTCGTCTTGCCCAGCATCTGGTCCAGTTTAGGCACACACTAACGACATGAAGCACTAGGCCAATCTCGAACAACCAAGAGCAGCCCAAGTACGACCCATCGCGTGTATGCCCCTCGTTGGACACAAGGCGGACCAACTTAAAACCTGTGAATGAAAAGGAAAAGTCCCAGGGTCTGATGGGATATACCCTGGAATACTGAGAGGCATAAGAGGAAATTACTGGGACCTTGAGAGAAATCTTTGTATCCTCACTGGCTACAGGGGAGGTCCCAGAGGATTGAAAAATAGCCAATGTTTTTCTTTTGTTTAAGAAAGATAGTAAGAATAATCCAGGTAATTACAGGCCGGTGAGCCTTACACCAGTGTAGGGAAATTATTGGAGAAGATGAATTCGCATAGGTGAGCTGGCAAGGTGGATACAAAACTGGCTCGGTCAAAGAAGACAGAGAGTAGCAGTGGAAGGTGTGTTTCTGAATGGAGGGCTGTGACAAGTGGTGTTCCTCAGGGACCTGCTGGGACCTTTGCTGTTTGTAATATATATAAATGATTTGGAGGAAAATGTAACTGCATTGATTAGTAAGTTTGCGGATGACACAAAGATTGGTGGATTTGCAGATAGCGATGAGGATCATTAGAGGATACAGCAGTATATAGATCAGTTGGAGACTTGGGCGGAGAGATGGCAGATGGAATTTAATCTGGACAAATGTGAGATAATGCATTTTGAAAGGTCTAATACAGATAGGAAATATACAATAAATGATGGAAACCCTTAAGAGTATTGATAGGCAAAGGGATCTGGATGTACAGGTACACAGGTCACTGATAGTGGCAGTGCAGTTAGAGAAGACATACGACATGCTTGCCTTCATCGGCCAGGACCTTGAGTTTAAAAATTGCCAAGTCATGTTTCAGCTTTTTGAACCTTAGTTAGGCCACACTTGGAATATAGTTTTCAATTCTGGAGGCCAAACTACCAGAAGGATATGGAGGCTTTGGAGAGGGTACAGAAAAAATTTACCAGGATGTTGCCTGGTATAGAACATAGAACATAGAACATTACAGCGCAGAACAGGCCCTTCGGCCCACGATGTTGCGCCGACCAGTTACAAAAACAATGACCCACTAGCCTATACCAATCCCTTTTTGTCCATAAACCTATCCAGAGATCTCTTAAACGCCCCCAAACTAGACGCATTTACAACTGCAGCAGGCAGGGCATTCCAATCCCTCACCACCCGCTGGGTAAAGAACCTACCCCTGACATCCGTCCTGTAGCTACCCCCCCTTAATTTAAAGCCATGCCCCCTCGTGCTAGCTTTCTCCATCCGAGGAAAAAGGCTATCACTATCCACCCTATCTAAATCTCTAATCATCTTATATGTTTCAATAAGATCCCCTCTTAGCCGCCTTCTTTCCAACGAAAACAACCCTAGATCCCTCAGTCTCTCCTCATAGGACCTCCCCACCATACCAGGCAACATCCTAGTAAACCTCCTCTGCACCCTCTCCAACGCCTCCACATCCTTCTTGTAATGCGGGGACCAGAACTGCACACAGTACTCCAAGTGCGGCCGCACTAGAGTAGTGTACAGTTGCAACATTACACTGCGACTCCTAAATTCAATCCCCCTACCAATAAACGCCAAGACACCGTACGCCTTCTTGACAACCTTATCTACTTGATTCCCAACTTTCAGGGATCTATGTACACACACACCTAGATCCCTCTGTTCATCCACACTATTCAAAGTCCTCCCGTTAGCCCTATACTCGACACATCTGTTGCTCCTACCAAAGTGAATTACCTCACACTTCTCCGCATTAAATTCCATCCGCCACCTCTCGGCCCAGCTCTGCAACCTATCTAAGTCTCCCTGCAGACTATGACACCCTTCCTCACAATCTACCACACCTCCAACTTTGGTGTCATCAGCAAATTTACTAATCCACCCAACTATACCCTCATCCAGATCATTAATAAAAATTACAAACAACAGTGGCCCCAAAACAGATCCCTGAGGATGGAGGTATGGAGGGGATTAGTTTGAGGTGAGGTTGGAGAAACTTGGTTTGTTCTCATTCGAGTGACAGAGGTTGAAGGGAGACCTGATAGAAGTCTATAAGATTATTAGAGGCATAGACAGACAATACAAGACTCACAAAGCTAGTGTTTCTAATCAAAGACATAAATTTATTAAACCAGCAGCTGCCAGGAGACCATCAAAGGATTAAGCAGCTCTGGCATAGAGCAAAAAAACCTCTCTGATAAATCTGACATTTACAATTCAAAACAGATCAATTGTAAGTTTTCTTATCAATCATTCCTGCATTACATTAGTTTAAAATCAATCACCTTTAATATAAACAGATCAATAATAATCCATATCATGCACCTCAGCAAATTGCATTCCACCATCCAGTATAATGATATCTCATTCATCCATTAAGTCTGGATGCTAACTCTCATTTTGGCGAAAGTTACTTCTCTATTGCCAGGTTACCCTAGACACTAATTACAGGGGAGAAAGTGAACATTCTCATCAGATCATTGTCAAAATGGATAGACACATAATCCCGCTTCCAGGCACATTTCCATCCTAAGTCTAGACAATGAATATACCTATTCATAAATTTGCAGAATGTATTCCGTTATGGTACGAAAGTTATAATTTTGCAGGAGACTCAAGAGAGTGAGAGAATGATTCGGTATACAACAAGATTAGGTTCACACTTCGTACCTTTATTTATCCTTACTTATCTATCCTTATTTATCTATGGTATACAATTACATTATACATACAGTATTAAGCACTCAAAAAGAAGAACAGCTACAATTACAGTCTACAGACGGTATTAAGAAGAAGAGTTACATATATTTACCATCAGGACTGTGCCTTCATCCTTCCAACGACTGGGGAGCCCATTTCAGTCTCGGTGAAGGACCAACACGTTGTCCCGATAACGACCGGGCGATGCGCGCTTATCCCATGGTTGAGCGTCCACCGAGACAATGGGAATCCCCCTTTTTAAAGGCTGAGGAATGAGTTGATCAGGCTCATTCCTCTGCTCTGATATCCAATCAATGACAGTCCTGAGAGTGTTCACGCGCTGTTTCCGAGTACTTCACGCGATTACGTGAGTTACTGTGCATCACCTTTATTTACTTGCTTGTGCAGTTTGGCACGTATACCTTTGTTTATGTACGCAAATAGGGCTTTTATCACCTTGTTTGCTTATGTATGTAGTCTGGTACATACGCAAATAGGGCTTTGTAAGTTTTAGTGTTGAAGAATCTTTAATGTGTTTTTGGATTGTATTGAGTGCCCTGTTAACATTCTGTGATCTAGGAGGGATTGTTTCGCGGACCAGACATTGATTACTTCTATTACACCACATAAGAAACTTTCTGATATGAATTTTACTAACTTTCGAGTTCCCAGGACTTTAGTTCTGAACAATTTGCCTTTACCATCATACCTTCCAGTAACCTACTTTTGGCTGAAGTGAACAATATTTCATAAAATACTTAAAAATACATTTAAAATATCAGCACATATGTTTTACATCATAACCACTTGTTTAATTCTCTTACTGCATCCACATGTGTGTAAACCATTGTCTTGTTAGCTTATAACCTTGTTTTAAGAATCATTTAACTCTTTGCTAGTAATTCTGTCAATGTCTTGAGGTTTATTGTCTAAAAACCTTATTAACTGGCTAAAAATTTCCTACTTCAATTTCCAAGTCAGGATTCATTCATTTAAACATTGGAGAATATTTCAGCACAATCCAGGCTTGTGCCTTGATAGGATTTGGGGAGTTAGGAGGTGAGTTACTTGCCATAAGATGCCCGGTCTCTGACCTGCTCTTGTAGCCACAGTAATTTATATGACTGGTCCAGTTCAGTTTCGGGTCAACAGTGGAAGTTCAGCAATGATAATTTCTTCTTTCTTATTCATTCATGGGACATCGCTGGCTGACAAGCATTTATTGCCCATCCCTAGTTGCCCTTGAGAAGGTAGTGGTGAGCTGCCTCCTTGAATCGTTGCTGTCCATGTTCTGTGGGTTGATCCACAATGTTGTTATGGAGGGAATTCCTGGACTTTTACCCAGCGACTGCAAAGGAACGGTGATATATTTCCCAGTCAATTTGGTGAGAGGCTTGGGGGGGAACTTGCAGGTGGTGGTGTTCCATTTATCTGCCCTTCTAGATGGAAGTGGTCATGGGTTTAGAAGGTGATGTCTAAGGATCTTTGGTGAATTGCTGCAGTGTATCTTGTAGATAGTACACACTGCTGCTACTGAGCATCGGTGGTGGAGGGATTGAATGTTTGTCAATGTGGAATGACTGAAATGGGCTGCTTTGTCCTGGATGGTGTCAAGCTTCTCAAGTGTTGTTGGAACTGCATCCATCTAGGCAAGTCACACTCCTGACTTGTGTCTTGTAGATGGTGGATAGGCTTTGGAATGAGTTATTCTCTGCAGTATTCTTAGCCTCTGACCTGTTCTTGTAGCCACTGTGTTTATATGGTGAGTCCAGTTGAGTCTCTGGTCAATGGTAACCCCAAGGATGTTGACAGCAGGGGATTCAGTGATGGTTACACCATTGAATGTGAAGGGGCAGTGGTTAGAGTGTCTCTTATTAGTGATGCCTGGCAATTGTGTGGCGGGAATGTTACTTGCCCCTCCTCAGCCCAAGCATGGGTATTGCACAGGTCTTGCGGCACATGGCACATTTCCTTGTGGTTACAGTTGAAATGTTGCAAATATTGGAATTTCCCACCTTTTGAGCTCTTTAATTTTTTTATTTCAGCTCATCTTTAAACATGGACTGTGCTACAGATGTCGTGTATTTCCTGACAACACATTTTCAGGACTGTATGAGAGGCAAGAGAATGTCAGCAAAGCAGTAGGACTTGGACAGTCACATTCATCAACATCCATGCCATCCACACCGCATGCTGTGCTGTTCCAATGTGGAAATTTTAGAGATCATAAGAACATAAGAACTGTGAGCAGGAGTCAGCCATCTGGCCCCTCAAGTCTGCTGCTCCACTCAATAAGGTCATGGCTGATCTTTTTGTGGACTCAGCTCCACTTATCCACCCGCTCACCCTTAATTCCTTTATTGTTCAAAAATTTATCTATCCTTGCCTTAAAAACATTCAATGAGATAGCCTCAGCTGCTTCACTGGGCAGGGAATTCCACATTCACAATACTTTGTGTGAAGAAGTTCCTCTCAACTCAGTCCTAAATCTGCTTCCACTTATTTTGAGGCTATTCCCCCTAGTTCTAGTTTCACCCCCCCATTGGAAACAACTTCCATGATTCTATCTTATCTATTCCCTTTATAATGTTATATGTTTCTATCAGATTTCCCCTCATTCTTCTGAATTCCAGTGAGTATGGCCCCAGTCTACTCAGTCTCTCCTCATAAGCCAACCCTCCCAACTCCGGAATCAACCTAGTGAATCTCCTCTACACCCCCTCCAGTGCCAGTATATCCTTTCACAAGTAAAGAGACCAAAACTATACACGGTATTCCAGGTATGTCCTCACCAGCGCCTTATACAACTGCAACATAACCTCACTGTTTTTAAACTCCATCCCTCTAGCACTGAAGGACAAAATTCCATTTGCCTTCTTAATTACCTGCTGCACCTGCAAACCAACTCCTTGTGATTCATGCACAAGGACACCCAGATCCCTCTGCACAGCAGCATGCTGCAACTTTTTACCATTTAAATAATAGTCCATTTTGCAGTTATTCCTACCAAAATGGATGACCGTGAGGTTTATTAACATTGTACTCCATCTGCTAGACCTTTGCCCACTCACTTAAACTATCTATATCCAACTGCAGACTTTCAATGTCGTCTGCACACTCATCTTAGTGTCACCTGCGAATTTTCACACACTACAATTGGTCCACAACTCCAAACTTCTGTTACATCAAATCATCATTCAAAAAAGAGAGGGTGATGAAGGAAAAGATCAGAAAATGTAAAGCTTTGAGGAATGAGATTCTGAACAAAATGAGACTACCCTGTCAATTCTGATAAACACACACAAGGCCTGTTACAAAGGAATTAGAAAACAAACAGCACAAAGATAACTTTGCATTGTTTCATGTATAAGGTCAACAGTCGTTATCAATGTGTTCTCAGTGAGAAGTACTTATTGATCAGATCTTAAGAGGTCTATCTGTAGAAGCAGCCTCAGGGCAGCACGGTAGCACAGTGGTTAGCACTGCTGCTTCAGGGTCCTGGGTTCGATTCCTGGCTCGGGTCACTGTCTGTGTGGAGTTTGCACCTTCTCCTTGTGTCTGCGTGGGTTTCCTCCGGGTGCTCCGGTTTCCTCCCACAGTCCAAAGATGTGCGGGTTAGGTTGATTGGCCATGCTAAAAAATTGCCCCGTAGTGTGCTGGGATGTGTAGGTTAGAGGGATTAGTGGGTATAATATGTAGGGATATGGGGGTAGGGCCTGGGTGGGATTGTACGTAGTAGATGATCCATCTCAGACTCCTCCAGTGATCACCAGCATCTCAGGTGCCAGTCTCCAGCCAATTCGATTCACTCCACGTGATATCAAGAAATAGTTGGAGGCACTGGATACTGAAAAGGTAATGGGCCCTGATAACATTCCAGCAATAGTACTGAAGAGTCATGCTCTAGAACTTGCCGCTCCCCTAGCCATGTTCTTCCAGTACAGTTACAACACTGACATCTACCCAACAATGCAGAAAATTGCCCAGTTGATGTCCTGGAGTACCATTCCACTGCTCATGGTGGCCCACACATCTAATAGATGCCCAGTCTTGAGTTGCTAGATCGGTTCGAAGTCTGTGCCACTTAGAATGGTGATAGTGCTACACAACACGATGGAGGTTATTCTCAATGTGAAGGTGGAACTTCATCTCTGTAATGACATGGGTTTCCTCCTGGTACTCCGGTTTCCTCCCACAGTCCAAAGATGCGCGGGTTAGGTTCATTGGCCATACTAAAATTGCCCCTTAGTGCACTAGGATGCTTAGGTTAGAGGGATTAGCAGGTAAAATATGTAGGGATATGGGGGTAGGGCCTGGGTGGGATTGCGGTCGGTGCAGACTCGATGGGCCGAAGGGCCTCTTTCTGCACTGTAGGTTCTATGATCTATGACTGTATAGTGGTCACTCTTATCAATATTGTCATGGACAGATGCATCTGCAGTTGGCAGTTTGGTAAGGATGAGATCAAGTATGTTATTTCCTCTTGTTAGTTTCTTCAGCATCTACTGCAGACCCAGTCTAACAGTTACTGACCAGCTCGATCAGTAGTGTTGCTGCCGAGCCATCCTTGGCGGTGGACATTGAAATCCCCTATTGAAATCTCTATTTAAAAAATAGAGAAAACTACATGGTATTTGAGGTTCAGTGTCGAAAGCCCCTACAAGTTGAGGACTTGGTCTGTACTCGTTGGAGTTTAGAAGGAATTTAAAACTCACAGAATACTGCGAGGCCTGGTTAGAGTGGATGTGAAGAGGATGTTCTCACTAGTAGGAACAACTAGAACCGGAGGGCACAAACTCAGATTAAAGTGACAATTCTTAAAACGGAGATGAGGAGGAATTTCTTCAGCCAGAGAGTGGTGAATCGGTGAAACTCTTTGCCGCAGAAGGCTGTGGAGGCCAGGTCATTGAGTGTCTTTAAGACAAAGATAAATAGGTTCATGGTTCATAAGGGGGGTCAGGGGTTCCGGGGAAAAGGCAAGAGAATGGCGATGAGGAAAATATCAGCCATGATTGAGTGGTGGAACATAAGAACATAAGAAATAGGAGCAAGAGTAGGCCATCTAGCCCTTCGAGCCTGCCCCGCCATTCAATAAGATCATGGCTGATCTGAAGTGGCTCAGTTCCACTTTCCTGCTTTCTCCCCATAACCCTTAATCCCCTTGCCTACCAAAAACCTATCTACCCGCGTCTTAAATATATTTAGCGAGGCAGCCTCCACCACTTCAATGGGCAGAGAATTCCAGAGATTCACCCCCGTTTGAGTGAAGAAGTTCCTCCTCAACTCCGTTCTAAACTGCCCTCCCCCCTTATCTTGAGGCTGTGCCCTCTAGTCCTACTGTCCTTTCTTAGCGGGAAGAACCTCTCCACCTCTATCCTATCCATCCCATTCATCATCTTGTATGTGGAGCAGAGTCGATGGGCCGAGTGGCCTCGTCCTGCACCTCTGTCTTATGGTCTTATAACAAGCTTGAGCTTAAACAATAGGTATAGATTAATCATGGTGAAAATGGTTTCCTGGAATTTTCAGAGTACATTTTGTGCCCTTGCCACCCACAGTGCTTCTTCAACATGGAGGAATACTGATTCATCAGCTGAAGGAAGATGTTACGTGGTAACCAGTAAAAGGTTTCCTTGCCCATGTTTAACCTGAAGCCATGAGACTTCATGGAATCCGCAGTCGATGTACAGGAGGATGCAAGTGGGCATGCCAGGAGCAGCACCAGGCAAACCTGGTGTCAACCTGGTGAAGCTACCAAACAGGACCACATTCATGCCAAACGGCAAAAAGTGATAGAAAGAGCTAAGTGAGCCCACAACCAACAGATCGGATCTAAGCACTGCAGTCCTTCCACATCTAGTTGAGAAAGGTGATGCACAATTAAGCAACTCACTGGAGGAGGAGGCTCCACAAATATCCCCATTCTCAGAGATGCAGGAGCCCAGCACATCAGTGCAAAAGACAAGGCTAAAATATTCGCAGCAATCTTCAGCCAAAGTGCAGAGTGGATGATCCATCTTGGCCTCCTTCGGTGATCCCCAGCATCTCAGACGCCAGACTCCAGCCAATTCGATTCACTCCACATGATATCAAGAAACGGTTAGAGGCCCTGGATACTGAAAAAGCAATGGGCCCTGATATCATTCTGACAATAGTCATAGAGGTTTATAGAATAGAAACAAGCCCTTCGGCCCAACTTGTCCATGCTGCCCTTTTCTTTAAACCCCTAAGCTAAACCCTTTTGCCCACAATAACATCTTACCCATGTAACTATCTAAATGCTTTTTAAAAGACAAAATTGTACCCGCCTCTATTACTACCTCTGGCAGCTTGTTCCAGACACTCACCACCCTTTATGTGAAGAAATTGCCCCTCTGGACACTTTTGTAAATCTCCCCTCTCACCTTAAACCTATGCCCTCTAGTTTTAGACTCCCCTTTGGGAAAAGTTATTGACTATCTAGCTGATGTGTGTTCCTCATTATTTCATAGACGTCTATAAGATCACCCCTCAGCTTTCTGCGCTCCAGAGATAAAAGTCCCAGTCTATCCAGTCTTCTTTATAACTCAAACCATCAAGTCCCAGTAGCATCCTAGTAAATATTTTCTGCACTCTTTCTAGTTTAATAATATTCTTTCTATACCAAGGTGACCAGAACTGCACACAGTATTCCAAGTGTGGCCTTACCAATGCCTTGTACAACTTCAACAAGGCGTCCCAACTCCTGTATTCAGTGTTCTGACCGATGAAACCAAGCATGCCGAATGCCCCTTTCACCACTCTATCCACCTGTGACTCCACTTTCAAGGAGCTATGAACCTGTATCCCGAGATCTCTTTGTTCTGTAACTCTCCCCAGTGCCCTACCATTAACTGAGTAAGTCCTGTCCTGGTTCAATCTGCCAAAGTGCATCACCTTGCATTTATCTGAATTAAACTCCAGCTGCCATTCGTCAGTCCACTGGCCCAATTAATCAAGATCCTGTTGCAATTGACGATAACTTTCTTCACTGGCCACTATGCCATCAATTTTGGTGTCATCTGCAAACTTACTAACCATGCCTCCTATAAGACTTATGCTCCAGAATTTGCTGATCCCCTAACCAAGTTCTCCCAGAGCACTTATAACACTGGCAATTACCCAACAATGTGGAAATTTTCCCAGTTCACAAAAAGTAGGACAAATCCAACTCAGTCTACTCTCGATCATCAGTAAAGTGATGGAAGGAGTCATCGACAGTGCTATCAAGCAGCACCTGCTCAGCAATAACCTGCTCAGTGACGCTCAGTTTGCGTTTCACCAGGATCTCTCAGGTTCTGACCTCATTACAGCCTTGGTTCAAACACGGAGGAAAGAGTTGAATTCCGGAGGTGAGGGAGAGTGACAGCCCTTGACATCAAGACTTCATTTGATCAAGCGTGACTTAAGGAGCCCTAATGAAATCGGAATCAGTGGATATCAGGGGGCAAACTGTCCGCTGGTTGGAGTCATGCCTGACACATAGGAAGATGATTGTGGTTGTGGAGGGTCAGTCATCTCAGCTCCAGGACATCTCTGCAGGAGTCCCTCAGGATGGTGTCCTAGGCCCAACAATCTTCAGCTACTTCATCAATGACCTTCCCTCCATCATGAGGTTAGAAGTGTAGATGTTTGCCGATGATTGCACAATGTTCAGCACTATTTGCGACTCCTCAGATATTGAAGTAGTCCATGTTCAAATGCAACAAGATCTGGACAATATCCAGGCTTGGGCTGACAAGTGGCAAATAACATTCATACCACACAAATGCCAAGCAATGACATCACCAATAAGACGCCCTAACCGCCCCCCCCTCCCCGCTCCTTGACATTCAATGGTGTAGCCATCACTGAATCCCCCACTGTCAACATCCTTGAGGTTACCAGTTACCAGAAACTCAACTGGACTCACCACGTAAACACAATGGCTACAAGAGCATATCAGAGGTTCGGAATACTGCAGCGGATAACTCACCTCCTGACTCCCCAAAGCCTATCCACTATCTGCAAAGCGCAAGTCACGAGTGTGATGGAATATTCCCCATTTGCCTGGATGGGTGCAGCTCTAACAACACTCAAGATACTTGACACCATCCAGGATAAAGCAGCCCCACTTGATTGGCACCACATCTACAAACATTCAGTCCCTCCACCGACGCTCAGTAGCAGCAGTGTGTACTATCTACAAGATGCACTGCAGCAATTCACCAAAGATCCTTAGACAGTACCTTCCAAACACACGACCATTTCCATCTAGAAAGGCAAGGGCAGGAGATAAATGGGAACACCACCACCTGCAAGTTCCCCTCCAAGCCACTCACCATCCTGACTTGGAAATATACTGCTGTTGTTTCGCAGTCGCTGGGTCAAAATCCTGGAATTCCCTCCTTAATGGCGTTGTGGGTCAACCCACAGAACTGCATGGAGTGTAGTGATTCAAGAAAGCAGCTCACCACCACCTTCTCAAGGGCAACAAGGGATGGGCAATAAACACAGTAACTCTCACAGCACCAGGTTAAAGTCCATCAGGTTTATTTGGTAGCAAAAGCCACTAGCTTTCATAGCGAGGGGGATTGAATATAAAAGTAGGGAGGTCTTGCTGCAGCTGTATAGGGCATTGATGAGGCCGCAGCTGGAGTACTGTGTGCAGTTTTGGTCGCCGTACTTACGCAAGGATATTTTGGCCTTGGAGGGAGTGTAGAGGAGGTTTACTAGGCTGATACCGGAGTTGAGGGGGTTGAGCTATGAGGAGAGGCTGAATAAACTAGGCTTGTACTCGTTAGAGTTTAGAAGAATGAGGGGAGATCTCATTGAGACGTATGAGATGATGAATGGGATGGATAGGATAGAGGTGGAGAGGCTCTTCCCGCTCAGAAAGGACTGTAGGACTAGGGGGCACAGCCTCAAGATAAAGGGGGGACGGTTTAGAACGGAGTTGAGGAGGAACTTCTTCACTCAAAGGGTGGTGAATCTCTGGAATTCTCTGCCCGTTGAAGTGGTGGAGGCTGCCTCGCTAAATATTTTTAAGACGCGGGTTGATGGGTTTTTGATAAGCGAGGGGATTAAGGGTTATGGGGAGAGGGTGGGAAGGTGGAACTGAGACACGGCAGATCAGCCATGATTTTATTGAATGGCGGGGCAGGCTCGAAGGGCTAGATGGCCTACTCCTGCTCCTATTTCTTATGTTCTTATGTTCTTTCGGAGCACTGCGCTCACCTGACGAAGGAACAGCGCTCCAAAAGCTAGTGGTGTTTACTACTCTTACTGTGTTTACCCCAGTCCAACGCCGGCATCTCCACATCAATAAATACTGGCTAGCCAACGACACTCGTGTCCCCCAAATGAATAAAAAAAATTAATCTGTCAATTCGACGTTATAGACGGGCGCTCCCTTTCCACCCATCTGGCATCTACAGTTTTCAACCTTTCCATATTCAAAATTTACAACAGGGTGTGCTTTGTGTTCAGAACTACTCCTCCAATTTTGTGATTGATTCACTAACTTTGCATATTCAACATTTTAACTAGAATGAATATGATAGTATAATAGTTCCCATCATTAAACACGCACTCCCATCTACCTTATGTAACTCCCCACTAAACGTTCGCTCCTCTTCTGATAGATTTTTGATTTAAGCCAACAATTTCTCCTGTGTCAAAAATCTACAAATAAATTATTGAGCGGCTTAAAACTACTGCAAGTCTTATAACACAAAGATCCATCCTGTCTGGGATAGAGTGGGTTAATTCTCTGCTTGTTTCAACAGGGCTGGAGTAAGTTTTCTCACATTGACATCATCACTTCAAACACTCCGGAATAATTCTTTTCATTGTCAATTTATATCAGGAATATAATTTCAAATTTAACCAAAAAGCTTTAATCCAGATTAAACCAAAACACGATTTATCATAATCACTTTTAAATATCCCTACTAAATTAATACTTTCACACTTACTTACAATCTCTCCAACGAAAGCTCAAAATTTGCATGTTTAATTATTTCTACAACCCTGCTTCTGTAACTGACACAGGCAGATAGAAAATCAAATTGCAGAGTTTAAGTCTCTGTCAGATTCCTATCCCTAAAAATGACCATGGCCAGCAATCATTAGTGAGATTAAGAAATTCAGGATTTATCTTGACCCTGCATCAATCTCAATGTCATAAAATCTCAACTGGGGAAAAGTGATTGATTAAACTCACAGACAGAAATGCAAATCAAAATCTTTGTTTTCTTTCGTCAAAACTGTTGTACACTAATCCACCACATGATGCTGCTCGAGATCGTACAATACACTTTCTCTCTCTGTCACACACAGAAAGCTGGCTTCATCCTTGTTTCTTTTAACCTTTAACTCACTTCTTTGGTCTATGGCAGTCCAGACCAGCCAATTTCACTCTCTCTTTCTCTCTCTCACACACACACATGAGTCTTCCACAGGGAATTTGTACGCCTGGGACCTCTCCCTGCTGGTTCTCTCACACAGCCTTCATCCCGTACTCCTCTGGAACCCCTCTCTGTGAGTTTCCTGCGCCCGAGCCAGCTGCCATCTGTACGCATGTTCTAGCCCCTTGATGCTTCTCTGCTACATGGCTTTTCAGACTGCTACATAGGAGGCCTGAGTGTCTGCTGCCTGCCCCGCTATGTTTAAGTGTAGTTTCTATGCAAATCCTCCTTCTATCCATGTGGTTTTATGTGCTGCTCCATGGGAGATTCGAGTGTCTGTTCCCGGGCCCACTACATTAAAGAACATATACCACATACATACTGCTTTCATACCTGTTCCCCAGTCTGAGATACTCAACTGACAGCTTCTACTGCCAGATGCATAACCCCCTGACTACTGGGTGGTATTTAAAGAAAGTACTTACCCACCTTTTGGGAACATGTCTCGCCTCCGGATGCCGGTGAGTAGCTGTGCTCACAGTGTCAAATTGTAAGAGGAATTCTCCGAGGTGTCCCACTGGACTGTCTTGTACTTAGCTAATTTCACTCAACAATACAAAGACTATGAAAGATAGCATGTATTCAAAGAACAAAAGAAAGTTTATTGCTAATGCATGCCTCAGGAGAAAAGACAGTCGGTGAGTGATGACTACCCTCTCTGGCGTAACAATACGGACAAGTGATTGATATATTCTTCTGAACACTTCAATTCCCTGCCCTGTTTGTCATCCAAATTGGAGGGTCCAATTACAATATTACACAGTTTTACCTTAGCCAACAAAGTTCCCCTTGTCAGCAGGAAAGGAGCTCATTAGTCCATTGTAGCTTAAAATTCCTCCCTCATTGCTAAGAAAACTAATTATGTAAATCCAGCATGTTCAACAACATTGATAACATCTACACATTTTAATTGGTAAAAGAGTCTTGCCTGAAATCCAGCCCCTTCTTATCAACCTAAGAAATGACACCAGCCTCACTAACCAGGAGTGAATAGACTCCCATTCATTCCAGACCCTGATTAATTTGCAGCTGCCTAACCCAGGCTGATAAGACCAAACTACTCTCTATGCTCCATTGTATCAAAGAATGAGGCATGCCTGGTGCTGTCTACTTCCCATCATGCTGAGCAAATAGATCATTGTTTGGCCAAGACTCTCAAACACATTTAAAACTACATTTTAGTTACAATACTTGTTTAAAAATTCGTTACTATTGATTATGTGTGATTAATTGACAATATCTTTGCATATATTGTACTCGGCACACATTGAATCCTCATTCTTCTTAACCGAGTCTACATATTATAGTAAATTTAAAATGAGAGCCTTTATTATTAGGATTTCTATACAACTCTCCACGAGTCCTCTCTTTAGGCCCTTGGCTATAGCCAAGATAAGACCACTAAATAGAAGTTTTAGCTATAATACTTGTTTAAAAATTAATTACTATTAATTATTTGTGATTAATTGACAATACTTTTACATATTGTATTAGGGCACACATTGAATCCTTACTCTCTCTATATATAAGGCACCTTGTAATCTTCTCCTTAACTGAGTCTACTTATTATAGTAAATTTAAAACAAGGCCTTTATACGAGGAGTTCTATACTACCGTCCAAAAGGCTGTGTCCTCAGCCCCTTACTCCCAAATTCCCCTCCAACTCGATTTTCACGTTTGCTACTGACACAACCATACTGGGTTAGATTTCAAACAATGACGAGAAGGAGTAGAGGAAAGAGATAGAGAATCTGGTGAACTGGTGTGACAACAATAATCTCTCCCTCAATGTCAACAAAATGAAGGAAGTTGCCATCAACTTCAGGAGTTGCAGTGAAGAAATGTCCCTCTCTACATCAATGGGGATGTCCCTCTCTACATCAAGAGCTTCAGGTTTTTAGGTGTCCAAGTCACCAGCAACCTATCCTGATCCCTCCATGCTGGTGCTAATGTTAAGAAAGCCCGCCAACGCCTCTACTTTCTTGGAAAACTAAGGAAATTTGGCATGTCCGCTTCAACCCTTCTCAACTTTTGCAAATGCACCATAAGAAGCATTCTTTCTGGTTGCATCACAGCTTGGTATGGGCTCCTGCTCTGCCCAAGACTGCAAGGAACTACAAAAGGTTGTGAATGTAGCCCAATCCATCACACAAACCAGCCTTCCATCCATCGACTCTGTCTATATTTCCCACTGCCTTGGCAAAACAGCCAGCATAATTAAGGACCCCACGCAACCCGGGCATTCTCTCTTCCACCTTCTTCCGTTGAGAAAAAGATACAAAAGTTTGAGGTCACGTACCAACCCAGCTTCTTCCCTGCTGCTGTCAGACTTTTGAATGGATTCACCTCGCATTAAGTTGATCTTTCTCTACACCCTAGCTATAACTGTAACAGTACATTCTGCACTCTGTTGTTTCCTCATCTATGAACAGTATGTTTTACTTTTATAGCGCGCAATAAACAATACTTTTCACTGTATACTAATACATGTGACAATAATAAATCAAATCAGATCAATATCAAATTTGGCTTCTTTACTGGCCCCTTTGCATATCCTACTATGGAAACATCAAAAATGGTCTTGGAGTCACCACTGCTGGAGGCTTTCAACAGTGTTAAATGCCAACTGTTGGCTTCAATTTATTGGCCCATTTTGATGGCAAAAAGGATTTCATCTTGTGCTGCCTCCCCTTACAGAACTGGGACAGCACTGGCACCTCACTGAGAGATGGAACAGAGAAGCCTTTTGCATATGCATCTATGATGCTCTTGGACACTGAGCACAGGTATTCCCAAATCGAGAAAGTGGGCTTGGCAGTAGTCTTCAGTACTAAAAAGTTCTATAAATACATCTAAGGGAGATGCTTCATCATAATAACTGATCATAAATCACAGCTGGGTCTTTTTCAAGAACAGTAACAAGTCTCACAACACGAGGTTAAAGCCCAACAGGTTTATTTGGCAGCACAAGCTTTCGGAGTCTCAGGCTCCTTCTTCAGGTGAGTGAGGAGTTATGTTCACAAACAGGGCATATGAAGACATAAACTCAATTTACAAGATAATGGTTGGAATGTGAGTCTTTACAGGTAACCAAGTCTTAGAGATACAGGCAATGTGGGTGGAGAGAGGGTGAAGAACAGATTAAAGAGATGTGTATTGTCTCCAGCCAGGACAGTTAGTGAGATTTTGCAAGCCCAAGCAAGTCATGGGAATTACAGATAGTGTGACATGAATCCAAGATCCCGGTTGAGGCTGTCCTCATGTGTGTGGAACTTGGCTATCAGTCTCTGCTCAACGACTCTGCGTTGTCATGTGTCATGAAGGCCACCTTGGAGAACGTTTACCTGAAGATCAGAGGCTGAATGCCAGTGACTACTGAAGTGTTCCCCGACAGGAAGAGAACACCCTTGCCTGGTGATTGTCGAGTGATGTTCATTTATCCATTGTCATAGCGTCTGCATGGTCTCCCCAATGTACCATGCTTAGGGACATCCTTTCCTGCAGCACATCAGGTAGACAATGTTGGCCAAGTCTCAGGAGTATGTACCCATGTTCCTGGTGGATGGTGTTCTCACGTGAGACAATGGCATCCATGTCGATGATCTGGCACATCTTGCAGTAGTTGCTGTGGCAGAGTTGTGTGGTGTAGTGGTCACTGTTCTTCTGAAGGTTGGGTAGTTTGCTGCAGACAGTGGTCTATTTGAGGTTGTGCAGTTGTTTGAAGGAAAGAAGTGGAGGTGTGGGGATGGCCTTGGCGAGATGTTCGACTTCATCAATGACATGTTGAAGGCTCCGGAGAAGTTGTAGCTTCTTTGCTCTAGGAAAGTATTGGACGATGAAGGGAACTCTGTCCACTGTGTCTCATGCTTGCCTTCTGAGGAGATTGGGCAGTTTTTCACTGTGGTGCGCCGGAACTGTCAATCGATGAGTCGAACGCCATACCCTGTTCTTATGAGGGCATCTATCAGCATCTGTAAGTGTCTGTTGCGATCCTCCTCACCTGAGCAGATTCTGTGTATATGGAGGGCTTGTCTGTAGGGGAAGGCTTCTTTAATATGTTTAGGGTGGAAGCTGGAGAAGTGGAGCATCATGAGGTTAGCTGCGGGCTTGAGGTACAGTGAGGTGCTGAGGTGACCATCCTTGTGTGTGTCCAAGAATGTAACCAATTCTGGAGAGTAGTCCATGGTGAGTCTGATGGTGGAATGGAACTTGCTGATGTCATCGCATAGTTGTTAGTTCGCCACGTGTCCAAAGGAAGAAAATGTCATCGATGTATCTGGTGTGTAACATCGGTTGAAGGTCCTGTGCAGTGAAGAGGTCTTGTTCAAACCTGTGCATGGAAGATGTTGGCATATTGAGGTGCAAATTTGGTCGCCATGGCTGTTCTGTGTGTCTGGATGAAGACTTGGTTTTTGAAGGTGAAGACAAAGCACAGTGCGAACGTACCCAAATAAGGAAGTTCATAATACTGCCTGCTACTACCCCAGAGAGATAGATGTTATTAGTTCATTTATTAGTGTCATAAGTAGGCATACATTAACACTGCAATGAAGTCACTGAAAATCCCCTTATCGCCACACTCCGGCGCCTGTTTGGGTACACTGAGGGAGAATTTAGCAGGCCAATGCACCTAACCAGCACGTCTTTTGGACTGTGGGAGGAAATCAGAGCACCCAGAGGAAAACCATGTAGGCATGGGGAGAACGAGCAGACTCCACACAGACAGGACCCAAGCCGTAAGTCAAACCAGGTCTCCGTTGCTATGGGGCAGCAGTGTTAACCACTGTGCCACTGTGCTGCCCAGGAGTTACCCGCTCCTAACAAAAAAATGATAAAATGAAAATTATTAGGTTGAGGAATATTTGAACAATTAATAGAGTAAGTTTAATGTTGAGCCTGTTTTGTATGATTAGAGAAGATTATTTTAATTATGTAAAGTGATGTGATTGCATACCAAATTTTCTTCGCTCACTCCCCACCCTTTTAGGTTCTGTAGAAAAGCTACCCATTTCTGCAGACAGTAAATTTGTTTCTAAGTTGCCTGGAACATATAAGAACATAAGAAATAGGAGCAGGAGTAGGCCAACTAGCCCTTCGAGCCCGCCCCGCCATTCAATAAGATCATGGCTGATCTGTCTTGGCTCAGTTCCACATTCCCGCCCTCTCCCCATAACCCTTAATCCCCTCTCTTATCAAAAACCCATCAACCCGCGTCTTAAAAATATTTAGCGAGACAGCCTCCACCACTTCAACGGGCAGAGAATTCCAGAGATTCACCACCCTTTGAGTGAAGAAGTTCCTCCTCAACTCCGTTCTAAACCGCCCCCCCTTTATCTTGAGGCTGTGCCCCCTAGTCCTACTGTCCTTTCTGAGCGGGAAGAGTCTCTCCACCTCTATCCTATCCATCCCATTCATCATCTTATACGTCTCAATGAGATCTCCCCTCATTCTTCTAAACTCTAACGAGTACAAGCCTAGTTTATTCAGCCTCTCCTCATAGCTCAACCCCCTCAACTCCGGCATCAGCCTAGTAAACCTCCTCTGCACTCCCTCCAAGGCCAAAATATCCTTGCGTAAGTACGGCGCCCAAAACTGCACACAGTACTCCAGCTGCGGCCTCACCAATGCCCTATACAGCCGCAGCAAGACCTCCCCACTTTTATATTCAATCCCCCTCGCTATGAAGGCCAGCATCCCATTTGCCTTCCTGACCACCTGCTGCACCTGCAAGCTGGGTTTTTGCGACTCATGCACAAGGACCCCGAGGTCCCTCTGCACCGTCGCCTGCTGCAGTTTTTCTCCACGTAAGTAATAATCCTTCCTACCATTATTCCTACCAAAGTGGACCACCTCGCACTTGCCAACATTAAATTCCATCTGCCATTTCCTGGCCCATTCGCCCAGCCTATCTAGATCCTTCTGCAGAAACTCGTGTCTATGTTAGTTAATAATTGTGGATTTTGTAGGATCTAGTTAAATATGAACATTTTTAAAAAAGGCTGGAGTTTGGAAAAAGTGTGAGTATTTTATCGCATTGTCACATCACCCCCAGCTAAAGAACAAAGATTTTGCTGGTGGCAGTGCGTTTGAGTGAGAATACTTTTGAGATTTTGAATCAACAAGGTATATAGGGCCGAAATTCTCCAGTCTCGTACTGCTGCCAACAAGAACAGAGAATTTGGTGCTCAGCTAAATCTCCATTCGCTGCACCGGGGCCGGAGAATCCCAGCTGCTGGCGAGGTCAGAGAAATCCAGCCAAGGTGATGGTTATAAAATCAGGTATGGGAAATTGGCTTAAATGAAACAAAAGAAAGGTTGTCATAATAAAGGAGCTTGTTTCTTATTTTTGAATCACAGTGCAGAAGGAGGCCTTTTGGCCCATCAAGTCTGCACCACCCACAATCCCACCCAGTCCATATCCCTGTAACCCCACATATTTACCTCACCAATCCCCCTTACACTAGGGTCAATTTAGCACGGCCAACCAACCTAACCTGTCCATCTTTGGGCTGTGGGAAGAAACCTGTGCACCCAGGAGAAACCCATGCAAACACAGGGAAAATGTGCAAATTCCACACAGACAGTGACCCGAGGCCGGAATTGAACCCAGGTCCCTCGCACTGTGAGGCGGCAGTACTAAACCAGTGTGCCACCATGACACCCAATTTTAATCAAGGGGTTGTGAGCTTGTAATACTCTGCCATTTTAAAAAGTGATAGCTGAGAGAAAGAATGCTGCGTATTAATTGTTTGAAATTTACGAGTTGTGAGAACCAATGTGTTTCGCTTGTTCTGAGATTTGTTTTATCATTGTTTTGGGCTGTATTTGTTAATGTTTATCTTTTTGAGGAATTAACCTCATCTTGACTCTTTAATTACAGGAATTTGGAAGTTAAAAACAGAATCATAAGAATGCTTACAGGATTAATTTCGGTTATTGTTGTTTTAAAGTGTGTGTAAAGCGTATTTGACTGTGTGTGGATAATAATTATGACTTGAATCTTTCGAGCTTTAATGTTTTCTCTGATATTGTGTTTTTGCGAGCATGGTTTAGGTAATTTCAGTCAAACAGCTAAAAAAGAGGGGAAGTAATAAAGCGTTCTTTTCAAAAGTTATAAATCTGGAGCCATGTTTACTGGCCAGAATCATGATTCCAGGATAGTTTGATAAACATGTGGGAATTTAAACTCGGATACAAATTCACACATGAGAATGAGATAGTTTTAATTGGATTGATCTTGGATTAAAAGTTCTTGTCAGGTCCAAAGACTTATTCCTGCACAATTGGCACAACGAAAAGGAAAATTCCAAAATTAGGTACTCAGCAAAAGAGGTTAAGAGGAGAGATTATTAAATAGGAAATATTTAGATTCAATATTTAGATTTGTTAGATTAAATTAAAAGAGTGCTGTTGTAATGATGTCCATTTGAGAACTTCTACTCCAACCCTTTTCAAACTAATCGAGACTCTTGTCTACTAATAGCTGAAGATGTATTTATTTTTGCAGGAATTGGGAATTACAAAATTTTAAGGTATTGAATTGTGAAATATGTTCAAATGAATTAACCCATTCTGCCCAAAGCAGGATGGATCTTTGGGGGGTGATTCTCCCATTCGGAATTGGTGGGTCAGAATAGGAGATGTGTGCGTGTGCTGATTTGCACGTGTGTTCCTGATGCACGTGCGTCTCCCATTGCCGGTGAGCTGGTCGGGACCGCGCTGGAAACCGACGGGAAAATCTCCCCAGAGATCTGATAGATGAGGTTAGGTCTGATTCTGAAGATTTGAGATTTGGAACCATTCCCCGATTTTTTATTTGCCTCCCTGTACTCATTAAACTTCCTTAACATTCACCGAGGAAGACATAAACTAGTGGTCACTCAACCGGGTGGAGGTCCAGCAGATGGGAACTATAAAATTCATTTGGTGATCTCACAAGAGACCATGTAATGGGGTCTTTAAGGAACGCTACAGAATTGAATCACTGATGACAGAAAGAGGGGCTGGGTTTACTGAGCTGAGTCTAAAGGATATATGACCCCTTCGTGTGCTGTGTTTCTCCACTGTCCCTCATTTGTTCTATGCCAAACTATGCCCATCTATACATCCTGCATCATCCCTCATGTTCCCTATGCCAAGATGCCGCACTTCCATACTTATTGACCTGTAGAAAACCAATAACCCCTTCAGTGACAGTAGGATGCATAAAAAAAACTTCAAAAAGAAATGGGCATTTACTCCTAACTTCATACAATGCAATAAAACATCAATTTACTACAGGGTAATGAAAGTGTTATTCATTCAAACCCTTTAAGGATTCAATATCCGAAACTGTAAGCACTATAAACCTCTTATCCTCGTGTAAAACAACTTGTACAATTGATAGTAGAGATCAAAGAGCAATTTTTCCTCTGGGACTCAGATATTTAATGATGGATGCATGGGTTCTCAACCAAGAATATATAATGAAAGCCCAGAAATCCATCAAAACACCAACCAGCACCCTTAAAAGATGTAGTGAAAATCAGCAACCCTGGAAATGGGGTTGAGAATATTAGAATGAGAGTTTAGCCACCATTTTCAAAGGAATCCTGAGTCATCCTGACTTGGAAAATCCATTCCTTGTCACTGTTTCACTGTATAACACTCAGGAAACTTTCCAAAAATACCTGAAAATCATTAAACAATCACCATCACCAGGGAAAATGTATAAAGAAAGCTATTAGACCTAAAGGCTGACAAGTTATAAGGACCTGATGACCTGCATCCAACAGGCTGACATAGGATTCCTTAGCTCCTGGAAGGCACCCCTGTGGAATGGAAAATTTATTCAGAAAGCAGGAAAATAGAGGCCAGTAAGCCCAACACATAGATAGAATCATACAATTCCTACAGTGCAGAAGGAAGGCAGTTGACCTGTGAGAAGAACATAAGAACATAAGAAATAGAAGCAGGAGTCGGCCATCTAGCCCTTCGAGCCTGCCCCGCCATTCAATAAAATCATGGCTGATCTGAAGTGGATTCATTCCACTTTCCCGCTTTCTCCCCATAACCCTTAATTCCCCTGTCTATCAGAAACCTATCTACCCGTGACTTAAATATATTCAGCAAGGTAGCCTCCACCACTTCAACAGGCAGAGAATTCCAGAGATTCACCACCCTTTGAGTGAAGAAGTTCCTCCTCAACTCTGTTCTAAACTGCCCCCCCCCCTCTTATTTTGAGGCTGTGCCCTCCAGTTCTGCTATCCTTTCTAAACGGGAAGGATCTGTCTACCTCTACCCTATCCATCCCCTTCATTATCTTGTACATCTCTATAAGATCCCGCCTCAGCCTTCTAAACTCCAATGAGTACAGACACAGTCTATTCAATCTCTCTTCATAGGTTAGCCTCCTCATCTCCAGTATCAGCGTTGTGAACCCCCTCTGCACTCCCTCCAAGGCCAATATATCCTTCTGCAAATGCGGCGACCAAAACTGCACACAGTATTCAGTATTCCAGTTGCGACTGTGAGTCTACACCTACTCTCTGACAGAGTGTCTTACCCAGTCCCTCTCTCTTGCCCTATCCCCATAACCCCACACATTCACTATGCTGTCAGGACTTTTTGGTCCCGCCACTATCAACAGAGGTTCCAGTTGTTTGCACCTCCTGCTGCTGGGACCCCATGGTGTAGGAGGGGTCGGGGGAAGGGGGCTAGGAAGACACTGCCAACAGGAACCGTCAGAAAGTTCCTGCACTGTTTGCATTTCTTGTTGTCCTTATTCTGTTCATATCCAACATGGTGCTTCTTCCTTCTCTTGTACTGTTCAACACTCAACAGTTTAAGCGCCCTATCCTGTGTGTTCAGCAAACTGTTTTGTCATCTGTATGTTTCCAATCTAATGAGCTAAAGAACAGGCTGCTAGATCTAGTTCCTCAGAATGAGTTGTAAGGGAAAAAAACAGTTCAAAATGTTAACGTCCTAGTAGAAAATCAGTAAAATTGTGAGCACTAACACTGGAGTTCTGTTTTAAGGTAAACCAGTTCAGGCAGGTTTCACTGATACCTTTCATTTCCAGGTTTGCCCAAAATTGGACGTGGTGAATCGAACCTTCTCAAAACACACGTGCTGGAGAAAGGAACAGGAAATACAAGGTCTGGTGGGGAGAGGTAATTAAGGTGGGAAGGGACTGATCTGGAATACAAATACGGGCATTCAGCAGTGGGTGTGCAGGTCAGTTTATGTGATGTATTTTCTATATAATTATATGTAATGTAAGCTGTAATATATTGGTAATATCCACACCATGTGAAATTCTGATTGTGATGTAATTATTTGTAAAGTGCTGCTGGTTTAGCCGCACCTTCCCCTTAAAACAAACAAATGAAACGATTATCGATTGAAATCAACACTTAGCCTCCCCCACAGTCGAACAACTCTTACATCACATTCTGAGTTGGGTTCACTGCCAGCACAGTCACCGACCTGTGCAATTTCTTTCTCTTATCAACAAGGCATAGAGGGAAAAGAGTGACAGCTTCCTGTCAGATTCAGATTCCAGAAAAGTGAAAGTCCAGTCAGAGAACTATCACTCCATCCAGATCCTTCCCCGGAGTTTGGAACAAGAGAGTTTGAGGCTCACCGGATTGTTGAATTGCAGTTAAGTAACGTAAGTATGAGATTTGATTTGATTTATTATTGTCACTTGCATTGGGATACAGTAAAAAGTAATGTTTCTTGCATGCTACACAAAGCATATCGTTCATAGAGTACACAGGGGAGAAGGAAAGGAGAGGGTGCAGAATGTAGTGTCATAGCTAGCGTGTAGAGAAAGATCAGCTTAATATATGATAGGTCCATTCAAAAGTCTGATGGCAGCAGGGAAGAAGCTGTTCTTCAGTCGGTTGGTACGTGATCTCAGGCTTTTGTATCTTTTTCCTGATGGAAGAAAGTGGAAGAGAGTATGTCCAGGGCGCGTGGGGTCCTTAATTACGCTGGGCGCTTTTCCGAGGCAATGGGAAGTGTAGACGTAGTCAATGGATGGGAGGCTAGTTTGTGTGACAGGCTGGGCTAAGATGTAGGAGCGGACATTTGGCCCATCAATTCTGCTCACCTTTCAATGAGATCATGACTGATCTGAAATGATCCTCAACTCCTGCCTTAATCCCTCGATTCCCTTGCTGATTAAAAACCTGTTTCTCTCAGACATGAACTTAGAGTATAGAGGTTTACAGCATGGAAACAGGCACTTTGGCCCAACTTCTCCATGCCGCCCTTTCTTTTTTAAAACCCCAAAGCTAATCCCAATTGCTCGCATTTGGCCCATATCCCCCAATGCCCATCATACCCGTGTAATTATCTAAATGCTTTTTAAAAGACAAAATTGTACCCACCTCTACTACTACCTCTGGCAGCTTGTTCCAGACATTCACCAGACATTCTGTGTGAAAAAATTGTCCCTCTGGACACTTTAGTAACTCTCCCCTCTCACCTTAAACAATGCCCTCTAATTTTAGACTCCCCTACCTTTGGGAAAAGATATTGACTCTCTAGCTGATCTGTGCCCCTCATTATTTTATCGACTTCAAAAGATCACCCCTCAGCCTCCTACACTCCACAGAAAAAAGTCCCAGTCTATCCAGCCTCTCCTTATAACTCAATCCATCAAGTCTCTTTCTAGTTTAATAATATCCTTTCTATAATAGGATGACCAGAATTGCACACAGTATTCCAAACATGGCCTTACCAATATCTTGTACAACTTCAACAAGACATTCCAACTCCTGTATTCAATCTTCTGACCGATGAAACCAAGCATGCTGAGTGCCTTCATCACCACTCTGTCCACCTGTGACTCCACTTTCAAGGAGCTATGAACATGTACCCCAAGATCTCTTTGTTCTGTAACTCTCCCCAACGCCCTACCGTTAACTGAGTAAGTCCTGCCCTGGTTCAATCTATCAAAATGCATCACCTCACATTTGTGTAAATCAAACTCCATCTGCCATTCATCAGCCCACTGGCCCAATTGATCAAGATCCCGTTGCAATTGGAGATAACTTTCTTCACTGTCCACTATACCACCAATTTTAGCATCAGCAGCAAACTAAATAACCATGCCTCCTATATTCTCATCCAAATCATTAATATAAATGACAAATAACAGTGGACCCAGCACTGATCCCTGAGGCACACTGCTGGTCACAGGCCTCCAGAGAGACAAAATTCCTCTTCATCTTTGTCTTAAATAGGCAACATTTACTCTGAGATTACACCCTCTGCCTAGACTTCCCCACAAGGGGAAACATTCTCTCAGCAACTACTTTGTCAAGCCCTTTGAGAATCCTGTCTGTCTCAATAAGATCAGCTCTCATTCTTCTAAACTCCAATGAGGAGAGGCTCAACCTACTCAACCTCTCCTCATAAGAAAATCCCTCCATATCCGGGAACAACCGAGTGAACCTTCTCTGGGGCGCCTCCAATGCTATCCTCCTTAGATAAGGAAAACTATTCACAGTTTTCTAGGTGTGGTCTAAGTAGTGTTACTATCTCGGTTGATATTCTAACTGGACTTTCATAGCTGAAATTCTCTGATCTCATCCACCTTGCCACAACTACCAGTGGGAACTTGGCACTCAGCCAAATCTCTATTCCGAGCAGTGGGAACAGAGAATCCCAGTCACGATTAGAGAATTCCAGCCCGGACCTTTTACTTTTTTTTAATCAAACATTAAAGATCAGAGTCACAGGACCGCTAATTAGTTTTAAAAACAAGAAAAAAACATTTATTAAACATGAAAAATGGATTATAATATAATAACTCCTTTACTCCTCTAACCAATACGCACAGGTTTTAAGAATAAAAAGATGACGAAGTGGATTTGAAGCTACAATGATCCTTATTAACACAAAGTTAGTGTTTGTGGATTTCTCCTCAGAATCGCTCAGATGCTAACCATATGAGAGTTTCTAAACTCCACTCCCAAAATACTTTAAATTCCTTTCTCATAGCAATATATTCACTTCGCAATCTGTGTTCTGAAATCCAGGTCTCGTTTTCCATAGGATCCTTTTTGACCAGAGCTTCCACTCCAATTTTAGCAATAAGTCCATGCCAGGATTTTCAGGTTACACCAATTCTGATAGCCACTTAATAAGAACATAATAACATAAGAAATAGGAGCAGGAGTAGGCCATCTAGCCCTTCGAGCCTGCCCCGCCATTCAATAAGATCATGGCTGATCTGTCGTGGCTCAGTTCCACATTCCCGCCCTCTCCCCATAACCCTTAATCCCCTCGCTTATCAAAAACCCATCAACCCGCATCTTAAAAATATTTAGCGAGGTAGCGTCCACCACTTCAACGGGCAGAGAATTCCAGAGATTCACCACCCTTTGAGTGAAGAAGTTCCTCCTCAACTCCATTCTAAACCGCACCCCCTTTATCTTGAGGCTGTGCCCCCTAGTCCTACTGTCCTTTCTGAGCAGGAAGAGTCTCTCCACCTCTATCCTATCCATCCCATTCATCATCTTATACGTCTCAATGAGATCTCCCCTCATTCTTCTAAACTCTAACGAGTACAAGCCTAGTTTATTCAGCCTCTCCTCATAGCTCAACCTCCTCAACTCCGGCATCAGCCTAGTAAACCTCCTCTGCACTCCCTCCAAGGCCAAAATATCCTTGCGTAAGTGCGACGACCAAAACTGCACACAGTACTCCAGCTGCGGCCTCACCAATGCCCTATACAGCTGCAGCAAGACCTCCCTACTTTTATATTCAATCCCCCTCGCTATGAAGGCCAGCATCCCATTCGCCTTCCTGACCACCTGCTGCACCTGCAGGCTGGGTTTTTGCGACTCATGCACAAGGACCCCGAGGTCCCTCTGCACTGTCGCCTGCTGCAGTTTTTCGCCACGTAAGTAATAGTCCTTCCTACCATTCTTCCTACCAAACTGGACCACCTTGCACTTGCCAACATTAAATTCCATTTGCCATTTCCTGGCCCATTCGCCCAGCCTATCTAGATCCTTCTGCAGACTCTCCACACCCTCCGCGCAATTTGCCGTTCCATCAATCTTGGTGTCATCAGCAAATTTCGACACCATACACTCGGTTCCCTCCTCCAGATCATCTATATAAATGGTAAATAGCTGAGGCCCCAGCACCGACCCCTGGGGCACTCCACTACTCAGCAACCGCCAATCCGAATAGCACCCATTAACCCCCACTGTCTGCCTCCTATTTGACAACCAATCCTCTATCCACGCTAACACCCTACCCCCAACTCCATGCCCCCTTACCTTCTGCAATAACCTCTTGTGAGGTACCTTGTCAAACGCCTTCTGAAAATCAAGAAAGTCCACATCCACCGGCTCTCCTCTATCCACCGCCCTAGACACATCCTCATAGAACTCCAATAAGTTTGTCAGACACGACTTCCCCTTAACGAAACCGTGCTGCGTCTGCTCTATCAAGCAATTCCCCTCAAGATGCCTCGCGATTTCCTCCTTGATGACGGATTCTAACATTTTACCTACAACAGACGTTAAACTAACCGGCCTATAATTCTCTGCCTTTTGCCTGGCACCCTTCTTAAACAACGGCATAACATTAGCCGCTTTCCAATCTTCCGGCACTTCCCCGGAATCCAGCGACGTTTGGAAAATAACCACCAAGGCATCCACTATCACCTCCGCCATTTCTTTCAGAACCCTTGGATGCATTCCATCCGGCCCTGGGGACTTGTCCACAATCAGTCCTTTATAATTTATTTATAGACGACACTAAGATATTTCAAACTTTAAAATCATTTTCAGAAAACCTTTCTCCTGTATGCTCACCAACTGATCTCTCCTCAGCTTTGCCAGTTGTCCCTGATCAGAACCCTGTTCTGTTCCTGAATTTCTTCTTTGTTTCCTTAACTCTACACCTTCCAAAAACTTTCCCCAATTTCTCAAGCTTCTTAACTAGTTGCTCTTTAGATCTTTGGCACTGGCTATCTGAACCATTAGTCCGTTGTAGGGTTTTTCCTACAGTAAAGCTAAAAGAGCTGGGGTTTTTTTCTTAAGCTCCCCCCAGCAGAACTGAGTGAGTTGTTTATTGCTTCATTTTCCAATGGCTAGCTTGAAAATGAAAGAATGCAGAAAGTTTCTGCTCTTCTGACAGAGCCCTTCTAGTTGCTAAGCAACTCTCTTTCTTCACACCGTAGCTTTCCTACTGAAAAAAATCAAGACACTCATATCATTCACCAGCTACAGCGGGAGGCATCATTAGCAGCAACTTAGAGCATGCGTTATTGCATCCTCAGAGCCCACGAGAGATTCCGTCCCCTTCCCCCACACCCCACCTGCCCTGTATGAGGGTTTAGTGCTGCCTCACACATCACCTAGAGGTGGGCCCAGGTGCCAGCGTGCATGTGGAGCTCAGATAGGAGTCAGATTACTTTGCAGCAGGGCATCACCATCATGGTGCATAGTGAGTCATCGTCACCCTCCTGCCTGCCACAGAAACTTGGTCGCACAGTGTAACCAGGCCCACCTAGTGTGACAATGTTGCAGGAGATAGTAGGACCGGGGGGTTGGGGGGTGCTGGTGATGGTGGCAGTGGCGCTGGTGCTGGTGGGGGATGGATCCCATGTGCAGCAACACAGGCTGCTAGTGACCAAAGTGTGTGGTGATCAGGCCCTCCCTCGAATGCTGATCCCTGCTATCAGCCAGTCCGAAGTGGGTACCCCATGTCCCCCGCGAGCCATCCCTGCATCCTGGGCTACTCTTCAAAGACCTTCGGGACATCAGAACTCCACAATATGAAGCTGCCATGCACACTGATGGGGTGTCTGGCGCAGACGTGCATGATTCCATCGTGTGGTCACACAACAATTGCACATTGATTGAATGGAAGAATCTGTTCATGAAACTTCCTGGATTCTGAACCGGGGACCTGAGGGTGAGCTGAGTGCGGTCTGTAGCCCCCTGTACATTTGGCATCCCTGCGATGGCTGTGAACCCTGCAGCCCAGGCTTCCCGTTGGCCCTGATCCAGGTCAAATTTAAAATACTGGCCAGCCCGAGCATACGGGGCAGCTGTGACCCTCTTCACACACTTGTGGATTGTTGGGAAATGCCACAAAGGTCTCCACTGGCAGTCTGGAAGGACCATCAGCTTCACAGCCATCGGGAGTGGGTGCCACTCCCTGTGCCTCAAGGTGCCAGGTCCTGCAACTAATAGTACAGCTGTCACACTGTCTCCTTTCTGAGCTGTCGGCAGCACGCAATGTCCGACGGTTGCTCAAAGACCACCTCAAGAGTGGAACTGCCAAGTCTCTGCTTCCTCTTTCTCCTGCCCCCCCCACCCCCGTCCCACACCATTCCCCCCCCCACCAACCCCCCACTCTTCCCTCCCCTCCACACGGTACGAGTGCCGCCATGTCCTGCCTCCAGTGGCCATCTCCTTCTATTGCTGCGAGTGATAAGGTCTGGGCCTTCCTCTGCCCACAATTCATCCTCCTGCTCCCCCTCCTCAGCTCCAGCAGCAACCAAAACATCAGTGGGTTGTGTTGCAAAAGTCTTCTCATCAATCTGAAGCAGTGGTGGGGGTGGTGGTCTTTGGGGAAGGGGAGAGATAGATGGAGATGTTAAAGATTTCTGCTCACCCTCAGGCCAGCAACACACTCCTCATAGCTCCCCCTCCCCGCAGACCCCCAGCAACACACACTCCCCGCCTCCCCCATAGACCCCCCAGCAACACACACTCCCCATACTGCCCGCAGACCCACAGCAAAACACACTCCCCGTGGCCCTCACAGAGCATGGCAACACAGCCTCCCCATTCCTCCCCCCCAACTCAGAAACACACACACAGAACCCATGCAATAGTCGGCACAGACAGTGCAGCCTGACAAGTCCTGAGGCTGCAGCACTGCCAATTCAGGAAGTTTTCAGCCCATTCCCCACCTGCAACAGTGCTTGTTGCTGCCTGCCCAGAGTCAGCGCTAAGACCAGAGGTCAGCGCTTTGAGCCGGGTCCATGCTGAGAGTCAGAGGCTGGATCCCATGAGCAACGACAGCCCCCCACCCCCCCACTCACTCACAGGCACCCCCCCCCCCCCCCCCCCCCCGACCTAAAACACAACTTGGCCGCCACGAAACAACCCCCTTCTGAGCAGCGCGGAACAATTTGAAAACAGAGACTTACCTCCTCGCTCACCCTCACTGCACCTGGAACTGATTTTTATGCATGAGGTGTTTTCTAGACCGATTCGGCTGCAGTCATCGAGGTGGTTAAGGCAGGTAAGCTGGGATGATTTAGAACGAAACTCCCTAATGACATTGTGATGAATGCAAAAGAATCGAAACTGATGTTTTGTCTGTGTTGGGTGGACTCCTGATCATGCCAAATGATTTTTTTGTAAAATGGGAATGGGCACAAAAATAGGCACTATTCTAGCTAGTCGAATCTCGCTCGATTTTACAACACTTTCCAGCTGCAAAACGGGCACAATGAGGTCATAAATTTCTGCCTGATATGTTTTTTCTTTCAGTTTATAATTGTCCTTAACTTCCTTGACTAACCATAGTCAATTTATCCCCTTCCAAAACCTTCTTTCTCAAAGAACAAAGAAAATTACAGCACAGGAACAGGCCCTTCGGCCCTCCAAGCCTACACCAACTATGCTGCCCAAGTGAACTAAAACTCCCTACCCTTCTGGGGACCATATCCCTCTATTCTTATCCTATTCATGTATTGTCCAGGTGCCCTTTAAAACTCACTATCCTATCTGCTTCCACTACCTCCCCCGGCAACGAGTTCCAGGCACCCACTCCTCTCTGTAAAAAATCTGCCTCGTATATCTCGGTTAAACCTTGCCCCTCACACCTTAAACCTCTGCCCCCTTGTAATTGACTCTTCCTGGGAAAAAGTTTCTGACTATCCACTCTGTCCTTGCCCCTCATAATCTTGTAGACTTCCTATCAGATCACCCCTTAACCTCTGTCATTCCAGTGAGAACAAACCAAGTTTCTCCAACCTCTCCTCATAGCTAATGCCCTCCATACCAGGCAACATCCTGGTAAATATTTTCTGTACCCTCTCCAAAGTCTCCACATCCTTCTGGTTGTGTGGTGACTAGAATTGAAAACTGTATTCCAAGTGCGGCCGAACCAAGATTCTATAAAGCTGCAACATGACTTGCCAATTTTTAAACTCAGTGCCCCAGCCAATGAAGGCAAGCATGCCGTATGCCTTCTTGACTACTTTCTCCACCTGCATTACCACTTCCAGTGACCTCTGTACCTGTACACCAAGATCTCTGGTTCTTTAGAGTTTTGCCATTTACTGTATATTTCCCATATGTATTAGACCTTCCAAAATGCATTAGGTCACATTTGTCCGGATTAAACTCCACCTGCCATCTCTCCACCCAAGCCTCTAACCTGTCTATATCCTGCTGTATCCTCTGAGGGTCCTCATCGCTATCCGCAAATCCATCAACCTTTGTGTCGTCTGCAAACTTACATTTTCCTCCACATCATTTATGTATATTACAAACAGCAAAAGTTCTAGCACTGATCCCTGAGGAACACTACTGGTCACACCCTCCATTCAGAAACACACCCTTCCACTGCTACCCTCTGTCTTCTTTGACCGAGCTAGTTCTGTCTACCTTGCCAACTCACCTCTGATCCCTAGCAATTTCCTTTTCCGCACCAGTCTGCCATGAGGGACCTTGTTAACAGGCTTACTGAACTGGAATATATCTTTGTTGTGAGTCATGGAACTATTTTCATAAACATTTACCATTGCTGATTAGCTGTCTTTTCTGCTAAATTTCTTTCCCAATCCACTCCAACTAACTCTGCCCTCATTCCTTTGTAATGACCCTGATTTAAGTTTAGCACCGTTATTTCTGATCCATGTTGCTCACTCTCAAACTGAATGCACTGTGGGCCATCAGCAGCAGCACAATTGTACTCCCCCACAATCTGTAACCTCATGGCCCATCATATCCGCTTTACCATTCCCACCAAGCCAGGGAAGCAACCCTGGTTCAATAAAGAATGCAGGAGGGCGTGCCAGGAGCAGCACCAGGCATACCTAAAAATGAATTGTCAACCTGGTGAAGCTATGACACAGGAAGACTTGTGTGTCAAAAAATAAGCAGCAAGTGATAGACAGAGCCAAATGATCAATGGATCTGACCTAATCTCTGCTGTCCTCCACCTCATCATTTACTGTGTGATTGCTTTCAAAAATCACATTACTAAGGGGACCTTGCACTATCTTTTGTGATTTTAACTTGTTATCATTCCGGAACCTGAGGTAAGTAGAACTTTGATATTCCTGAAGTTTACTTCAGCCTTTACTATTCGAGAATCCAGATCACTTTAACCAATCACTCCACATTCTGTGGATGAACATCCGTTGTCTAATGAAGCTCCACCCTGCCACTGGAACACCCACCGCCAGACTAAAGGTAAAGTGTCACCTTCCCTCACTGAGCCTTCCTGCTCATGTGACATTTCACAAACCCTCTAATTCCCTTCACAGCAATTCTTTACATCATGATATTTCCAGTCACATCCGGAACACCGGTTTATCATTACTCCATTATCCCTGGGGTTCACTCTCCTGCCAGGGTTAACCAGATCCTGTCATCTGTTAGAGTTACCAAAACAATCTCTCTCCTCATCACTGCTGTTTGGGGTTCTTCTTTCACATTGATGCTTGTGTCTGATATCTGATGGTCTCAAAATGCTGTTGACATCAAATCCTCAATCTTTTGTGTTCCTGCTGAATGGTATTTATATTTATAGAAACCCTACAGTGCAGAAAGAGGTCCTTTGGCTCATCAAGTCTGCACCAAACACAATCCCACCCCCATATCCCTACATATTTTACCCATTAATCCCTCTAACCTACGCATCTCAGGACACTAAGGGGCAATTTTACGGCATGGCCAATCAAACTAACCCGCACATCTTTGGACTGTGGGAGGAAACCGGAGGAAACCCACGCAGACACGAGGAGAATGTGCAAACTCCACACAGACAGTGACCCGAGCCAGGAATCGAACGCAGGTCCCTGGAGCTAACCCACTGTGCTACCGTGCTGTGTTGGTGCAGGAAAATGGCTGGAAATGAATATTTTCCCATAAATGGATTTAAAGTTTCAGATATCTGTTCTAAAAATGTATCTCTTTCTGAGAATCCACTCCATTCAAGACCAGGAGCCTATCCGTGTTGAATACTTTATCTCAATCCAATTTGAAAGCAAACACTGAATTAGTGATCGACAAATAGAATTTTACAATCTGTTATATACCAGTTAAATTTGATGAATTTTTTTGTGGAATAATCATCCATCTTTTCAAACTGATCAAAATCTGATCATTGCCACAGCTGCATTTAACAGATCACAGTTGCGACTGTCTGTCTGTATCGTACCTGGTGCAGAAAGCGTTAGAGTGGAGCAAGGCTGGAGAATTACAAGTGAGTGGTTCAGCAGTTTCTGATCCAGTGGGTCACACCACACTCACACCCACAACCCCCACCCACACACACAGCCACAACCCCCACCCACACACACACCCACAACCCCCACCCACACACACACCCACAACCCCCACCCACACTCACAGTCACAACCCCCACCCACACTCACACCCACAACCCCCACCCACACTCACACCCACAACCCCCACCCACACTCACAGTCACAACCCCCACCCACACTCACAACCCCCACCCACACTCACACCCAAGGAACTTCTTCACTCAAAGGGTGGTGAATATCTGGAATTCTCTGCCCGTTGAAGTGGTGGAGGCTGCCTCGCTAAATATATTTAAGACGCGGGTTGATGGGTTTTTGATAAGAGAGGGGATTAAGGGTTATGGGGAGAGGGCGGGAATGTGGAACTGAGCAGCGACAGATCAGCCATGATCTTATTGAATGGCGGGGCAGGCTCGAAGGGCTAGATGGCCTACTCCTGCTCCTATTTCTTATGTTCTTATGTTCTAACCCCCACCCACACTCACATCCACAACCCCCACCCACGCACACACACACAACCCGCACCCACGCACACACACACAACCCACACTCACACCCACAACCCGCACCCGCACTCACACCCACAACCCCCACCCACACTCGCACCCACAACCCCCACCCACACTCACATACACAACCCCCACCCACACTCACACCCACAACCCCCACACACACTCGCACCCACAACCCCCACCCACACTCACATACACAACCCCCACCCACACTCACACCCACAATCCCCTCCCACACTCACACCCACAGTCCCTCCCACACCCAGACCCACAACACCCCCCCCACACCCAGACCCGCAATCCCCCCCCACACTCACACCCACAATCCCCCCCCCAAAACACCCAGACCCACAACCCCCCCCACACCCAGACCCACAACCCCCACCCTCACACCCAGATCCACAATCCACCCCCCACACACAGACCCACAACCCCCACCCTCACACCCAGTCCCACAACAACCCCCCCACACCCAGACCCACAATCCCCCCCCACACTCACACCCACAACCCCCCCCCATACCCAGGCCACAATCCTTCTCACGCCTAGATCCACTATCTCTCCCTCACACACAGACCCACAATCCCACCCCCCACACCCAGACCCACAACACCGCCCCCCCGCATCCAGACCCACAACCCCCACCCCACACACAGACCCACAATCCCACCCCCCGCACCCAGATCCACAACAACCCCCCCCGCATCCAGACCCACAACCCACCGCACCCAGACCCACAACCCCCACCCCACACACAGACCCACAATTCCCCCCAACACTCAGACCCACAATCTCCCCCCCAACACTCAGACCCACAATCCCCCCCCCCACACCCAGACCCACAAATCCCGCCCCCAACACCCAGACCCACAATCCCCCCCCCCCAACACTCACACCCACAACCCCCCCCCCCCTCATACCCAGGTCACAATCCTTCTCACACCTAGATCCACAACACCCCCCCCCCCCACACCATTGTGCATGAAGAATGTACGTTTAGTACTGCAGTAAATATGGAGCTGACCCAGCTAGCTGAGTAGCAGTAAACTAGCAATCACCTCATGCCTGATTAGAGCCTCAATTTGTATGGATACTTATGAAGTTTAACTGGTGTCTGAGTCATATTCACTCACCTCAGGTCTATTTAAGAAAAGAACATAAGAACATAAGAAATAGGAGCAGGAGTAGGCCATCTAGCCCTTCGAGCCTGCCCCGCCATTCAATAAGATCATGGCTGATCTGAAGTGGACCAGTTCCACTTTCCTGCTTTCTCCCCATTACCCTTAATTCCCTTGTCTATCAGAAACCTATCTGCCCGTGACTTAAATATATTTAGCGAGGTAGCCTCCACCACTTCAACAGGCAGAGAATTCCAGAGATTCGCCACCCTTTGAGTGAAGAAGTTCCTCCCCAACTCCGATCTAAAATGCCGCCCCCCCTTATCTTGAGGCTGTGCCCTCTAGTCCTACTATCCTTTCTAAGCGGGAAGAATCTCTCTACCTCTACCCTATCCATCCCTTTCATTATCTTATATGTCTCTATAAGATCCCCCCTCATCCTTCTAAACTCCAACAAGTACAGACCCAGTCTATTTAGTCTCTCTTCATAGTCCAACCCCCTCATCTCCGGTATCAGCCTAGTGAACCTCCTCTGCGCTCCCTCCAAGGCCAAAATATCCTTGCACAAGTGCGGCGACCAAAACTGCACATAGTACTCCAGCTGTGGCCTCACCAGTACCCCGTACAGTTGCAGCAAGACCTCCCCCTCGCTATAAAGGCCAACATCCCATTTGCCTTCTTGATCACCTGCTGCACCTGCAGACTGGGTTTTTGCGACTCATGCACAAGGACCCCCAGGTCCCTCTGCACCGTAGCATGCTGCAGCTTTTCGCCCTTTAAATAGTAATCCCTCCTACTATTATTTCTGCCAAAGTGGATAACCTCACACTTGCTAACATTATACTCCATCTGACAGGTCCTCGCCCACTCGCTCAGCCTATCCAGATCCCTCTGCAGACTTTCCACACCCTCCGCACAATCTGCTTTTCCACTCATCTTCGTGTCATCAGCAAATTTCGTCACCATACACTCAGCTCCCTCCTCCAGATCATCTATGTAAATGGTAAATAGCTGAGGCCCCAGCACCGATCCCTGCGGCACTCCTCTAGTCACCAACCGCCAATCCGAATAGCACCCATTGCTTTCAGCATAACAGGGCATAAAAGTGGACTTACAGTTAGCTTTGTGTGTGGCCAGTGGGAGCGAACTTCCCTCCAGAGTGAGACACAGCCTGAGTGAGTGTGCGTATCGGTAATTTAGAGCGCAGTGGGAATTCAGTGCAGAGAGGAAAGAGATGCTTTTCACTTTTCTTTTCATTTTCTAACATTTTGAATCTTTAGAGAGTGGTCTTGTTCTGCTGCAGAAGTAGAGGACACAGGGAGAAGGCGGATTGGTAAGTAGCAGACAAGATTGGTTAAGTATTTAATACTTTCATCACTTATATTTTCAGATGACATTTTTGTGGTTCACAGTTTGTTAAAGGTATGTTCAGTATGAATGAGAACCAGGAAAGAAGGACCCTGGAGAATTGGATATAATCAGATATCAAGCATCTTCCAAAGGTTTAATTTAAAGGGTGGGTCGTGGCAGAAGAGCTCTAAGCCGTGTTGTGCTTCCCATGCTCCATGTGGGAAGTTGGAAACGTTTCCAGTGCCTGGGGCCAGCAGGAGTACAGGAAGTGTCTCCAGCTACAGCTCCTGGAAGCTGGGTTTTCGAGCTGCAGCAGCAGTTGGGGACACTGTGGCGCATCCGTGACACAGTGAGTATCATGGATAGCACGTATAGAGAGGGAGTCACACTGCAGGCTAAGATTCCCCAGGCAGAAAGAAGTGGATGAACACCAGGCAGTGCAAGAGGGTGAGGCAGGCAGCAAAGGAATTCCCTCTGGCTATTCCCCTGAAAAACAAATATACCACTTTGGATATTGTTGAGGAGAATGACCCTCGGGTAAACAGCAACAGCTAAATCTGTTGCACTACGGTTGGTTCTGTTGCAGAGGGGAAGGTTACAAGTGTGAGAATGCAATAGTGATAGGGGATTAAATTGTAAGGGAAATAAATAGGCGTTTCTGTGGCTGCAAACGAGATCCAGGATGATATGTTGCCTCGCTGGTGCTGAAGTCAAGGATGCCTTGGAGAGGATATAGGCATTCTGAAGGGGGAGGGTGAACAGCCAGTGGCTGTGATACACATTGATACCAATAACATAGGTTAGAAAAGGGATGAGGTCCTAAAAGCAGTATATACGGTATTAGGAAGAAAGTTGAGAAGTCAGACCTCAAAAGCAGTAATCTCAGGAATACTGTCAGTGTCACACGCTAGTCAAAGTGGAAATGGTAGGGTATATTGGATGAATATGTGGCTGAAGAGATAGTGTGAAGGGGAGAGTTTCAAATTCCTGAGGCATTGGGACCAGTTCTGATTTTGATTTGATTTATTATTGTCATATGTATTAACAGTGAAAAGTATTGTTTCTTGCGCGCTGTACAGACAAAACATACTGTTCATAGATAAGGAAATGAGAGAGTGCAAAATGTAGCATTACTGTCATAGCTAGGGTATAGAGAAAGATCAACTTAATGTAAGGTAGGTCCATTCAAAAGTCTGACAGCAGCAGGGAAGAAGCTGTTTTTGAGTCAGTTGGTACGTGACCTCAGACTTTTGTATCTTTTTTCTGAAGGAAGAAGGTGGGAGTGTGTGGGGTCCTTAATTATGCTGGCTGTTTTGCCGAGGCAGCAGGAAGTGTAGACACAGTCAATGGACGGGAGGCTGGTTTGCGTGATGGATTGGGTTACATTCCTTTATATACCTTTTGTATTTCCTTGCAGTCCTGGGCAAAGCAGGAGCCCATACCAAGCTGTAATACAATCAGAAAGAACGCTTTCTATGGTACATCTGTAAAAGTTGGTAAGAGTTATAGCTGACATGCCAAATTTCCCTACTCTTCTGAGAAAGTAGAGGCGTTGGTGGGCTTTCTTAACTATAGTGTCGGCATGGGGGGGACCAGGACAGGTTGTTGATGATCTGAACACCTAAAAACTTGAAGCTCTCGACCCTTTCTACTTTGTCCCCATTGATGTAGACGGGGCACATTCTCCTTTACGCTTCCTGAAGTCAATGGCAATTTCCTTTGTTTTGTTGACATTGAGAGAGTGATTATTGTTGCCACAGCAGTTCACCAGATTCTCTATCTCATTCCTGTACTCTGTCTTGCCATTGTTTGAGATCTGACCCACTGCAGTGGTGTTGTCAGCAAACTTGAAAATCGAATTGGAGGGGAATTTGGCCACACAGTCATAGGTGTATAAGGAGTATAGTAGGGGGCTGAGAGCTCAGCCTTGTGGGACACCGGTGTTGAGGATGATCGTGGAGGAGGTGTTCTTGATAATCCTTACTGATTGTAGTCTGTGAGTTAGGAAGTTCAGGATCCAGTCTCAGAGGGAGGTGCCGAGGCCCAGACCACGGAGTTTGGAGATGAGTTTTTTGGGAATAATGGTGTTGAAGGCTGAGCTGTAGACAATAAATAGGAGTCTGACATCAGTGTCCTTATTATCTAGGTGTTCCAGGGTTGAGTGCAGGGCCAGGGAAACGGCATCTGCTGTGAACCTGTTGCAGCAGTAGGCAAACTGTAGTAGATCCAGGTAGTCTGGGAGGCTGGAATTGATTCGTGCCATGACTAATCTTGAAGAAGGTGGAATCTGTACAAGCTGGACATGTTACACCTGGGCAGTACAGGGACTGATGTCCTTGGGGGAAGTATTTGCTGGAATGGCTGGGGAGGATTTAAACTAAAATGGCAGGGGGATGGGAATCTATGCAAGGTATCAGAGGAGGGGGAATCAAGGACAAAAAGCAATGATAGAAAGGGTAATAAAAAAAGTGATAGGTAGATAAACTAAGGGCTATAATTCAAATGGGGCCTCACTAACAGACAATGGGAAAGGAAACTGTAATGTTCAAAAGACAAGCCTAAAAGCTTTGTACCTTAACGTGTGGAGCATTCGCAATAAAATGGATGAATTAATCGCACAAATTGAACATCCAGGGGTATTCAATATTTAGGAAGAACAGACAAAAAGTAAAGGTGATGGAATTGCACTGTAGGTGAAAGAGAAAATTAACACCATAGTGAGGAAGGATATTAGCTCAGACAATGTGAAATCTATATGGCTAGAACTAAGAAACTCCAAGGATATAGACGTTACAGGGGGTTGTATACAGACCCCCAAACTGTAGTGGTAATGTCAGGGATGGCATTGAATAGGAAATGAGAGATTCAGATGATAATCTGTAATTATCAGGGATTTTAATCTGCCTGTAGATTGGGCAAATCAAATTAGTCACAATTCCATGGGGGAAGAATTCCTGGAGTGCATACAGAAGGTATTCTGGACCAATACATTGAAAAACCAACTAGAAATCAGGCCGTTGAATAATTGGCAAACCAGTTGTGCAAGATCCCTTGAGAATGAGTGAGCATAATATGATAGAATTTTTTTATCAAGATGGAGAGTGCTGTCGTTGATTCTGAGACTAGGGTCTTGAATGTTAATGAAGGAGACTACAATGAGGTGTGAGTTGGCTATGATAGATTGGGAAAGGCTACTTAAAGGGATGACAGTGGATAGGCCATGGCAAACATTCAAGGAGTGCATTAGTGAATGGCAACAATTGCTCATTTCTTTCTGGCACAAAAGTAAAACTGGAAAGGTGGCCAAACCATGACTTACAAGGGAAATTAGAGATACAAAATAGATCCAAGCAAGAAGCATACAAATTGGCCAAGAAGAACATCAGACCTGAGTGTTGGGAGCAGTATAGAATTTAGCAAAGGAGGACCGAGGTCCTGTTTAAGGTCCAACGATAGGAGCAGGAAATCTTGCCAGAGGCCCAAGAGAGCACTGGGGAATGTCTTGGGAATATCAGGAAAGTGAGTATCGGGGAATGCCTTGGGACTATTGGGATAGATCCCATGATTACCGGGGAATGTGTGAGGGGAACATGGGGATTGGCCCCGCGGGCACCAGGGAATGTCTCAAGAATATTAGAAGAGCGAGTCCCGGGGAATATATCGGGAGAGCGCGTACTGGGGAATGTCTCAGGAATATTGAGAAAGCAGGTATCGGAAAATATCTTGGGAATATCAGGATTGGCCCCACGGGCACCAGGAAATATCTAGGGAATATTGGGACAGTGAGTTCTGGGGAATGTCTCAGGAACATCGGAAGAGTGGGCACCAGAGAGTGTCACAGGAACATTGGGAGAGCGAGTAGCAAGGAGAGAATGGCATAAAACAAAGCAAACTTACAGGGTTGAAGACTCAGGGCCACAGGAGGGGGGATGGACCAGGGCCAGAAGGGGGAAGACAGCCTTATGTTCCTGAGGCTGCCTTCTGCTCATCTGACACAGCCTTCTTGTAGGGCCCTGGCCTGGGCCAGAGCGATGGGTGAGTAGCCAGTCATCAGCGACTGACAGATCCACTCAAATACTGTTGGTGTGGGTGGGTGTCTATAGGTGGCACAATGTCAGTAATGAACATTCAATCATAGTTGCTCCTTCAGCTGCAATTCAATTAACATCCCTGACTGCTCACCCAACTCTGCTGACAAAAATCAGCACTAATATGTGTTGATTGTCACTGTTGGTCACCCAGCAGTTTACCCTTGTTGTGCTGACACCCAGATTCAGTGACTGCTGTGGTCTCCCTGCACCTCTGGCTGACTCGGCAAGCACGTACATCCCCTTAGACAGTTAGCAATGGCAAACTATGTGAGGAGAGCACAGAGACTCATCAGATATGTGCTGAGGGGCACTTTGACAGGAGCCTGTACTGATGAGGTTGTGCGCAAAGCCTTGGAGTGAAGCTATGGACAATGTCTGCTCCTTAGATTACAGCTCAGCGCAGTAGAGTAGCCTGGCCACTGGCCAGTTTGTGTGGGTCAGGGTTGGTGTGGAGATTTGCCCACTGAGGGATAGACTGGAGGACTAATTGTCAATGTGGAGGCTGACTGTCAAGCTCCAGCTCCCAGTAGTGACTGGGCAAACAGTGCACCCGAGGAGACAAATGTTAATCATCAAGTCTCTCTCTTTACATTTGCAGCATTTTGTTTGAGAGAGAGATGGAGCCTGTGGAACTGCCTATGATTCTTTTTTGGCTCGTTTACAAAAGAGATGTTGGTGGAGGCGCCTGGTTCTCCAGAGGCTGAGGCATTCCCTGGGAGTGTGCGCACCTCATACATCCTGAGGAGCTTTCAGATCCCTGGCATGTTTCAGAGTCCACGGGGCTGGCTCCTTGGTGACACTGGCTACCCACTGAGAACATGGTTGATGATGCCTGTGCACAGGCACAGAGTGCGGCTGAAAGCAGCTACAATGGGTTTAAGAATGAGGGAAATCTTGGAGTGCATGACCACAGGTCCTTGAAGGTGACAGCACTGGTGGACAAGGTGGTTAAGGAAGCATTAGCATCGCTCTCCTATTTTGGGTGAGGTATTGAATACAAAAGTAACGATATAATAATGGAACTGTATAAAACACTGGTTAGGCTACAGCTGGAGTATCGTGTACAGTTCTGCTCACCTTATTACCAGAAGAACATAATTGATCTGGAGAAAATGCAGAGGAGATTTAAAGAAAGTTGCCAGGGCTTGGAGACTGCAGCAGTGAGAGATTGCCGAGGTCAGGGTTGTTTTCATTAAGTCACTGACAGCGGTCGGGAAGTGGGGGTGGAATGACACACATTGGAAATGGGAAATCTCGCTGATCTGGAAACCATTTGGAGACTCGCTCAAATCATGTAATACCTCTTCACTGATAATTGAGACCACTGTCAGAAAGCCAGCAAAGAACAGAGGCTTAATCCATCAGTGATGAAACCAGGTATCGAAATGTGAAGAATTCCACGGACTTGTATCACTAGGTGTGTGGGATGTGTGGATAATTTCATCTATTAATCAAAGGCTCAGCCATTTATAACTTTTCATTCCTAGTATAGAGAAAGAACAAGTCCAGGCTGATCTCTCAGGCATTACTGAGCAACAGAAGAGGCTGCCGATGATATTCAATGATTAAGACCATGAGAGCAACAAGGGCATGGGGGAAGGAGCAGGTTGAAGGTTGGCCACAAAGAGTGATTTCATGGACCTTGGCAGCGTGTAGTGTGGCCAGTGAGCTAATCCCAGGCTCAGCCCTGTTCTCAATGCCTGATAGCTACACTTGATTTCTCAAAGCCCAACAAAGGCACAGTTTGGGCTGGGTGTTCCTGAGAAAGATGAAGAGTGGGGAAATATATTCCATAAAATGAACAGCAAATCAATTATTAAGTTTCCACTGGGTGCATTTAGGATGTTTTAATGTTTCTCTTTACAATTTATTATCTTTAACACAGAGAAAATGAACCTTTCCGAATATTTTACACGAATCGGCTATTCAGGGCCTTACAACAAACCCGACCTGGAGACACTGAGCAAGTTGCTGGAAAAGCACATCACATCAATTCCCTATGAAAATCTGGGTATCCACTGTGGAGAAACAATAGTTCTCAACGTGGAAATCATCTTTGATAAATTAGTCAGGAAGAATCGAGGTGGTTGCTGTATGGAACATAATGGGTTGTTCCATTGGGTATTAAAGGAAATTGGATACAATGTGAAGATTGTGGCAGCAAGATTGTACAATGCAGCAAAGGATAAGTATGAAACTTACCCATCGCATGGAGTCCTTTGGGTGACCATGGATACCAAGAATTATGTCGCTGACGTGGGCTTTTTAACGTCCTATCAAATGCGACAACCCCTCGAGCTGGTGTCGGGCAAGGAGCAGACCCAGCCTCCTGGCACATATCGCCTCACTGAAGATAACAATATCTGGTACCTCGATAAACTTGAAAGAAAGCTTTACGTTGAAGATCAAAGCAATGCAAATCCATCTGCAATACATCAACTTGCCGAGCAAAAAGTCTTCTGCTTTATCCAGAAACCTTGTACTCTGGAAGATTTTGAGGACAAAATTAACTACTTGCAAACATCCCCTGACTCCATTTTTAGAAATGTTTCCTTTGCCTGCTTTCAGACTGTGAATGGATTTAAAATTTTAAAGGGTACAAACTACAGTGAAGAGATCTTTAAGGGTAAAGATGGAATAGACATGAGAATCACGAGAACACTGACTGATACAGAGGTACAGTCTGTGATCAAGGAGACATTCAACTTGACATTGGGCAAGAAGGTTACCCCCCTGTATAACTTAACTCATTTTCTGATCGATTAACACCTATTAAACATCAGATTTCACTTTTGAAAATTAATGCCTTTGCTGGGATTAGGAATAAATCATCTGTAAAGGATAGATCACTAACTCCCTCAAAAAGTAGAACAGTAATTTTACTAGGAACAGTTCAATAATATTTCAGCAAAGAAAAATCATTTTATTAGATCACACATCAATCATCTTATTGGGTTACAGAATGTAAGGTGAATGAATGATTTAGTAAAAAGGAGGGGATAGATTTATCACCCCTGCAGTAAAATAAAATCATATGTTAATCAAATGCTTATACCTCAAGTTCCTGACATCAGCTGAACTTGTTTAACTATTATTTGAAGAACAGTCTTCTAGCTAGATTTCAGACAAACTTCTGAGTGAAGAATTAGTAATAAACCTTTCAGAATTTTAAAACAATGTTCTGTATATTGAATAATTGTGCAAGCAGACTGTATCTGTGACTTAGAGCTGAGAGCTATATTACAATGCTGCCTGTATGATCACTGTATTAGAGCTTTGTTAGAGTTGTATGACAGGAGGGTGATCCTCCAAAGTTTCTCTGGGATAGTTCCCTCCATGCCTGAATCATGAATAAACTATTATAACTTGTCTGTGGCTCTCGCATGATTATTTGGAAGAGGTCTACCCCAACAAATTGGCGTAGTCAGCCGGATATTCATAATATATTCTTGGAATGGTTCTGCAAATAGGGTGAGTATATTTTATTTATAACCCATAGTTAGTGCAGCAAGTCTGCCAGAGGATGGTCCAGTTGTGTAACTAAAGAATCTGAAAGGAGAACATAAGACAAGAGGTGCAAGGTTAGAAAATAGAGCCATGCTGATGGGCTAGTGGTGCCAAAACTGTGCAGGTGGTTACCATGTGAAATTGAGGAGGCAAAGCAGTGTAGGTGGGCCAGACCCTTAGATAGGTTGAGGAGGTAGAGTAGTGCTGATGGGTTGCAGTCAGGAAAGACAGTAGCCAAAGATGCGCTGGGAGGCCAAACCCTCAAAAGATATCGCATGTAATCATTTAATAAAAACCATGCAGGTTTGAAAACAAACTCTGCAGAGATGGGCAGTGATAGAATACCATCAGGAAAGCAGGAAAATAGTACCACAAACTTCGGTTGGGGAGCCTGAGGGCTCTGTTCTTAGCAAATTGTAGAGTAGTAAATGCAAAGATAACCATGGCTTTGTCGCAAGCTAGAATGTGACTGATAGACAATGGAGCCAGAAGCACCAGGAACCAATGATGCCCTGGCAGCTGTAGGAGAATGTGATGGAGATTATGATTATGACAAATTTCTTAAAGAGTTCAGAAAGGAAACAGCAAGTTGGATAAAGCCTGAAATACACTAGCCTACAGTGGGGACTTTGAGGAAGTTAATTCAGCCTCAAAGTGATGCCTCTCCTTAAGCAGACCACTTTCATGTTTTGCTGAAACCAAACAACTGAGACACAGAGCAGTCATCAGTGAGCAGTTGTGGCTCTTGTCTCCAAAACAAGGACAGTTGGAATTAAGGATCTACTGGTGACCACGAAACCGTTATTGATTGTCGGCAAAGCCCATCGGAGTCACTCATATCCTTTAGGGAAGGAAATCTGCCATCATTACCTGGCCTGGCCAATTTGTGACTCCAGAGCCACAGCAATGTAATTGACTTTCAACTGCGATCAGCAACTAGAGATGGGCAATAAATGTTGGCCAACCAGCGATGCCCATGTACCACAAATGAATTAAAGAAAACACTCACCCCTATTCTCCATCCATCCTGTGTGATAAGGGAATGCCAGTGTATGAAGATAACCATGATTTCCACACCATCATTGCGACCCTAACTCCAAGTACCTATGCCCAGTTGAAGGAATACTGTACATTTGAGTCAAATCATTGATGACACAGGGTCTTGTTTGCAAGAATCATAGGTTGAATGAACTTGTGCGGAAATGGAACTAAATTTCATTTCATTTGAACTGCTGTGAGTTTCACTTTGAAAGAAATTCGAACTGTGCTAAAATTCGAAAGGATTCTGTTTGAGTTTATGAAGGTCAGTTTGTTCCAAAAATATAAAATAACCCTGAGTTTGGCAGCAATCCAATTTGAGTTTTCCAAAATATTTGTTTTGTTGAGATTTGGTTACACATTTCCCAAAATATTTCTTGCAACTTTGATTAAGGAATAAAAATTGGAAATAGAAAATTAGGAAAGAAAAAGAATAGACAAAACTCAAACATCAACCTCAATGACTGGGGTCCCTCTTGTAAATATCAATGTGTGTTCTCCTATTACCATGGCAGAGACTCAAAGAACAAAGAACAGCACAGGAAACAGGCACTTCAGCCCTACAAGCCCATGCCGCCCGTTTTAACACTCTCAGCGAGTGCCTTATTCGAGTCTTACATCGCTCATCGACGATTTTGTCTACCTCTAGTGGAACTCCACAATAAAGGGGGTGGAAATTTAGGAAATTGTATGTACGCCAGATTAAGGGAGATCCAATTAAGGGACAATTTACAAAAGCACTATTTTGGGATGTGGGAGGAAACCAGAGTACCCGGAGAAAACCCATGCAAACACTGGGAGAATGTGCAAACTCCCACAGACACTGATCCAAGTCGGAGATCCAACCCGGGTCCCTGTAACTGTACAGCAAACAGTGATAGTCACTGAGCTGTCGTGTTGCCCGTCAGTTGGTCCAGTTTAAGCGTACACTAACGACATGAAGCACTAGGCAACTCTTGAAGCAACATCCAAGAGCAGCCCTCGCACGACCCACTGCGTGTATGCCCCTTGTTGGACAACGAGGCGGACCAAATCGCCTATGAATGTAAAAGGAGACATCAATAAACATCAATAGACATACAACAGGCTATACAGACAGTGATGGAGTCCTCCATATAAGTTCATACGGCCTCCTGGCGGGCTGTGAGCCCTACGGTCTGACTCCCATACCAACTTCCACCTTTAAGAACCATTTCCTAAAAATATCACTGTGATGTGCATTAACTCGTCTGCTTTCACGGGTCAACGTTCAAATCCTCAGTACTGGACTCTTTGATATTACGCACATGTGATGCATTACTGATTCTGTTACTGGGTAGACATGACTTACTTTTACATTGATGCCTAAAGGGATCTTTGCAGAATGAACATTTAACCTGATTGTACCCGCAGGCTTCAGGGGAGTGATTACCTCTGCACTAGTAACACTTACTTCAATCCTACATGGCTGATTGACTCTTTTAAATCTTCTCGTTCTATTCGTGGCTGCATTTTCCTGTTTTAAAATTCCATTTCCATTCCCCATGCCATTGCTGACTGCATCTTCCCGCTCTAACGGGCGAACCACACCATTCTGCCAGCTCTGAAGCTCTGAGTCCCTATTCATGCCCTCTAAACCAGTGCCATCTCCAGCACTTTCTTAAAATTTATCTCTATTTCCGCTAATAGCTTTCTTTGGAAGGCTTTGTTACTTATCCCGCAGGCTAAACATACCTGCGGCATCTCATTGAAAGTCACAATGCTCTGGGATCTGTTTTAATGTGTTAATTTAAGTTGCAATAGTTTGCTCCTGGTTAAGATAAACTTAAAATGCTACAATATCACTTAAGTTGGTAACGTGGTTTCAGCAATTCAGCTATCTTAGTGAGGGACTTGGCGACGGGTGTGAGGATGTGAGGCTACGTATTAAATCGTATGTCTGAGTCCTATATCCATTTAGAAAGATTTCCTTTCTCTTCCCCTCCTCCTCTGTTCCATTGACTTGAAAATAGTGCCCCAAATATTCAACGTGTTGTGCTAAATCCTCCAGAGAGGCATCGAAAGGATCTATCCATCGAAGAGGAGCATATCTGCAAACACTCTGCTATTTCTCAACTTGAACTGAACTTCAGCGTGACTTTCATGCTTGCGATCTTATACATTTCAAGAGAGTGCTGGAGATGGCGTTGGTGTTAGGGAGCACTTTGAAGGGCACACAGGAGATTCAATGCTTGCAAAATAGTGTTGTTCACCAGTTAGAGCGGGAAGATGCTCTTTTCTTTTATCCTCATCGCCAATGTAATAATCCCTGTTTGTCGGTTAGGTAAGTAAGAGCTACAATGTTTATTTACATATAGCTATAATCAGAGGCTTGCAGCTACATGACTGCCAGTTACCTTTTAGCATTGAATCAATACAGAAGCTCATGCTGGCTGGGGTGATCCCACACTTTGGTCAAATTCAAATTAGATCAATCCCAACTTTGAGCTCTCAATTCTGTCTTGAACAGAAGGGGGTAAATTTAAATTGCCCTCATTTTCCCCACTCTCTACCCATCCATAAACTGAAAGGTGTTTTTCTTCTCCTGATTTTCCCCTTTATAAATGGTGGGGTTATTTTCTCCAACCCTAAATTTTGGAAATGTTCCAATCCTCTATTAACCTCCTACCAAAGTAAATTTAAGATAACGCGTAAGAAACACATACACGCATTTCACAACGTCCACCCCTCTCTACACTCACACAATAAATGGGAGGTAAGGTAAAAGGAAGAGGCTTTAGAGCATGACCACAATAGAATACAAGTGTGGATTCTACATGTGTCTAGAATCAGAAGTAAACAGGAATGTTGCTTCTGAGGGGAGGTTGACCAGTTGGAGAGTGATCCATCTTCCCAGAGTGAGACTCCCAGGACAGGAGAAGACCCGAGGCTGGGAGACATGTCACCCAATTTTACCACCAACTTGCTTCTAATTTTGGGCACTTGATAAAGTCGACATGAGGCGAGTAGCACAATCTGGAGCTGCCTCCACACCGGTTCTCCCTTTACCAAGGCCACAATTGAGACCATGCATTTGCACCCACTTAAATTTATTTAATGGGCTGCAGGCCCAACCTTATTGGCACTTCCCCCCAACTGTACCACCGTGTTCACCCATCCAGGATTGGTGCGAAACAGACATGGTCCAAAAGAGTCCAATTGAGGAGCTCCAATTAGTTCGGAGGTAAGAACTGAGCCTCTGACAGCTCTCTGCTTGGGATTGGCAGAGGGGGGAGAAGGTGGGTCTGACAGCTGTCTGCTTGAGGTCGGTTGGGGGGTAAAGGTGGGTCTGACGGTTCTCTGCTTGAGATCGGTGGTGTGGCGGAGGGGGAGTCCGCTGCCACTCTGCCTGAGATCAGTGAGGGGGAAGGGGGGGTCCGCTGCCACTCTGAGATCAGTGAGGGGGAAGGGGGGGTCCGCTGCCACTCTGAGATCAGTGAGGGGGAAGGGGGGGTCCACTGCCACTCTGAGATCAGTGAGGGGGAAGGAGGGGGGGGGTTCGCTGCCACTCTGCCTGTGATCAGTGGGAGGGAAGGGGGGAGGGGCCATGATCAGTTTGGGTGGCAGAGGGGGTAGGGGGAATAAGGGGATCAGTAACGTTGTGGGGATCGTTTGTTTTGTGCGTGCTCAGTTAGAGGTGTCGATTGGAGCTGCGAGCTTTCGGGTGCGTTTGGAAACGCTGATATTTTTTCAGGCAGAGTGCATTCCAGGGGCACCTGAGAGTGAGTCTAAAAGTCAGATCTGAAACACTCTCGGTTTCAAGTCCACCCAGCACTTAGAATCAAAATGTTAAAATAAGGGCCATGATTTCTGAGGCTCCTTCAGTTAAAAGTCTGACAACACCAGGTTTTAGTCCAACCTATTTATTTGATAAAACGCCGGCATACCCACATCATGGCTCCTTCAGTTGGCAGGTTTAATGAGGGTCAGGATTCTTTCTGCTGCTCCCAGCTTGATGGTACACAGTGCAGGGTGTTTTCTGGTGTCCGTTCACATTCGAGGTCAAAACAATCACTGCTCGAATTCAGTTCCAACGAACATCACAATGCGGCTTAGGGGGAGTTCATGTGACCAACTTCTGCAATGTGGACGCCAGATTCCTGGAATCTCGAGATTTAATTGGAGTCGGGATTCCCTTTGTTTTTGACGTCACTGACATGATGTAATTTGATTTGATTTGATCTATTATTAACATACAGTGAAAAGCGTTGTTTCTTGCGCGCTGTACAGACAAAACATACCATTCATAGAGAAGGAAACGAGAGAGTGTAGAATGTAGTGTTACAGTGACAGCGAGGGTGTAGAGAAAGATCAACTTAATACAAGGTAAGTCCATCCAAAAGTCTGACAGCAGCAGGGAAGAAGCTGCTCATGAGTCGGTTGGTACATGACCTCAGACTTTTATAACTTTTTCCCAACGGAAGAAGGTGGAAGAGAGAATGTCCAGGGTGTGTGGGGTCCTTAATTATGCCAACTGCTTTACCAAGACAGCGGGAAGTGTAGACAGGGTCAAGGGATGGGAGGCTGGTTTGCGTGATGGATTGGGCTACATTCATGACCCTTTGTAGTTCCTTGCGGTCTTGGGCAGAGCAGGATCCCAGACCAAGCTGTGATACAACCAGAAAGAACGCTTTCTATGGTACATCTGTAAAGATTGGTGAGAACCGTAGCAGACATGCCAAATTTCCTTAGTCTTCTGAGAAAGTAGAGGCGTTGGTGGGGCTTTCTTAACTATAGTGTCGGCACGGGGGGGGGACCAAGACAGATTGTTGGTGATCGGGACACCTAAAAACCTGAAGCTCTCGCCGCTTTCTACTTCATCCCCCTTGATGTAGACAGGGGCATGTTCTCCTTTACATCTTCTGAAGTCGATGACAATCTGCTTCATTTTGTTGACACTGAGGGAGAGATTATTGTCGCCAAACCAGTTCACCAGATTCTCTATCTCATTCCTGTACTCTGCCTTATCATTGTTTGAGATCCAACCCACTATGGTGGTGTCGTTAGCAAACTTGAAAATCGAGTTGGAGGGGAATTTGGCCGCACAGCCATAGGTGTATAAGGAGTATAGCAGGGGGCTGAGAACACAGCCTCGTGGGGCACCGGTGTTGAGGATGATCGTGGAGGAGGTGTTGTTGCGTGTCCTTACTGATTGTGGACTGTGAAGTTCAGGATCCAGTTACAGAGGGAGGTGCCAGGTTAACTAACTGAAGCTCTCTTGTCAAATCATTGTATCAGAATTGCTTTGGTGATGAAGATGTGTGAACATTCTCCTTTGTTATGATGTAGCTGGGATCGTGTCTCCTCCCCCACAGCCATTATTACTTTGAAACTGCTGCAAAGCTTCAGGCGACTGAAACATTTTGTTGGCTCAGCCAATTTGTAAAAGCAAAACATTCCCCCACAACTGTCTATTACTTACGTGGCGAAAAACTGCAGCAGGCAACGGTGCAGAGGGACCTCGGGGTCCTTGTGCGTGAGTCGCAAAAACCCAGCTTGCAGGTGCAGCAGGTGGTCAGGAAGGTGAATGGGATGCTGGCCTTCATAGCGAGGGGGATTGAATATAAAAGTAGGGAGGTCTTGCTGCAGCTGTATAGGGCATTGGTGAGGCCGCAGCTGGAGTACTGTGTGCAGTTTTGGGCGCCGCACCTGCGCAAGGATATTTTGGCCCTGGAGGGAGTGCAGAGGAGGTTTACTAGGCTGATACCGGAGTTGAGGGGATTGAGCTATGAGGAGAGGCTGAATAAACTAGGCTTGTACTCATTAGAGTTTAGAAGAATGAGGGGAGATCTCATTGAGACGTATAAGATGATGAATGGGATGGATAGGATAGAGGTGGAGAGACTCTTCCCGCTCAAAAAAGACAGTAGGACTAGGGGGCACAGCCTCAAGATAAAGGGGAGGCGGTTTAGAACGGAGTTGAGGAGGAACTTCTTCACTCAAAGGGTGGTGAATCTCTGGAATTCTCTGCCCGCTGAAGTGGTGGAGGCTACCTCGCTAAATATTTTTAAGAAGCGGGTTGATGGGTTTTTGATAAGAGAAGGGATTAAGGGTTATGGGGAGAGGGCGGGAAAGTGGAACTGAGCCACAACAGATCAGCCATGATCTTATTGAATGGCGGGGCAGGCTCGAAGGGCTAGATGGCCTACTCCTGCTCCTATTTCTTATGTTCTTATGTTCTTATGTAACTGTCCTGTTTTGCTTCCTAAGTCACTCTGTTCTGCTAGTTTCTCTGCCCTTCCCCCATTCACAAAAAAATCTGATCAGATTTCAGCAAAGACACAACCACTGCGTCATTATCTAGTAATCAGAATTCCATAGTCACTATTATCCACGATACTGCACAAACCACTTAGGAATGAATTCATGCATTGGCTTGGTTTTTGTCACCTTGCTCACTGAATATTAAAAAAACAAAGTTAAGGGAACACAATCTGAGTGTATGAGGTATTTGCAACAAGATAGATGATCCAAAGGTACACATAGAACATAGAACAGTACAGCACAGGACAGGCCCTTTGGCCCTCGATGTTGTACCGAGCTGTCTCACTCCCTATCATTCTGGTGTGTTCCATGTGCCTATCCAAAACTGCTTGGAAGTTCCCACTACTATCCTTGACCGGCCCTAACCTCACCCTGGTCAGTCTTTTATTTCTCACATAAGAGTAAAAAGCCTTGGGGATTTCCTTTATCCAACCCACCAAGGACTTCTCATGCCGCACCCGACCCCCCCAGCTCTCCGAAGCCCTTTCTTTAACTCATTCCTAGCTATCTTGTAACACTCAAGCAACCCAACTGAACCTTGTTTTTTCATCCTTATATACACTTACTTTTTCCTCTTGACAAGACATTCAACCTCCTTTGTGAACCATGGTTCCCTCACTCAGCCATTTCCTCCCTGCCTGCCAGGGACATACCTATCAAGGACACACAGTATTTGTTCCTTAGAAAAAGCTCCACTTTTCGTTTGTGCCATCTTATGCTCCCTAATTCTTGTCTAATCGCATCATAATTACTCCTGCCCCAATTATAAACCTTGCCCTGCAGTGTGACCCTATCCCTCTACATTGCAATAATGAAGGACACTAAATTGTGGTCACTATCTCCAAAGTGCTCCCCCACAAACAAATCTAACACATGTGGTAGATTGTGAGGAAGGGTGTCATAGTTTGCAGGGAGACTTAGACAGTTTGCAGAGCTGGGCCGAGAGGTGGCGGATGGAGTTTAATGCGGAGAAGTGTGAGGTAATTCACTTTGGTAGGAATAACAGATGTGTCGAGTGTAGGGCTAACGGGAGGATTCTGAATAGTGTGGATGAACAGAGGGATCTAGGTGTATGTGCACATAGATCCCTGAAAGTTGGGAATCAAGTAGATAAAGTTGTTAAGAAGGCATACGGTGTCTTGGCGTTTATTGGTAGGGGGATTGAATTTAGGAGTCGCAGCATCATGTTGCAACTGTACACAACTCTGGTGCGGCCGCACTTGGAGTACTGTGTGCAGTTCTGGTCCCCACATTACAGGAAGGATGTGGAGGCTTTGGAGAGGGTGCAGAGGAGGTTTACCAGGATGTTGCCTGGTATGGAGGGGAGGTCCTATGAGGAGAGGCTGAGGGATTTGAGGTTGTTTTCGCTAGAAAGAAGGCGGCTAAGAGGGGATCTTATTGAAACATATAAGATGATTAGAGGTTTAGATAGGGTGGACAGTGATAGCCTTTTTCCTCGGATGGAGAAAGCTAGCACGAGGGGGCATGGCTTTAAATTAAGGGGGGGGTAGTTATAGGACGGATGTCAGGGGTAGGTTCTTTACCCAGAGGGTGGTGAGGGATTGGAATGCCCTGCCTGCTGCAGTTGTAAATGCGCCCAGTTTGGGGGCGTTTAAGAGATCCATGGATAGGTTTATGGACGAAAAGGGCTTGGTTTAGGTTAGAGGGTCATTGTTTTTTAACTGGTCGGCGCAACATCGTGGGCTGAAGGGCCTGTTCTGCGCTGTAATGTTCCATGTTCTACTTGGCCCGGTTCATTACCCAGTACCAAGTCCAATGTGGCCCCACCTCTTGTCGGTTATCCACATATTGTGTCAGGAAACTCTCCTGCACTGTACAAAAACTATTCGACCTATAAAGGTTCCAATCAATATTTGGAAAGTTAAAGTTGCCCATGATAACTACCCTGTGACCTCCACACCTATCCATAATCTGCTTTGCCATTTCCTCCTCCACATCTCTATTATTATTCGGGGTCCTATAGAAAACTCCACAACATGACCGATCCTTTCCTATTTCTAATTTCAGTCTATATTACCTCGGTAGGCAGATCGACCTCAAACTGCCTTTCAGCAGCTGTTAAACTATCCTTGATTAACAATGCTACTCCCCACCTCTTTTACCACCTTCCCTATTCTTACTGAAACATCTATACCCCGGAACTGCCAACAACCATTCCTGTCCCTGTTCTAACCATGTCTCCGTAATGGCCACAACATCATAGTCCCAAGTACCAATCCACGCTCCAAGTTCACCTATCTTATTCCTGACACTCCTTACATTGAAGTAGACACACTTCAACCCAACATCCTGTCTGCCTGTACACTCCTGCGACCTTGATACCTTCCTCAGTACCTCGTGACGCTCAACACTGATTTTTGGACTAAATCTCATCTTCCCATCCCTCTGACAAATTAGTTTAACCCCCCCCTCCCCCTGTCCACCAAAGAGCCTTGGCAAATTTCCCTCCCAGGATATTGCTGCCTCTCTGGTTCAGGTGCAAACCATCCTTGTTTGTACAGGTCCCACCTTCCCAACTTTTACAAATGGAAGTAAACAGGTATGATTTGGTTGCCACTCTGGCTACAGGGTCTCCAAAGCTGAAAATTGGATAGAAGAAGGCGAATGGAGGTGGGGTAGTGCTGTTAATAAGTAACAAAATGAATACATTAATGAGAGAAGATCTTAGATCAAATGATCAAATTGTAGAGTGGAATTCTCCCTGGGGCAGTGCCAAAGGGCAGCGCATGGATAGTGCTTAGGTATAACACTGTACCCCCCCAACCTCCAGAAGGTTGCAACTGTACAGGGCACTGGTGAGGCCGCAGCTGGAGTACTGTGTGCAGTTTTGGGCGCCGTACTTACGCAAGGATATTTTGGCCTTGGAGGGAGTGCAGAGGAGGTTTACTAGGCTGATGCCGGAGTTGAGGGGGTTGAGCTATGAGGAGAGGCTGAATAAACTAGGCTTGTACTCGTTAGAGTTTAGAAGAATGAGGGGAGATCTCATTGAGACGTATAAGATGATGAATGGGATGGATAGGATAGAGGTGGAGAGACTCTTCCCACTTAGAAAGGATAGCAGGACTAGGGGGCACAGCCTCAAGATAAAGGGGGGGCGGTTTAGAATGGAGTTGAGGAGGAACTTCTTCACTCAAAGGGTGGTGAATCTCTGGAATTCTCTAAGTGAAATGTAGTGCTTTGTAACACGAAAAAATGTAAGAATGTGCAAGTACCTTTCATGGGTAGAATAGGTTAGAAACAAGCTGGAATTACAGCTCCGAGCAGTACTCTCCCTCAATCATATTGAATAAAGCAGTTTTTGTTGAGATTCTTTCCGATCTTGGAAGACTCAGTTCCTTCATTCCCTCTAACACAACCCGAGCATGCCCACACTAATGTTGCCAAGATTACACTGATCTTTGACCAGTGTTCTGCACCAGTGCTCTGATTTTGCAGATATTGGTGGTTTGTTGGTGGCTGGACGTAATGCCGAGGTGTATATCCGTGAGCGAGGAAAGCAATCTCCCTTCCATAATCCCTTGCAGTGTTGTCTCTTATCTGCTGCACAGTTTGTTTTAACGTTTATAAGGTGCACAAGTAACTACGGATGGACGTCTGATTAGTACAACCAATATTTATTTAAACTCACACAATCAATAATCGCCAACAATAAGTTATCTTACAGGAAAATACTAAAGATAAAGCACACAGGACAATGGATCAGTATAATGAGATCAAAACAGAACTTTAACAAATTTAAAGATCTTGGCTTAACTTTGAGTGACTGCTAAGTACCCAAGCAGATATTAGCCTTTATAAAACAAAGAACAAGACGGCACGGGAAACAGGCCCTTCGGCCCAACGAGCCCGCGCAGCCCCTTCATCAGGTCACCTGACCAAGGAGCAGCGCTCCAAAAGCTAGTGGCGTTTACTGCCAAATAAACCTGTTGGACTTAGAACATAGAACATAGAACATAGAACATTACAGCGCAGAACAGGCCCTTCGGCCCACGATGTTGCGCCGACCAGTTACAAAAACAATGACCCACTAGCCTATACCAATCCCTTTTCGTCCATAAACCTATCCAGAGATCTCTTAAACGCCCCCAAACTAGACGCATTTACAACTGCAGCAGGCAGGGCATTCCAATCCCTCACCACCCACTGGGTAAAGAACCTACCCCTGACATCCGTCCTGTAGCTACCCCCCCTTAATTTAAAGCCATGCCCCCTCGTGCTAGCTTTCTCCATCCGAGGAAAAAGGCTATCACTATCCACCCTATCTAAACCTCTAATCATCTTATATGTTTCAATAAGATCCCCTCTTAGCCGCCTTCTTTCCAACGAAAACAACCCTAGATCCCTCAGTCTCTCCTCATAGGACCTCCCCACCATACCAGGCAACATCCTAGTAAACCTCCTCTGCACCCTCTCCAACGCCTCCACATCCTTCTTGTAATGCGGGGACCAGAACTGCACACAGTACTCCAAGTGCGGCCGCACCAGAGTAGTGTACAGTTGCAACATTACACTGCGACTCCTAAATTCAATCCCCCTACCAATAAACGCCAAGACACCGTACGCCTTCTTGACAACCTTATCTACTTGATTCCCAACTTTCAGGGATCTATGTACACACACACCTAGATCCCTCTGTTCATCCAACCTGGTGTTCAACCTGGTGTTGTGAGACTTCTTACTGTGTTTACCCCAGTCCAACGCCGGCATTACGTGTCCCCAGCGACCATGTCTGTAGGTGCTGGAGGCACATCTCCCTCCCAAATAAAGAGTCACGGTGACCTTATGTCCGGTAAGTAACCCAGTGTGACCAGAAAGTCTCTTTGACCTGGAGATGACCCATATCCTGTTAATTCTCTCGTTCGGGTTGTAACCTGTTTGTCTTTAAGCTGCAGCCTGTGGGTTTAAGAACATAAGAAATAGGAGCAGGAGTAGGCCATCTAGCCCTTCGAGCCTGCCCCGCCATTTGGACAAGAACACCAAGATTGGTGGAACAGCAAATTGTGCGGAGGGTGTGGAGAGTCTGCAGAAGGATCTAGATAGGCTGGGCGAATGGGCCAGGAACTGGCAAATGGAATTTAATGTTGGCAAGTGTGAGGTGGTCCACTTTGGTAGGAATAATGGTAGGAAGGACTATTACTTATGGGGCGAAAGACTGCAGCAGGCGACGGTGCAGAGGGACCTCGGGGTCCTTGTGCAAGAGTCGCAAAAACCCAGCCTGCAGGTGCAGCAGGTGGTCAGGAAGGCGAATGGGATGCTGGCCTTCATAGCGAGGGGGATTGAATATAAAAGTAGGGAGGTCTTGCTGCAACTGTATAGGGCATTGGTGAGGCCGCAGCTGGAGTACTGTGTGCAGTTTTGGTCGCCGCACTTACACAAGGATATTTTGGCCTTGGAGGGAGTGCAGAGGAGGTTTACTAGGCTGATACCGGAGTTGAGGGGTTTGAGCTATGAGGAGAGGCTGAATAAACTAGGCTTGTACTCGTTAGAGTTTAGAAGAATGAGGGGAGATCTCATTGAGACGTATAAGATGATGAATGGGATGGATAGGATAGAGGTGGAGAGACTCTTCCCGCTCAGAAAGGACAGTAGGACTAGGGGGCACAGCCTCAAGATAAAGGGGGGGCGGTTTAGAACGGAGTTGAGGAGGAACTTCTTCACTCAAAGGGTGGTGAATCTCTGGAATTCTCTGCCCGTTGAAGTGGTGGAGGCTGCCTTGCTAAATATATTTAAGATGCGGGTTGATGGGTTTTTGATAAGCGAGGGGATTAAGGGGTATGGGGAGAGGGCGGGAATGTGGAACTGAGACACGACAGATCAGCCATGTCTTTAGTTCTTGTCCAATTGTCCCAGAGTGCTTTACAAATCGCCATTTTAGATGGCCACAATAGCTTTCCACAGGTCTGTTTCACCAACCAACAACAATATGTTGTGCAAGTATTATTTTCCGCAGAGGCAGTTTTATCCTTTCTTGGAACTCCATGCATGCAGTGGCTATCGACTTTCCAAGTCCCCCCCACAAATGAATAGTGACCCTCTGTAATTCCTTCTGTTCCACATCATTTGATTCAATCAATATTTCCCTGAGCCTTTCTCTAATCATTTTATCTGAATTGACTAAATCTAATCTATTTACAAGATCGTTGCTATGTCAATAATTGAACTATGTTGTACCTGCCCATGAGAGTGGAGTTTAGAAGGATGAGGGGGGATCTTATAGAGATGTATAAGATAATGAAGGGGATGGATAGGGTAGAGGTAGAGAGATTCTTCCCGCTTAGAAAGGATAGCAGGACTAGAGGGCACAGCCTCAAGATTGGGGGGGGGTGCAGTTTAGATCGGAGTTGAGGAGGAACTTCTTCACTCAAAGGGTGGTGAATCTCTGGAATTCTCTGCCCGTTGAAGTGGTGGAGGCTGCCTCGCTGAATATATTTAAGTCATGGGTAGATAGGTTTCTGATAGACAGGGGAATTAAGGGGAGAAAGCGGGAAAGTGGAACTGATCCACTTCAGATCAGCCATGATCTTATTGAATGGCGGGGCAGGCTCGAAGGGCTAGATGGCCAACTCCTGCTCCTATTTCTTATGTTCTTATGTGAGAGTTTGTTTGATTCCCTGAAGCCTCATACAGACTCATCCCCGTCAATCGCAGTGATGGTTCATTCCCAGAATTCCATCAAAACTTGTGGCAACGTTCAATTCTGTGAAGGCGATGGGCCTTGACAATATTTCAGAAATAATATTTAATGTTTGTGTTCCAGAATAAATAATAAATAAATAAATAAGAATAAATAATGGGACTTGGGGTTGTTTTCGTTAGAGAGAAGAAGGTTACGAGGTGGCCTGATTGAGGCAGACAAGATGATCAGATAGGGTGGACAATGAGAGCCTTTTTCCCTCGGATGGTGATGGCTAACACGAGGGGACATAGCTTTAAATTGAGGGGCGGTAATTATAGGGTGGATGTCAGAGGTAGGTTCTTTACTCAGAGGGTAGTAAGGGTGTGGAATGCCCTGCCTGCAGCAGTTGTGGACTCGCCAACTTTAAGGGCGTTCAAATGGTCAGTGGATAGGCATATGGATAACATTGGAATAGTTTAGGTTAGAGGGTCATTAGATTGGTTCCACTGGTCGGCGCAACATCGAGGGCCGAAGGGCCTGTACTGCGCTGGAATGTTCGATGTTCTAGTTCAATATATCACTTGTATCCTTCAGTCGAATTTTTAACCTTTGACAAGATGATGTCAATTTGCCTGTTTTACCTTTACACTTCCTCCTGACCGCAGTGTCATCAGCATTTTCACATCGATATCTGTGTCCCTTATCTAATGGCATCGAACCCTCAATCTTTTGTGTTCCTGCTGAATGTCGTTGGCGCAGGAAAATGGTTGGGAATGAACGTTTCCCCGGAAATGTATTTAAAGTTTCAGGCGACAGAATATCGCAAGAGGCCAAACACACAATTTACACTGGCGGGATTTCCCAGAGCAACTGTGCTACCCCCCCAACAACCCCCCCACCCCCCACCCCACCCCCCCCAAATCCACTGACACAACAGTGTTCCTGCAAATCAATGTCGAGAACCTCTTTCACCTTTTGGATTCATTACCAGATATTTATCAAAGCTCCTGAGACAGCTCAGTGACTATCACTGATTGCTGTGCAGACACATGGATTTGGGCCGGTGTCTGTGGGAGTTTGCGCATTCTCCCCGTGCTTGCGTGGGTTTTCTCCGGGTGCTCCGGTTTCCTCCCACACCCCAAAGATGTGCTCTTAGACTGATTGGTGTAACAAATTGTCCCTAAATTAGTCTCCCCTCAATGTGGATGGACATAAGCATAGACAAGGGTCATGGGTGGAGGGGGGACTCAATGTTAAAATGGCGACGCGGGCTCGTTGGGCCAAAGGGCCTGTTTCCCGGGCTGTTTGTGTTCTTTGTTCTTTGTTTATTTCACACCCCCCCCCCCGACTCCCCCACCCCCCCGACTCCCCCACCCCCCCCGACTCCCCCACCCCCCCCGACTCCCCCAACCCCCCCGACTCCCACACCCCCCCGACTCCCCCGCCCCCCCCGACTCCCCCACCCACCCCCAACTCCCCCACCCCCCCCGACTCCCCGATCCCCCCGACTCCCCCACCCCCCCCGACTCCCCGATCCCCCCGACTCCCCCACCCCCCGACTCCCCGCCCCCCCCGACTCCCCCACCCACCCCCAACTCCCCCACCCCCCCCGACTCCCCGATCCCCCCGACTCCCCCACCCCCCCCCGACTCCCCGATCCCCCCGACTCCCCCACCCCCCCCCGACTCCCCGATTCCCCCGACTCCCCCGCCCCCCCCGACTCCCCCACCCACCCCCGACTCCCCCAACCCCCCCGACTCCCCCACCCCCCCCGACTCCCCCACCCACCCCCGACTCCCCCAACCCCCCCGACTCCCCCACCCCCCCCAACTCCCCCACCCCCCCGACTCCCCCGCCCCCCCCGACTCCCCACCCCCCCCGACTCCCCCACCCCCCCCGACTCCCCGATCCCCCCGACTCCCCCACCCCCCCCCGACTCCCCGATTCCCCGACTCCCCCGCCCCCCCGACTCCCCCACCCACCCCCGACTCCCCCAACCCCCCCGACTCCCCCACCCCCCCGACTCCCCGATCCCCCCGACTCCCCCGCCCCCCCCCGACTCCCCGATTCCCCCGACTCCCCCACCCCCCCCCGACTCCCCCACCCCCCCCGACTCCCCCACCCCCCAACTCCCCCACCGCCCGACTCCCCCGCCCCCCCCGACTCCCCCACCCACCCCCAACTCCCCCACCCCCCCGACTCCCCGATCCCCCCGACTCCCCCAACCCCCCCGACTCCCCCACCCCCCCGACTCCCCCGTCCCCCCGACTCCCCCACCCCCCCGACTCCCCCACCCCCCCCGATTCCCCCACCCCCCCCGACTCCCCCACCCCCCCGACTCCCCCACCGCCCGACTCCCCCACCCCCCCGACTCCCCCACCCCCCCGACTCCCCCACCGCCCGACTCCCCACCCCCCCGACTCCCCCACCCCCCCCGACTCCCCCACCCCCCCCGACTCCCCGATCCCCCCGACTCCCCCAACCCCCCCGACTCCCCCACCCCCCCGACTCCCCCACCCCTCCCGACTCCCCCAACCCCCCCGACTCCCCCGCCCCCCCGACTCCCCCACCCCCCCGACTCCCCGATCCCCCCGACTCCCCCACCCCCCCGACTCCCCCAACCCCCCCGACTCCCCCACCCCCCCCGACTCCCCCGCCCCCCCGACTCCCCCACCCCCCCGACTCCCCGCCCCCCCCGACTCCCCCACCGCCCGACTCCCCCACCCCCCCGACTCCCCCACCCCCCCCGACTCCCCCACCCCCCCGACTCCCCGATCCCCCCGACTCCCCGATCCCCCCAACTCCCCCACCCCCCCGACTCCCCCAACCCCCCCGACTCCCCCAACCACCGACTCCCCGATCCCCCCGACTCCCCCACCCCCCCGACTCTCCCATCCCCCCCGACTCCCCACCCCCCCGACTCCCCCGCCCCCCCCGACTCCCCCGCCCCCCCCGACTCCCCCACCCCCCCGACTCTCCCACCCACCCCGACTCCCCCGCCCCCCCGACTCCCCCACCCCCCCCGACTCCCCCACCCCCCCCGACTCCACCGCCCGCCCCGACTCCCCCACCTCCCGACTCCCCCACCCCCCGACTCCCTCATCCCCCCGACACCCCCGCCCACCCCGACACCCCGCCCCCCCGACACCCCCACCCCCTGACTCCCCCACCCCCCCGACTCCCCCACCCCCCCCGACTCCCCAATCCCCGCAACTCCCCCAACCCCCGACTCCCCGATCCCCCCAACGCCCACACCCCCCGACTCTCCCACCCCCTCGACCCCCCAACCCCCCCGACTCCCCCACCGCCCCGACCCCCCCAACCACACTAAAAAGTCTGCTCACGGGGGACGGGGGGTGTAACGTCACTTTGGCACCATTACACAATGGCTTTTTAAAAACAGTAAACTGGTGAAACCCCCCCCTCCCCCATGAGGAATGTTTGGGGTGGGCACACAGCTCAGCAGGGATCATTCTTCCTTCAGAGGAGAGAGAAGATACCGGAAGCTTCATGGGGGAATCCAGCACTGGGACTCGGGTTTGAGATGGGGGTTCAACATTGGGAGTGGGGTGTAGAAGAGACTTCAGTGTTGGAACTGGGGTTTAGAGGGGGTGGTCTGCATTGGGACTGGGGGAATGTAGAGGGGGGGTCCAAAATTGGGACTCGGGGTGTAGAAGATGCTTAGTCATTAGAACTGGGGTTATAGAGGGTGTAGAGGGGGGCTCCAGTATTGGGTTTGGGGGGGGTGTAGAGGGGGCTCCAGTATTGGGTTTGGGGGGGGTGTAGAGGGGGCTCCAGTATTGGGTTTGGGGGGGTTTAGAGG